>NC_136494.1:110003864-110486364 GCF_053919585.1 Euprymna scolopes | reverse complement strand
ATATAATATATAATATATATATACAATATATATATTACATATATATATATTATATATATATATGTAATATATATAATATATAATATATAATATCTATATATAGCATATGTATATAATATATATAATATATATAATAACTATATCTGCATATATATATTATATATATAATATATATAAAATATAAAATATATATATAATACATACAATATATATTATATATTGTATATATTAGATATATTATATATATAATATATAATATATATTAAATCTAGATATATATTATCGATGTTATATATATTATATATATTATATACCTATTATATATAATGTATATATATTATATATAAAATATATATTATATATTATATATATATAATATAATATATATAATATATACATGCTATAAATATGATATATACAATATATATAATATATAATATATATACGTAAAAAATATAATATATATAATACATGTACAATATATATAATATACGTATATATAAATAATATATATATAAGATATATATAATAAATATATATTATATATATACTATATATATATAATTTATATAATGTATGTATAAAAATATATATAATACATATAATATTAAAAATACATATATATATCTAATGATAAAATATATATATAGTATACATATGTATCATATATATAATGTATAATATATATATATATTTAATATATATATATATATATATTAAATATATTGTATATATTATATATAATATATATATATATATAATATATCTATAATATATGTATACTATATATGTAATATATATAATATAATATTTGTATAATATATATATATTATATATATACCGTATATATAAATATATACAATCTATATAATCTATATATAATATATATTATATATATAATATACATAGACTATGTATATAAATTATATATACTATATAATATAATATATATGAAATATATATAATATATATATAATACATAATGTATAAAATATATAAGTAGATATAATATATAATAGTATATAAATATATAATATATATATATGACATCTATATATTTTATAAATAATATACATATATTATATATAATATATATAATATACATATAATATATACATAATATATATAAGATAAAATGTATAATATATATAAATAATGTGTATATAATATATATAAAGTATATAATATATATATAATATATATAATATATATAATATCTATAATATTTACATACATAATATATAATAAAAATATATATAATATATTATATATTATATATAATAACAAATATATATAATATATTACATATATAATATATATGTTATATATAATATATATATAATATATAATATATATATAATATATATAATATAATATATAATTTATTATATATATACTATATTTACAACATATATAATATATATACATTATATAATATATATATACACGCAATATATATATAATATATACATACAATATATATAATGTATATTCTTTATATATATAATATATATTATATATAAAATAATTATAATATATAATATATATATAATATATATAATATATACAATATATAATATATACACTGTGTATAATATATTTCCAATATATATAATACATTTATACAATATATATTATATATTTACAATATATAATATATATCCAATATATTTAATATGTATATACCATATATATATATATATAATATATATATTATATATATCCAATATATATAATATCTATATTCAATATATATAATATATTTGTACAATATATACAATATATATATACAATATATATAATATAAACATAATATATATAATATATATAATATCTATAATATTTATAATATATGTATAATATAATATATATAAAATATGTAGACAATATATGTATAATATATATTATATAGAAGTACAATATATAAAATATATATGAAATATATATATATATATATAATATAACATATATATATAATATATCTTTAATATGTATATGTAATATATATAATAAAATATGTATATATAAAATGTATCTATAATATATATATAATACATATATATATAATTTATATATAGTATATATTTAATATAATATATACACATAATATATATTCACAATATATTTACATAATATATATACATAATATATATAATATATGTGTATAATGTATATATAATATTTATATAATATATTATATATATAATATATGATATAATACATATATAATATAAAAGATATATAAAGTATATATATTATCTATCATATATTTGTAATATAATATATATAATAATATAATTATTATATATAATTTATATATCATATATATTATATATATGTTTCATATATATATTATATATAATATATATATATATTATACATAATATATAATATAAATATATAAAATATATATATAATATATATGTGTATATATGTATATATATATATATATATATATATATATATATATATATATATGAAAAAACTTCTTTTATGGTCCAATAAAGATTATTGTTACATTTATTTTTGATACATAATATCCTAAAGAGGATTAATTGTGTTTTCACAATGAGATTTTGTTTACTGTGATTTTTAATTATGTACTTAAACATTTACTTAGAACAAAACAATTTTTTATGAGCTGTTCAATCGAAGTTAACAAATTCACCGAATGTTCAGTCGTAACGATTACTGTATGCCCCAATTTATTCTGTACACTCTTTAACCTTCATCCTCTAGTTTACTGTTGGCCTTGATGTTTTAATGCCGGTGTAAAAAAAAATGGGAAGTGCTTGTTAATCTGTTCTATGGGATTCTAGAGAAGATATTACATGACCTTTGATAATATATATAAAAGAAGCAATTTTTATGGATAGTGTAGCTTCAATCGTAAGGAATATGACAATTTTAAAATCCCTAACTTTTTGTTTCCGTGTAATAACAATTTAGATGAAAAATTTATGTGACTAAAATGAAAATTTGTTCGTGAAGAAATTCTCCATGTTTCCCGGAAATAGGCTTTCATGAACGCACATTCGTAATGTAACTTAAAAAATCATTGACTTATAAGGTTTCGTAAAACTTTCGATATGAACTAAAAATAAACAGCAGATATACTTAAATAGGGATTGCATTAATATAAATAACGTCACATTACTATATTTTGTTAAAATAAGCCTCTCTAAATATACGTTCCAAATGAAGAACTGTTATTTAATTAAAAAAAGAAGTACGTGCATAAAGAAAAGCGATCTCCTCTTGCCTCGATCCACGACCTTCTGTAATATTAAGATGGTTTAATTACTAAAGTCAAATAATCTGGTGACATTATGGAACCTAATCCTATGGATCGGACACGTGTTCCAGGAAAGAAACGGAATACCTAATGACAAAACCGTTTTCCGGATCTTTTATCGAACTGCCAAAATAAACAGACAAATCAAAATGAAAACACACTGTCATTTCAAAATTTCAAAAGGATAAACAAAATACTGATAAACATCCAGTCAATTAATGTCAGCAAATGTTACAGTGACAATCATTGGGTTGATTTCTATCAGTATTTTGTTTATTATTTCGAAGTTTGAAATATTTGTGACGCTAAGAAGACAGCGTATTTTCATTTACTTGTAATTAAAAGTAGTATTTCTTTGTTATATATTAAAAGTAACATTTCTTTGTTATATAATAAAGTAGCATTTCTTTGTTATATAATAAAAGTAATATTTCTTTGGTACATATTAAAAATAGCATTTCTTTGTTATATATTTGTTTTTTTCGAACCTATATGGATTATAAAACAAGATGGATTTTGTAATGCTTTTATATTGAATGGCTGAAGTATTTCTTCTATAGTAATTTTGTTTATATAAACATTGTTTGTTTGAAATACTATTTTTATTAGTGTTAACTTGTGGTTTGTTTTTCAGATAAACTTATTTATCGTTCGTTTTAGTTTTAAAATATAGCAATTCTTGCGTTTGATTAAAATATATTGTTCGTTTTAATTTGGAGAATAATTTTGTTTTATATCAATAACACGTATCTGTCTGTACGATTTTTCTCTGTAATAATTTTAAAATAAGTAAACAAATGGCAAAATTACTTTATGTTAAAGTATTATAAATTCATTAAAAATAAAGAAAACATTATTACGAATTCACAGTTGCTTATATGTGATTTGTAAAAACAGGAAATATCATAGTCCTAGTTGAAACTTTACTATAATTTATGATTTTTAAGAGGAACTTATTTTGTGTTTGTTTCTTTTTTGTTTTTTTTTCTTTCACGAAATTTGTTCAAATTTTCATTGGCAGACGATAAGCATTTAAAAAAATTAAATAATTTTTATTGGAACTCCTGCACGACTGGAAACAAAATTTCAATGAGACAGTTCATTCTTGTTTATATAAAAATCTTGCACGAGGACAAATTCAAGAAAACGTTCTTAATTGAAAGAGATATTTCTGATCCTCAGCAAATCTGGCTTTCATGCGTTTCTTCTCTTTTCTTCTTGTTTCTTCCCAAGTATTAAATAAATGTTTATATACTAAACTAATATTATTATATAACTATTTAAAAATAATTTCTCATTTTCTTTTTTAATGGAATAATAATTCATGTGCTGTCAATAAATATACGAATGCATACATTTAAAAAAAAAACATATTTAGATAAACGAATTTTAATTCATTGATATGTTTAATATTTTGCCAATTACTGAAACACAAAATATTCGGAATATTTTCTCAGATTATAAAAATATAGTGAAAATTTGTTTTCTTCATCAAAGATAATCTTGATAAAAAATAACATTGTTACAGTATTCTCCTCGAACAAAACAGTTATTATTATGTTTTCTTCAAATATAATTTTAACTAATGACTTTTCGCCACGTACTTTTTCTAATTCTTAAATTGTTCTATGAAAAATAAATACAACCAATTGTGTTTTATTTTTCAAACATGAACTCCCTGTCAAATTTATTTTTTTAATTCTCAGAGTCATTGCAAAACGAAAACATCGTCTTCTTAAAATTGTATAACCCCCCCAAAATAACTTAAATATTATATGTACGTAACTAAAAGATCAATCCTCTCAACTTCTCTGTAGGTTGAAAATCTGTTAAAATAACGTGTATTGAAATTCCTCCACAACATTCTTATATTGAGTTATCAGAAATGACAATAATAGTTTACGTGACAACAATTTTCATATATTTTTGTTCGTTTTCATTTTTAAACAATGTTTTATTTTTCGTTGTGATGTGAAAACAATGTTGTTCGCTTTGATAAAAAATATTGGTGTTCGCTTAATTTAAAATTTTAAAATTTTAATTTTTCGTGGATTGTTTAATACAAGTTTATTTCCTAAATTCATCTTTCATCATCTGCTCCAGGCTTACGTTATTTTACAAGTGTAATGTTTTTATATAATGAATAAAATTCAGTTTTACTATGAATCGAGTTGCGTTCCTTTCTTTTCTGTTGTTAGGTAAGTAATGAACATATTTTTGTCTTTAAACACCATAAAACAACGAGCTATTTAATTACTTTTAACGCATAAACACAAAACGATTTTGTTTTTAGTTATTTTTTTTTTTTACATTGAATGAGTTTCTTATTTTCTCATGTTTAATACATTTTTAAGTAATCTAATGTTTTTCTAATATTTATGATCCATTACCGCCAGTGAAACTATTCGACGACTATTGCTTGCTAGGACCTCGGCGATGATGTCATTTTAAGCGCACTGGCTTTAATGGCATGTATTACGAAGGTCCTGATACATGCTGCTCCGAGCATCTGATGCAATTTTCAGTTAACAGATCTTATCTTTCGGTTGCCTTGGCCATCTCTTCGTTTATATAGTGATGGTCAGGCAAGCACTAAATATACTTAGTCTCTTGCATAACATGTATGTACGCATTGCCATAAATCGAATGCTATCATTAGGAGAAACCTGTTGAATCAAACACCACAAAAAATTATTGAAAACACGAAGCATAATATATTTAACGTGGATGATGGAATTAAGCATATAACTCGAAACGGATTCATATATCGTAAAACAAAATAAAGCATTACTGTTTTTATAAACTCACAACTTTTTAATGTTCTTTTTTTCTTTGTAATTAAATAGAATATTTGATGAGAGTGTAACGCAATTCAATATAGGTGGCTATGTAAATAAAAAAAAGAAGTAATATTGTGTTATCGGTCAAAGTAAAACGTTCCGGATCAGCAAATAAAGGTCTCAGGGTCACCAAGAGTTGGTCTTCCTCTTTTGTTCTAGGGATATTTAACAATAACACTGTATTGCTTAGCTTTACTCGGTGCTTATCAAAAGACAAAAACTCATTTTAATATTTGAAATACGGTTGTACACATTCTCCCACATTATATTCATTTGATACAAGGCTGCCATTGAAGTTGGAGTTTTCCAGTTCAGTGCGCATCATCAATGCAATAAGTTGAACACGGGTCAACGGATGTGGTTGGTCATAGTTTATGGTTCTCGTATATTATTATTCACTTAATTAAAAACACAACTTCCAGTGAAATTCCCAGAGAAGCATATAGAGGGTGAACGTTCAAATAAATACTTAATACACTGTTCAGAATCATTGACTGTTCATAGAATGGGTGACATTTGATCCTAGCCTGTATCTCTACTAACATTTAAAAGGTAGTATATTCTAGCAAAGCACATACACACACATACACACATACTCACACACACACACACACACACACACACACACACATATATATATATATACATGTGTGTGCGTGTGTGTGAGTGTATAAGGCATATATTTATGTATCTATAAAAGTCAGAATGTGTGTGAGGACATTACCCAACCTATATACTAAAAGAATTTTGGATCTCCAAAGTGGAAGTTTAGTATCTGAGATATTCAGACACGTGGAAAATCTTTTGATCCTTTTTAATCCTGAAACAGGGCTGCTAAACGATCAGAATTGACAAATTAGTAAGTAAACTAATAAAAATTCAACGTCCCCAACGTACTGTTTTATGAATGCGCATGTGTTAAGGATTCACGTAAATGATTCATTATGTTAAAAAGAAGTAATTTTGAAAACACGTTTAAAAGATCGTGTGAAACCGACTTTATGGTTACCGTACTTTACTCACTGTCTTTATATTAAGCTATAAACTCAGCTCGAGTATTTTCTTTTTGTTTTAATTACAAGAAATGAACTGCTCTGAAAAAAAATAATAATCGCATGTACATGTCTCAGTTTCAGTATGAATTTAAATATGATATGTATACGTATTTTACGCCGAGCAATCTGCTAATACATATATATATATATATATATATATATATATATATATCAATTTATATCAATATATATTTGTATATATATATATATATATACAAATATATATTGATATAAATTGATATATATATTGATATATATATATATATATATATTTATATATATATTGGTATAAATATTGATATATATATATTGATATATATATATATATATTAATATATATATATATATATATTGATATATATAATGATATGTATATATATTGATATATATATATTGATATATATATGTATTTATATATATACTGATATATATATATATTGATATATATAAATGTATATATATTGATATATATATACATAAATATATATTGATATATATACATAAATATATATATATACATATATTTATATATAAATATATATATATAATTATATATATAATATATTATTATTATTATTATTATTATTATTATTATATATCTATGTGTGTGTATTTGTGCGTACATATGCATATATTTATGTGTGCGTGTATATATATATATATATATATATATATATATATATATATATATATATATATATATATATATATATATATCATTGTCGGGTTACCGGCGACTAAACTGGTTCCGCCACCAGACTTGTTTGGTAAGGAGAGCGGCTAATCTCCCTGAATGATTAAAACAGACCTCCCAAAGGGCGAATGAACTGTTTTTCTGGGTCTATGACCAACTAGCACCGTGTATATTTGTGTGTGTATATGTGTGTTCGGGTCTAGAGAGCTCCCGTAAGCCGTGGTGAAGGCATCCTTTCTAGGAGAAACAAATCTCTGATATAAAAAAAAAAACATTAAGCTGGAGACCAGTACCCGCATTAAGCTCGTCTGCAATATTATTTGTTGCTGGCTATCTTGCTCTTTCTTGTTGCTGGATCTCAACATTTTGAACTGAGAGAGAGAGACTTAGCTGTCGTACAAAGCTAAGACTCTGTAACATCATCTGTGTATAGATACTCCCTCAGGCATTTGTCTATTGAAATCGTCCTGTGGCGATTGAAATAATTTTTGGGCTCATGGAGTGTCCGAAGGAGTGGCACTTGTCTGACAAGACATTGCAATTATCATATATGAATGTATGTACATGTGTGTGCATATATGTATGTGCATTTTTGCATTTTATGCGAGTATATATATATATATATATGTGTGTGTACATGTGTATAGTTGTATACATATCTAAAGTATATATGAAAATAAATATGATTGTATAACTTTATAATAAATATACATATGTGTATAGACTGCGTGCATAGAATGTATATGTACGTATATGTGTATATATTTATACATATATATATAAGTACATATTATACATATTTAATATATGTACTTACAACTAAACCAACATTTCACGAGTAAGATTTCTTCTATAACAACCAATTTTTAAAAACAATACCGTAAGGCTGCTTCCGAGCTGACTTTAACATGACTCTTTGTCAATTCAATTAAAACATGTTCTCGTTAAGCATGCTTCTACTATATGTCATCACTGTAATAACGTGGTTATATATATATATATATATATATATATATATATATATATATATATATATGTATGTATGAGAGAGGGATATGGAACACGTTATTTATAAAAAGAGCTTAACTGACTCCACATTTAAAAACAAATTTTGGTTTACTATATGAAACAAAACGAACTTTGAACTAGAATGAATTAATTTACTCATCAAACTGGGATCAATCAATCAATCAATAAGGGTTTTAGCACTCAATGAGGAATCCCTCCCTGAAAATTAGCAATCTAATTCTATCCTGAGATATCCCCCGCGATGTGGCATCAATGTGTCCCCCCATCTTGTTCTTGGTCTTCCCTTTAGCCTATTATGTTCAGGCGGTGTCCATTCCGTGATAAATGTGATAAAGTTATTAAAATATATACTTCATGTAATTTTTTAATTATTAATTTTTTTTATTTGTATTTTTTCATATTTTTTGTTGTCTATTTCGCCTGTCTAATATTTACTGGAGTTCTGCCATATACTGTGTCGTTAATTACCAGATCGAATTCCACAATATACTTACATTGCATGTGCCGTTCAATTTAATATTTTCTATTTCCGGACACACATCATACGAGTTAATGCAATTGTATACCAAAAACATTCGTCTTGTTTTTTTTTTAATTTGTTCCAGACGTGGCATGACGTAACTTGATGAAAGTAGGCGAAAATAGCAAAAGATAAAAATACAAACGCAGCAGCCGCTTGTTAATTTTAATTCTGTAAAAGATTAAGATACAATTTACCAGAAACACAGTTTATGGAAATAGTAACCGCTTCAGTATTCTTTTGTTTTGGGGATTTAATTATTTTTAATCATACAATTTAATACAATCAGCAAGACATAGTCTGCAATTAACTGGAACAACAGACCTGATATTCAGTGTATATCATCATCATCTTTTACTTGTATGTTGATAAATCCACTTTCTTCTAATGGTTTCGTTTCCGTTCTTATAAAGAGAACTAGTGAAATTCTCTACCCAGTACATTTACAAAGTTTATTCGCGCTAATCTTGAACATATTTTTAAATTATATAGCAAAAAAATAGATTACCACACTTCTATATGATCTATTAATATACTACAGAAGTAAAGCTTGTTTAAATAAACTAATGGGATATTAGAATGTATCACGTTACCAAAAAATATAAACATACACGCATGGAGTACAGTTAAATAGAGAGGTGGCTGTGGCCTAGATATTAACGATGATGACTTACAAACCGACTGTGTGAAGTCTGAATGCAGGTAGATCTACAGAAACACCGTCACTTGAGGAAGTATGCAATCTTCATGTGGTTTCTCCTGTAAGTAACCGATAATATATATATATATATATATATATATATATATAATTATATATATATATAGATATATATATAATAAAATGAAAATAAAATTACTATAAAAATTAAAGAAAATTACTATAAACTTGACTACCTACATATTAAATACTTTTGCATAAAGAACTTAATAAAACTTATAAAATAGTCTCTCGTAAGACTTTAGATTCCATTAATTCTGAGGATAAACATTCACTGACTTCTATGAATATTCATACTTTCACTGAAATTTCTCCGAGTACCCTGGATTCAACCTCAAGGATAATAAACCTAATGTTTCTGACTACCCCTCCATTAGATTGGCGCGCTCATGTAACTCTGACTTGGGTGCTGTAAGCAAACACATCTTAGATAGAATCATTCCTTCTATTAAAGAAAAAGTAAGTTTCCCTCTTGAGCGTTATTCAGATTCCGTAATTAATTGGTTTGTCTTCCTTAAAAATAAACATTTCCTTAACTTCATCACCTTTGACATCCAAAATTATTATCAATCAATTTCTACGATCCTTTTAAATAAGGCTCTTATATTTGCTAAAAGAAATTCTAATTTAACTAATTTAGAAATTAAATTAATTCTCCTCGCGAGAAAGTCCCTTATACGATTTAACAATAGGTTTTGGACTAGAAAAGACACCCTAATAATTTTGACATATTCATGGGTTTTCTGACTCTGCGAGTTACGAATTTAGTGGGACTCTTCATACTGAAAGAACTTAAATACTACTTAAAACATATCCCAGGGGGCCATTATGCTTTAACTACAACAGCCAATCAAAGCGAGTAAGACAAAACAATTAAAAAATTACATAAATTCTTTAATAACTTCGGCCTTTCTATAATTATCGAACCGGACAAAAAACTTCAGATTTTCTAGACGTTACACTTAACCTTAACTCCGAAACTTATAACCCCTATCATAAACCCAACATTACGATTTTGTATGTCCATAAATCTTCTAATCACCCCAAATCAATTATAAAATCTATAGTATAATCCGTCTCTAGAAAAATGTCTGCTCTTTCTGCTGATAAAAAAATCAACTTTTAATCAAAATGGTACTTTCTTCAATAATGCCTTAAGTAACTCAGCACACAATGAAACGATTAAATACAACCATTATGCTCCTCCAGCTGGCCGCCTTAAATCTGTAATCACACACAATATGACTCACAAGAAAACAGTTCAAATAACACGATCTGCCGCTATCAATAACAATGAACAAGTTTACATATATAATCCAAACCAAACTACTAATCGTAATATCTGTAACCCACCCAATCACATCAGGAGAAAGAAAATATTTGGTTTAAACTTCCATTTAGCGTGAATGTCAACACTAATATTCCTAAGGAATTCTTCTACATTGTACAAAACTTGTCTCCTCCCTTGAGGCTCTCATTCACAAATATTCGTGGACTTAGAACTAATTTAGCTGATGTTGAAGCATTTCTCTTAACAAATACCCCGGATATCTTATCACTAAGTGAGACTAACCTACACTCCTTTATCCCCTCTAACCACTTTAACATGCCTGAATATCTCTCACTCTGCCGTAAGGACTCAGACAGACACATGCACGGACTTGGAGTTTACATTTAACCGACATGTCCAGTTCAAACAGACTGAAGTATATAGAAGCTAGCAATAACGTTAAGAAAGAAATAGCGACAGCTAAGAGAGAATTTACGGAAGCCACTAAAAAGCGCATCGAAACACAAAAACTAGGAACTCGAGACTTCCGGAAAATCTACAACAGTGTAGTAAATAATGGGCAATCAACAATTCCCCCACTAACCAACAATCACGAGGTTGTCTCCTCAGCAACCGACAAGGCTAACGTGCTTGCCAGTTGGTTTGCCTCTAACTCCACACTGGACCCTTCCAACCACCCCCTACCTGACTTTCCTATGCGGACAGACGCCACGCTAGACGATCTGAAAATCACCCCTGCTCAGGTGCATGCTATCATAAAAAAAACCTTGACACTTCAAAAGCACGTGGACCCGATCTCATCCCAACTGTGCTATTAAAGAAATGCTCAGCCGAAGTAGCTTCAGTTCCCTCCAAACTCTACAACAAATGCCTTAATAAATCTTGCTTTCCGGGCTGTTGAAAAACTGCTTCTGTTGTACCAGTATTCAAGAATTCTGGCAAAAGGACTGACCCATCAAATTATCGCCCCATTAGCCTCCTCCCACTTTTTGCCAAAATATTTGAAACCTTAATTAACCATGCTCTATTCCATCACCTTACAGGTGCTAAACTTCTGGCTGACAAACAATATGGATTTATACAAGCCCGTTCCACAGCAGACATCCTAACTGTGATCTCTGAACGTATATACCATTCACTGGACAAAGCGAGGAGAACAGAGCGGTAGCTCTAGATATATCTAAGGCTTTTGACAGGGTATGACATGAGGGTCTGCTCAGGAAAATTATATCATATGGCATCCTGGTAGAATACTTAACATAATTAAATCCTTCTTAGATAAGAGAAAAATCCAGGTTTTCCTCGACGGTCGTACATCTACACAATATGATACAAATGCGGGGGTGGCCCAGGGTTCTATTCTTGGACCTCTATTGTTCCTGATATTCATAAATGACCTCCCCGACTAAGTTGTCTCTGAGATGGGTATATATGCTTCTGACACTACACTTTATGGCAGGCATCACAGGAAGACGAATGAACACATTTCTAAAGAAATGGCAGAAACACAAGAGGAAGACCCCCAATCTGTGGTGGAATGGGGACAAAAATGGTTGGTTGCGTTCAATGCTGCCAAGACTAAACTAGTTTCATTCAATAATTACAAGAAGCCCTCTCTACCACCTATAGCAATGGCCAGTGACTCTTTATCTGAGAGTACATCTTTCAAACTCCTAGGCCTAACGTTCACAGGAAACATGAGTTGGAACAATTACATTGAAGGCATTGCCAGGGCCGCTGCAAGAAAGGTGGGATCTCTCTACCGTGCTAGAAAACTACTAACACCCGAAAGTATCCTGTACCTCTATAAGGCCACCATTCGCCCATGTATGGAGTATTGCTGTCACATCTTGGCTGGTGCATCTGCTACTAGTCTCTCGCTCCTTGACAAGATTCAAAAGAGAGTCGCAAACCTAATAGGCCCTGAACTTGCATCTAAGCTTCAGCCTCTGTCCCATCGACGAAATGTTGCATCCCTCTGCCTTTTCTACAAATATTTTAGTGGTGAATGCTCTGACGAACTGCAATCACTTGTGCCCCCACGACGTGAGCACCCTCGACAAACTCGACAGGCTGCAAAATCCCACCCCCACACTGTAGAGATCCCTAGATGTAAAAGATCTTTTTACTCCAATAGTTTCTTCCCCAGAATCGCTAGAATCTGGAATTCCATTCCAGGTCCCTGCTTCCCCAACAGTACTGACGTGCAGAAGTTCAAGTGCAACGTGAACCGACATCTTGCTGCCAAAATCCTTACATAGTACCCCAGTAGTTGTTGCCCCTGATAGTAGCCCCCTACACCAAAGTGGCAATGTGCCTTGTTTAGGGTGAAAATGTAATAAAAGAAAATTTAAAAAAACACTCTTTCAAATACCCACACAGATATAGTTCTAGTTTTAATAAAAAATTAATAAGGATGTCTTATTCAACAATGCCTAATTTAGTACAAAGAATCTTTACATCTAATAATAAAATAAAATAAATCATCCCAAAAAATCCCTTTCCCAATTAAACCCAAAACTAAATGTAATTATAATTGCCCACTCAATAATGATTGCATCCATAAAGATGTTATATATTCATGCACAATTACTGATCTCCCACGCAATCCTCCCATAACAGACACTAATATTTCGTCTTCAAGTACTCCTTCTTCCCATCCTCAATCTGGTATAGTTACTAATCCAATATACCACTCGAGCAGCCCCTCTTTCTACAACTATACAACTAGCAATAATAATAATAATAATAATAATAATAATAATATTGAGAATAACATTTCTTATTAATTTATTACTTAATAATCCTTTATCTTAATTCGTTATTCCTTCTTTGTTTGGCCAGTTTTTTATCTGCAATTTCCGTTTTGGTGTTTAGATATTCCCATCTATCAAAGATATAAATCCTCCGAAACATTCATATTCTGTATGTATATTTACTTATATTTTACTATATGCATTTAGTTACATACTTACTTGCTTTATTCGGAATTTGCTGACGCCGGCCATCCTCTTCCCTTAAATTTTTCTTTTTTCATTTGGTGTCTTTTAATAGCTCCTGCTGATATTTTATTGAGTAATAACTTGTACGTTTCAGTTTACCTCTTTTTCATCTATATTTTTGAGCCTTTTAACGCCATCTTGTCTGAGTCTGACATTGAATTAAATTTAAAATAGAAAAGCCAATCACCATTCAATGTTTTTTCTTTTCTTCTTCACTTATTTTTCTCTCGTCTTATTCTTCACTCATTTTTCTTAATTATGCCTTGCCTCGGCCGCCGAGTATAACGCATATCTTATCTTTCTTTTAATAATATTATTGGAATTATTTCCCCATTTCCTTGCACCTATTTGTGAATTATTCCAGGGATTTCTGCCTTTTGGAATATTTTGGACCATCTTCCAATTAAGTGATTTTACTTGTGCGAATGGAAATTTAGCTTCTTTGATTTGCCTTTTTGGATTTTATCGTAATTGGATACTTTACCTTTCACCAGATTATCCATTCACGTGAAATCACGTTTTTCCTCACACTATTCCCTCTGCTCCACTTTTTGTTATCAAGTAAGAATTTTGACTTACTCGTAGTTTCATCAAATACTTTTGCAAGCAAAATCCGATCCTGCATTTTGCTAAATCCTACCCTCTGAGGAGAAGGAAAGTATTTCTTCGAAACTCCCTGGATTAAGGATCATCCACTTATTTAATGTTTCCTTTTCAAATTAAATGTGTTAACTCTTAAGTATTTATCTTATCTTTTAGAAAAATAGACTTCTAGTAATTTTGTTTAATAAGATTTTTTCACGCACGTAAAATATTGCGACGTTAAAGATGAAATAACATTAATTATTGTCAATGTAAGTGTCATGTTGCAAGAAGTAAAATTAGGTAGTACTTTTACTTATTAAGGATCCATAAAACATACTAAAGAAATATATAGGAGCTAGAACTAATTTTAACAGAGAAATAGCGACAGCTAAAAGAGAATACACTTAAACCGCCAGAAATCGCATCGAAGCAAAGTGATTAGGAACCAGTGCATCTACAACAGTGTAGTAAATAATGGTCAGTCAACGATTCCCGCACTATCAATCATGCGGTTGTTTGCACGGCAACACTAGATTATTTGAAAATCACCCCATATCGAGTTTGCTATTGAAACAAATGCTCAGCTGAGGTTGCTTCAGTTCTCTCCAAATTTTCAAACAAATTCCTAAACGAATTCTTCTTTCCTTACTTCTAAAAAACCGCTTCTGTTGTACCAGTTTTCAAGAATTCTGGCGAAAGAACTGACCCATTAATTTATCGCCCCATTAGCCTTCTCCCGCTTTTCGCCAACATATTTTAGTCCTTAATTAATCAAGCTCTGGTCCATCACCTCACAGCTGCGTAACTCATAACCGACAATCAATATGGATTTAGGCAAATCTGTTTTACAGCAATGTCCTATCTTTAATCATTGAACGTATATACCCATCACTGTACAAAACAGGGTAGGGTAGAGCGGTAGCCGTCGATATATTTAAGGCTTTGTACAGGGTATGGCACGATGATCTTCTAAGGAAAATTAGATCATACGGTATCACTTGAAGAATACATCATGTTACTAAATCCTTCTTAAGAAAGAGAAAAATCCAAGTTGTCTTCGAGGGTCGCGCACCTAAACAATATGATATAAATGTGGGAGCACCTGAGGGGTGTATCCTTGGACCTTTATTATTCCTGATATTCATAAATGACCTAAAAAAAATGGTTTCGGAAATAGGTATATTTGTTGATGACACCACTTTCTATAACAGGTACGAAAGGAAAACAAATGAACACATAGCTAAGAAAATGGCAGAAACACTAGATGGTGTCCTCCAATCTGTAGTGGAATGAGGACTAAAATAAATGATATATTTTTTACCTCAAAAAAATTGTTTCAGAAATCGGTATATTTGTTGATGACACCACTTTATGTAACAGGTACGAAAGGAAAACAAATGAACACATATCTAAGAAAATGGTAGATATACTAGATGGTGTCCTCCAATCTGTATTGGAATGAGGACTAAACTGGATGGGCACATTCAATGCTGCCATGACTAAGCTTGTTTGCTTCAATAATTAAGAAGAATCAGTCTCTACCACCAATAGCAATGCACAAGAACACATTAACCGAAAGTACTTCGTTTAAACTCCTCGGCCTACGTTTACATGTAACATGAACTAGAATAGATACATTAAGAGCATTGCCAACACTGCTGTGAAGAAGGTGGGCTCTAGTAACGCCTGAAAGTATCCTGTACCTCTATAAAGCCACCAGTCGCCCATGTGTGGAGGACAACTGTCACATTTGGGCTGGCGCATCTGCTACGTGTCTCGCATGCTGGGCAGAGTTCAAAAGAGAGATCCCAACCTGATAGGTCCTGAACTGTAGTCTAGGCTTCGGCCTCTGTCTTATCAATGACACGTTGCATCCCTCTGCCTGTTCTACAAGTACTTAAATGGTGGACGCTCTGACGAACTACAAGCACTTGTACCCCCTCGATGTGAATAGCCCCGACAAACCCGACAAGCAGCTTCAAAATAGAACTCGCTAGGTGTAAAAAATCTTTGTACTCCAATCGTTCTTCCACAGAACTGCTAGACTTTGGAACATTCTTCGGGAGTCAGCTATTTCAACTGTACTGATATGCAAAGGTTCATGTGTAATGTGAACAGATATCTTGCTACATATCTCCCTTCATTATAACCCTGCAACTTCTGTCACCGATAGTAGTCCCCTATTTAAAGTGGCACTGTGCCTTGTTCTGGGTGAAAATTGAATAAAACCACTGACTAGTAATAATTAACTGATTTGTATTGTGATTTGAACCCACAAGGCACTGGCAATAATTTGCTTATATTTGTAAAATTAAAATAAGTTTAAATCATAAACTAATTAATCGTTTTTTTTTTCAAAATTGATTTGCAAAATTAAAAAGTATTAAATAATTTAGCATTTTTTCTCGAATGTTTGTATTACATCTATTTATTTCGTCAAAAAATAAAATCAAAATAATAATTGCTTTTATAATGGCAAAATGTATTAATATTACAAGTCTTTACGTTTTTATTAGTGCATATTATTATTAGGGCAACAGCAAATGCCTTAATGAATCTTGCTTTCCGGTCTGTTGGGAAACTGCTTCAGTGGTACCAATATTCAAGAATTCTGGCGAAAGAACTGATCCATTAAATTATCGCCCCATTAGTCTTCTCCCACTTTTTGCCAAAATATTTGAAACATTAATTAACCATGCTCTATTCCATTACCTTACAGATGCTAAACTGCCTGACCAACAATATGGATTTAGACAAGCCCGTTCCACAGCATACATCCTAACTAATCTCCTAACGTATATACCATTCACTGGACAACGCGGAGGAGGGCCGAGCGGTAGCTCTAGATATATCTAAGGCTTTTGACAGTGTATGGCATGAGGGCCTCCTCAGGAAAATTAGATTATACGGTATCACTGGTAGAATACTTAACATAATTAAATCCTTCTTAGATAATAGGGAATAAAAAAAGCATTTTTTAAAACAGATTTCTGTTTAGGCAGAACATTTTCCAAGAAATCTAAAAAAAAAAAAAAAAGAAAAAAAAAAAGAAAAAAAAAAAAAGAATACATTAAACTCGCTCGATAATTAAAAACATTTTTTGGTTTTATAAAATATTCCCAATAGTTTCTGTACAGCTTCAACAAGGTACTTTCGGATTAAACTGTTGGAATACCCATGACTTGCGATCCGTTGAATTATAATAATTAGAATTATCATTAACTATAATTACAACTTTTATTGGACGCTAATGTTAAAAAAAAAATCAATTATTTTTCATGTTCGAGTATCATTTTGCTAGCTATGTTTCATCTGTTTTCCTTAACACATTGCAAATATATTATTGTAAATGTGTATCTTTGTTCCAACTACGGCGATGATAAAAACCTTTTCATATTTTATATAGAAGAGTTACCATAAAGTAAACTTTAAATTCTATAATATTCATTTTAACAAAAATACATATAGTATAAATATAAAAAGATATAGTCGGTTTTATGTTCACCAATCTGCTAAATTTGTCCCTTTGGCGGTTCTAAAAGAACTCCATTAACACTATTGTAAGGGATAGTAGGGGTAAGAATATAGCTGTAGTCAGGGCTTTCTGCGTGTCAAAGAACTTAAATAAAACACGTCTACACTTAATATTTTTATAAGAGGGTATATGTAAATTACCTGCCTTGCGCCATTAACTTAAATTTTCTCATTCGAGAAAATTTAAACCCTCTTGGTTCTGTAATACAAGAAAATAATCCAAATATGTGGTGTAATGTATTTCTATAGATTTCTTGGCTCCTTTTAACGCGAATTATAACGCTTCACTGGAGTTAGTATTCTTTTTTTTTTTTTACAAGACCAGTTCTAGGCCTTAAAATCGTTCTTTCGTCTCGGTAAAGAGGTCGTTTTAATTTCGTTTACAACTGATTGTTTAAACAATCTTTTCTGACTAATTCTGTGTCGCCTTCTTTGACGAATTGCGATTGAAGAAAAAGAAACCAAACCACTGGTTTCTCTTGTTGAAACTTACGATTTTTAACGTATTTTCTCTTGACGCGAGATAGCGAGCCGACTTCTTTCTCGTGTTCAAAACTACCAACAAAATGGCGCACACAACTTTTAGCAATCGAAAGGCACGCATTCAACACGTGATATTAAAAGCAGTAGCAGCACAAGATACAAAGAAACGGGGGGTAAAGAAGGGGAGGGAGAGAAAAGAAAAGACAGGAGGTGTAAAATAAAAATTCTACAATATTTACAGTGTGCACGCATAAACTATGTGAATTAACTCGGTAGAGATATTCACTATCAGTTTTAATAAAAACGGAAATATTAGACAATGTATCAACCCATACTTGAAAGAAAAATATAAGAATTGCCACTGTAATAGCAGCTTTTGGCCTGTAAAATGCATTAATATTGATGTTTTAAAATACCTTAATTTGAATGTAAAGAATATCCCATCGAGTATTTTGCTTATTAACATGGAAAATGGACGCTTAAGTAACGAGCGCTGAATACACCAACATGCCCCTTTCTTACGGTAAGGACGATCTATAGCAGTATCACCAGTAATTGATATCTATTTTACTAAGGAGCGGATATTGTGCATCGTGTTGGGCACCGGGTCTTCTGCTTTACTTTCGTTCACTTATCGACGATTTCAAAGTGAGTTACTGAACAGTGTAGATTCTTAAACAATTTACGACACCATTTGCTAATCGTGTCCTCGATCGACAACTCGAATTATATAATAAATTAATGAAACATTCGTTTTAGAATCATTGGAAGCCATGGTAAAATAAAACAAACTAATCATTGCATCTATGGGTATTAAGTGTGAATTCATACATCTGGATAGTTTTTAGGACTCCTTTATTCACGCTGTAACATACTTATCTAAGTATTATTTTATCGAATATATTTTATTATAGCTTTCTGTCTTGAAACTATTCATGAGGTTGCGATGTTTACCTCCACCAGACATCCGTGCCGAGGTGAACCTCCCGATAGTATTGTTCCAGGTTATTACAGTCTCGAGACTTCAGACCATTTTAACTTGTTTGAGTTTCACATTCCAAACGACAGTGAAGTCTTGTTATATCATTAGATTGCATCGACATGGAGTGGACAATTAATTTTCTTTAGAAATGGAGTTGGGCGCAATATGCTACATACGAACATAAAAATCGCCATAGAATGTTATTATATAGAATTAAGTTCTGAATTTTCAATTTATTTCCTTTTTATTCGAATGTGATGAATTTAGAATTATTGTTTAACAAATTCCATTATTTTTAACATCAAAACATTAACAGAACTGTATGATAGTCATACAGTAATGCTAGGAATACTATTTTCAGGTTAAAAAATCGGAAATATGTAATAAACACTAAAGATATATCATTGTGTATATGAAGTCAGGAAACTATTTTAAATGATTGATTCTAGCATGGTAAGATATAGAGAGTGTTACTTGATATTAAAAAATGGGGGGGTAACCATAAAAACGACGGCTGTCTTTTCATGACTTGATAAAATTGTAATATCGGGAATATTAACCTTCAACGTTCGAAACTGATTTGCTCCTAGGCCAAAATACTACGAATGCACGATTTAAAAAGATAGTTTTAAACTTATATAAGAGCAAACCATTGTATTATATTTCTACAGATGTCAGATGCAAACATACCCCATCGGGTTGTTAAGCCGAATAATGTCAAATTTCTAGGTAAAGTAGGTGAGTAAACGAAGTGAAATTTCAACTAAAAAAACTAAGACAAAATATTACATCTGATGTGCTAGAACGTGATAATTGTTACAGACTTCGATATCACCTTTTAATTAACTGCACTGTGTTTAATAGTAGTGTGAATATGGACACATTTATGTTCATATCAAGAACAAGTGAATCGTCTCAGACATTAAAACAAAAAAAAAATGAATATTTAAAAACTGTAAACGTCTATTTTAGATACTTAATTTTCGCTACTCATGCGGAGAGTGATCCGTGCTGAAATAACATTATTTAAAACACTTTCTTTACATGGGGATGGTGTCTTGTTCTTATTCTGTACTTTAACGTTACAATTGAATAAAAAAATAACTTAATTTGGAAATACGATTTAAAAAACAGCGGATCACTCTCTGCATTAGCCCCTAATTTTTAGAAAAAAAGAGAAGATAATCAGAAGTGTCGGCCGAAATATTAATTTCATTTTAATAAAATCTATCATTTACATGTATTTATGTTTGCCATGAAATGTCCTCTTGTAAAATCCGAGTAAGTACATTTTTTAGCGTAGACACACTATACTGTTTTAATTGAATAATTATAAAAAGGTTCAAATATCAAAATTATGTGAAACAAATATTTGTAAAATTTCAGTGTCCAACGGCAGTTACAAACAGAATATACACGCCTGTGTGCACAGCGGTTCTTACTATAATAATCTCTACGACAATGGTTTGTTTTTCGTACAGATTTGTGTTTTGAACAGGTCGATAAATAAAATTAGATATTAAATCTTCAAGTTTAATAGTTTTTTTTTTAATGAAATCAGAAAATGTTTTCTAATAAAAAGTCAAATACCAAACAGCCGAAATGACAAAATGAACATCAAAAGAAATAGTGTGTGCCTAACCATTTAACGTTACAATTTTTACTATCTATTAGAAAATTAAACAACTGAAAAATGCCATTCAGAATAAGTTATATCTTAATTCATGAGTGACGTGTGTGTGGAAGTTCAGTTTAACTTTTTCTGAAAGACAATCATTTAAAATTTAAATAAAAACGGGTTTCAAAGTAACGTTTGCTTTGATGAATACACGAAAGAAAGAAAGAACTATACGGGACCACGTTTCTTTTATATAATTTTTACAACCTTCATTTTTTAATTCAATTATAGTATGCTTTGAGGCTATGCACAATATCCTTTATAATATTAAATGTTAGAGTTGATAACAGGTTAAAACCAGACTTTATAAGCATTTACAAGGTAATGTGTTTAAATATTTGGTTAAGTAGTCACAAATAAAATCGTATGAGTATAGATGTATTGCTACACTGGACTTTATCGCGTAAAAGACTATACATTAGTTTCAAAATGCTTAAAATATTAGGGTTAGAAAGTTATCTTAACCCATCAATCTTGAGTTTTGGGAAAATATTTTAAATACCAAGTCTCAAACAAACATCCATCTGTTTAAGCAGATCGACTTATCGTTATATAATCGCGATTAGTAACGTTTATAAAAACAGAATACTTTGTAATCAGTTCGTTATGAACGTTTAAAACAGCTTTTGAACTGTAAATGAGTGCATTTCGACTAGTTTTAGGTGGTTTTAACAACGATATAACTACCATATTCATTAGAACTAGCTTATTCAATGGAGAAATCAGAAAACCTTAAACTGTATTTATGTCATTGCATTTTTGTTATTATTCTAGTGGGATATAAGATATATCAACCACATGATGCAGTAAAACCTGAAAGACCTCAAACAATGGACGTTGAATCGAGAGTATAATCAAAGTGAACTGACTTTTAGACAATATATTGCTTAAATATTTCCTTAACATTTAAAACAAGTTCAACATGTGTGCATTTAAAAAAAACAAAAACATAGAATATAAAACTTCTAAAGTAAATGTTTATGGCGGAATCAAAGTCAGATTAATCTTACATACTGGAATCATCAAAAGCCTTCTAAAGTGATGAAACCGTAGTTAATCATTACGTTTTTTTTTTTTTTGCGATATGAAGAACAAAATTTATCAAGCGGCTCCTGGAAGAATGATAACAACGCTGTCTGGATGAATTTCCGCTGGAGTAATGCCACGAAATTCAATATCATTTGGGTGGCTCGATGAAGAACTGGAACAACATTTTAAAGGTACCACGACATAGAGTACCACCATTACGACAGCCACTATGCTACTGATTGTAAGAAGCAGTTGCAAATCCAATTCTTTAGAATCTGGTAATAACGGTAGGTCACTTGTAGTCGCATTTACTGTCGCCATTTTGAGTCTGGCGTTTCAATAATAATTTCCACTAGAGAAAATGATACACGCGAATCCATATTTATAGCCAATTTATCCAATCTAAAAATACTAACACTAATACTATTTTGATGTAATATACATATAAAATTTGGAAAACATTCGTTCATGTGAGGATATTTTTAATAGCTTAGCCCAAAGAGTGAATTAAGTATAACGGTGAGTAATGGACTTACTTAGGAAACAGACATAGAGGACGGATTCGACCTCCATTCTCCCCCATGTTGGATGCGTGTCACATTGTTTTCAAGGACCCCACCTCATTCTTCATAAACCATTTAAAAATTGTTGTATAAAAAATGGGAGAGTCCTTAGAAATAATAAAAAAATAATGATAATATTTTGATATAATAAAATATAAAAATTGTGGAAAAAAAACGTTTGTTCATGTGGGGATAATTTAAATAGTTGGTCCACACAGTGAATGAGGTATTACTATGGATTATACTAGTGTACGGGCCCCTGACAGCCATTTTACCCACCCAATCCCTTTTTGGCCTTGTGCCTTATATTTTTCCTTAATTAATATTTCCTGTTTGTAATTTTACTAAACGATGTTTGTAATATAAACAAATAAGGGAATGGCAATTCAGGCTTCCTAAAGGAAGGGATAAATTTAAAGTTGTTTTAGCTAATTTAGGAAATAGGAAAAACCTCCGATCTCCATTCTCTCCCATTCCCTTTTTTCTTCATGACACATTTATAAGGACCCTCGCTCATTCTTTATATATATATATATATATATATATATATATATATATATATATATATATATATATTTTTTAATAAAGTGGTGTATATAAAATGGGTAGTCCTTAGCAATAAAACAATACTGATAATATTTGGATACAATATTAATATAAAATTTAGAAAAACCTTCAGTCATATAGGAGATATTTTAAATAGTTTAGCGCCAGAGAGTGAATGAGGTAATATGGTGAGTTGTGCCCTAGCATTGGGAATAGTTAAGGAAAATGCCCACCGACCCCCCCCTGTTCCTGCCCATTCCCTTTTGGTTAATGCCCCATTGATTTAAGGAACTATCCCCATTCTTTATATAAACATTTTAATAAAGTGTTGTATAATAAAATGTGGGGGTCTTTAGCAATGATTTTTTTTTATTCTTGTAAGATTTTTATTCAGAGAATACAAAAGCAAAGTGGAGTCAAATTGTAAAATAGAGTGAGGGACGGTATAAGTGTCACCCTATACTACAGCTTATTTTATAACTTTTATTGAAACAATCAATTCAGGTAACTTAATTATGTATTTGAACTGGCATCTATTCAATGTAGCCGCCTTCAGCCTCATCCCCGCCTCGATTGGGTCCGGAAATGGGAGCGTGCCTTTTCCAAAAGCGGCGATCAGGTTGACTTTTGTGTTGTGGCAGGTAATGTGGTGTTCTCGATATATGACCAAACGAAGTAGTCCAACGACTTCAAGTCGGCTGAGACAAATGAGAGAAAGGTGCAAATTCGAAGCGCTCTTTCTGAAGCTAAGACTGCGTCTTTTTGGACTTGTTGATAGCCGACGAGTCCTACTGTCACGCCAAGGGCCTGCTAACGGCCACCTGATTGCACCAATGGATTAGCACACTCTTCATCACAATTATGTACGCTTTGTTGTTGACTTTGAATTCGATTTTTAATATGTTAGGTTGCATGATGATGCTCTCACTTGAAACGACGCCAAAGATCATAAACGTGGTCGAAAACTTTTCACTGCCCTGGGCACGTCCCTGTTGTTCGTGGCAATCCAGTGATGCATTTTTAGTTACTGGCAATGGACTTGTTTTCATGACTTGGATCGGTAGAGATCATGAATTGTACTGTGGCGCATCTCCTACCTCACTCGTTAAACAGTGTGTCGTTTCAAACATGACAGAAGGATACTATCAATCTTGAGTTGTACATAACAGACTAAATAGTAGATAATCTGCGACGTATATATACGGATTTCATCAAACGCAAATGGAAGTATGTATTTTTTCCAGTGCGACAATTGTATCATTCTACCCTCAAATGTGATGCATATGTCCAGGGAAGCATTGTAAAAGCGAAAAAAAAATGCACGTTTTTATATATTATTTTAAGAAAATGCACTTCGTTTGCGTGATATACGTTTGTCTTTCGATCGTGTTTTGATAGTTTTAATAAATATATAAAAAATATGAATTTTATTTAAAAAATTAGAAAGCCAAACACTGATGCGTGTTAGCGTTTTTTCTCTCTAAAATCAATTACTTATCTGAAAAATAAAAACGAGCTTCGACTTATAAAGTATCTTGTGATTTGACATTGTTTTTTTTCTAAATCATCTTTCTGCTGGATAGATAGAAAAGCTTCCACTACAGAAAATGATTAACGCAAATCTATATACCTTTCTCACTTCTATATTAATAAAATGATAATACGTGTTTTCTCCTCACAATGGACAATAGAGCTATTAAACGCAGGCGTCACATAAAAAGTTCATATGACCTCACTACTAGCCATTAACTGATATTGGTTTCGCGATTATTATAAATGTCGAATTCATTTGTTCTTACACATGTTTATATTATTTCCTAGTATAGTAACTCATTCCATGTTATCTTCACAGAGAGTAGTACGTTACTTACTCTCTCATTAGCTACTACTTTTCCTCTCCTGAAAGCGACCGGAAATATTACTCCAGTTTCCATATCTTTTTCCCTCAGCACCGGAACCAATGTTTTTACCATTGACTTTAATATTTCTACGCCTACATTTTTGTATTTCTTTGTTGTATTATAGTTGCAGGTAATGCACAATTTTTTTCCTTTTAGTTAATTAGAGCTATGATTTACAATGTTTACATTCTGAATATGTTTTTCGGTGTGTATTGATTGCGCTTATGAGGCTATACAATACGAGTTATAAACGTAAAATTGCATAAAATGGATATTAGCTGTACCTGAACTAATCTGAATCATATGAAAATTACATATGATAAAAATGATAAGAATTTAGTTTTTCCAATGCAAGACTTTCGATCTAAGGGTCGAAACGTGGGATTGAGAAGTCAGCAGCCTAGAGAAAGGGCACTGCTACTTGCACAAAATGTTTCGACAGACCGGTCGTCATTCCCCGGTAACGGCATCTTAATCGATTAGCGATAAACTAACCTCTTCTCAAAAAGAGACGCAAGGTTTGGTAAGATGGATCTCATATAACTGCACTAAACTAAATTCTCACCGCAAAATCAATAGAGACCGTGTCATTAAAGTAACAGTTTAATGTCTTTTGATTTTGGGGCCGAGGATAAAATCCCTAACTGAGGTGAACTTATTGTAAGCTTAACGTGTATCATAGATTACGGATTACAATCAAAGCAATTACTAATTAATATTTATCTTTGACAAAAAAAGGTGTAAATAGATGTTAATAAATAAATAAATAAATCAGAAATAAAACATTGTGAATAAAGGTTCTAATTGCATACAAAATATGTAATGAGAAATATGGAATTTAACATACTGCCAATAATACCAAACTGTTATCATATGCATATAATTTTACTATCAATATGTAAAAGTTGTAAAAGTACTAAACATATCTAATCACTAAATAAATAGATTAAAAAAATTATATTCGTGTATTAGGAAAAGTGTAGTTCAAAAATATATAAACTCATATGAGTCTTTGCATTAAGTGAAGTAAACATTATCATAAAAATGTAAACAAAACTAGTAGCCTGACTCGAACACTGCATATAGTGACACTTGCTTACATCTGAAGATAACATAACATGTATACTGGTTAATTTAATTAAAATAATATTGAAATTAAACTAATGAATACCGATATTAGCAATTTAAAATTTAATCGTAAAAATAACTCCGAACCTAAAAACTTAACTCCAGTACTGTTTCACCAGAATGCTCGTTTACACGAAAACTTTAAACATTAGCTGAATTTAGATTGTATATTGCATTAAAATCTGAAAATAATAAAAATATTGAAAAGAATTGATTAAATAAAAATAGTAAAAATAAATCAATATAAAATAATAAATTGCATTATTAAAACGCTTGCCGCAAAATCTACAAATAAAGACCGAATTACCGGAAGTCGAAAAATGAAACACGCGTGTAGCAGGCGAAATCACCCACTATTGTTATGGAGGTGAATTTGAGAAATTTTGTAGATGACTTGCATGGTTCTTTTAGCCGTAAAAACGAGAACACGAAATTATACGAAATTTTATCGCACATTTATTTATACAATGGATACACGTGTGATGTTAAACAGTTCATTGCCGCAAAGGTCTAAGAAAATATGATTGCATCATTGTCACAGAATCTTGTGGTCCAAGGTCAAAGGAAGAAAAAAGGAAGTGGAATACAAAACGGATACGGAAGTGAAATGATTCGCCTCCGCCTCCTGTGGCAAAAAATGGCATTACCAGAATGAAAATGCGATACTTAAGGTTATCTTAATGTTACCAGTTTTGTGTTCGTCTGTTTGCATGTATGTGGGACTCTGTTTACCATATGCGAAATAGAAAGGAAAGAAATGCTTACTACCTACTTCAACACAATTATAAGGGATTATCGCATTCCAAGGCAAGTTTGTTTAAGTATATATATATATATATATATATATATATATATATATATATATATATATGTATATATATATATATATATATATATATATATATATATATATATATTGTGATACAACGAAATAGTATCGTATGTGCATGACAAACAAAAAACCCTCCTCTTTGGGTTGAGACATTGTAAATATATTTTCACCTGACGCGTATGTAAGCAATGAAAGCCCACTTTTAATTTGTAAACAAACTTATGGTTTGGACACTGTAAGCGACGGGCGGGTGTGAATTTAATACACACTCGAGGAGAACTATTTGTGGCCTGATAGTTAGAACAGCTGACTGGCAAGTTGTACGTTAGATCCACGGCTGGGGAAAGGTGTACGTCTAGCCGCACTGATGAGTTTTGATACAACGAAAAAGTACTGTATGCGGATGACACACACACACACTCAGCCACTCTGATGAATCGTAGACGTCAAATTAAATTTCAATTCCTTTTGATGGATTGATTGTTGCTATTTCTTCTGATGAAGCAAGGACATAATAGATTAACTAATTGATATAATAAGTAAGTGATTTATTTTGCGCTACGAAACAGATACTGTCAAGAATTGTATAAGTCAACTGAATTTAAAAAATAAATTATAAGATGGTCAACATCATGAATTTTTTAATATAACTTTTTTGTCATTTATTGTATATATTGCTCTGTAATCACATTGACCTTCCTATATAAGGATTGATATATGATAAGAACATATATTTCTACAGGAAAATATATATATATATATATATATATATATACATACACTAGCAGCAGTACCCGTCCTTGACTAGGTTGAAAAACAGCCTATAGAGAATGGACTGTGATTGATATATGATACGTTATGAAATGGAGGGGGTGTAAAGAGATAGGTTTTGATACTCCAAAATTTTATCATAAGCAAAATATGATGAAAGTAAAGATAATTTTTGCGAAAATATATATTTTTTTATATCAACTTTGTTTCCATTCGTAGCGAAGGGTGACCAACAAAATAGTGTTTCCTTACAAAGAGAGAATATAATAATATAAATGCACAAGAAATAAATGATACAATTGTCAATAAATGTTACTTTTATGGTAGAAAAGTTCATTGGTTTGTATTTTTAAGTAGTTTAAAAAAAAACTTTTTTTTTAATTCACGAACCAGTTTAAAAAAATCAAAATGGCAGCGACTTTTAAATGGAGAACCCCGTTTTCAATTTGAAGGAGGGACACCTGAGCATTCGGTGAGATAGTTCCGTCAAGGTAAGGAATATTTATAAACATATTTTAATGTTTTCCGTTATGTTGTGCTTGAGGAATATTCGATTATGGCATGTACAGTTTATATAAAAATTCATTTAAGTAGTTATCGCCTCCAATTTCGTTTTAATTTCGGTTCGCTGAAATTATTTCAAGTAAAGAGCATTAAAAACTATTTAAAAAAACATGAACTGAACTTTTATTGACTATGGTAACATTTATTTCTGTATATTTATTTTTTCAGGTAGTCGTATGTTGGCTTTTCTGCTAAACACTCTTACTACATGATATGGACGAAATATCGAAAAACTAAGAAACAAAAACAGTTTGGAAAAATAATGAACCTTTACTTACTTTAGTAAAATAATCCGACACAATAAAATGGGATATTAAAAAAGTAAACACGTAATTACTTTTGTTTTTTAAAGGAAAGAATCAATATAAACACGAATTAGAAGAAAATGGCACCATTTTCAAGCAGAACGCTTCGTTTCAGTTTTACAGTATTGAACGGTGTAGTATTGCGCCGTCGGATTCAGCGCTGTACTATTGTAATGTAAAGAACACGCAGAAAGGGTTGTAATCAACTGAATTCCTTCAAGTACACTGACAAAAAGCTTAAATAAAAATAAAAAGGTTATGTAAATGTTTTTAAAAAAAAACATGTAATCACGTGAGCAGGATTGTTTTCTTCTTTTGACATGATAACAAGTAACGTTCTTATTGTTTATTATTTTTCTATGTTCGAAACCGTGCCACGTGCAAGTGGAGAAGGAAAAAAAACCAGTTATGATAAACTTGTGTCGAAAATTGTCTAAAATTCCGACTTTTTAATGGCTTTCACTTTAATAAGAACGTGAATCTATGAGGTGAATTTATTCGACACAATATGATTCAAATAAAAAAAAGCTAATGTGAATTAAGATTAAAGTTAAGGTGTTATAGTGGATCCTCAACCCTTTTAAAAAACCTTGTAAAACTTTGTGACATATTTCCATTCTATGGAGGTCAGGCGCGAACGAACACCCAATAATTTTATTATACCATATTTCTTCAAACTGAAACATAATTATCAAAGTACACTTACGCAAATAGATATTAACTTTTTGTTAAAGTTTGTGCCTATTTCCATGGAGTAACAGGCGCGAACGCTACCCCAAAATTTTATCATACACTCCCTATTTAAGTTGAAACATACTCATCGAAGTATTCTTATGTACATCTAGACAAAAAACCCTTGTAGAAGTATTTTTTTTTCATTTTTTGTTTCCATACTTTGGGGGTCAGGCGCGAACGCCTACCCCACAATCTTTATGGACCACTGTTCTGCCAGATCGAACATACCCATTCCTGATCCTCGATACATGTTAATATCAGTATATGTAATCAGTTTTTAAAAAATAGTCAACCATATAGGAGCCTATTCCTGACCAGACACACACACACACACACAAACGTGCAGCTTTATATTATATATATATATATATATATATATATATATATATATATATATATATATATATATATATATATATATATATATATATACCTTCATTAGTACATGTATAACAGTATTTGAAATCAGGAATATGTCAAATAAGTAAAGCACAGCTCCTGAAACCACTAAAACTTTTTTCCACAACTTATCTATAATTATAACTACATTTTTACCTACATATTCCAATTCGTGTCTATTTTTCCTACTAAATTCATCCTCTATCTTTTAGTAATTTTTATTTTAAAATAGTTGTCTTTAAACGGCGTTGTATTATAAAATAGTAGCCATTAGCCGGCTTAATTTGTAGATTTCGCAGCAGGTGTTCTTATAATTGTATTTACTATTTTATATTGACTTGTTTTTAAATAATTATTTAATTTGTTATTATGGTTAATATTTAATCTATATGCATTTTAACCGGATTTTCCATTTTCACCAACACCTTTACATAAATTACGTTTATTTGAAGCGAAGATTGTTTTTATTTCATTACTTAAAATAACGCTAGTATAGATAATTACCGAGAGTAATCAGAATGTATTTTTCATGAACACTACATTGAGATGTATGTTGAGAAGCAACAATTTTCGAAAGATCAGCGAAGTTTTCCTTTACCATGATCTTATCATAGTGAGGAGACATCAAGTAACATTTATTGAGTTTTTAATATGATTGGACCGAGTCTTACACATCAGCTTTCCGACCGATTAACCAACAATCATACGAGTATACGCTATGACTTGTAAGTTTATGTAACACTGACTTTAGATAGGATTTTCTGGTATTTACTTAAATCTCCAAATTCACTGTGTCCGTCTGCTTGGTAAAAGTTTTCAAGACTTTACATTTGAGAATCTGTCAAATAAAAATTTACATACCGAATAATTTATAGCAAATGGTGTAGAATTACCTTATTAATCAATCCATGTAATTTTAACGTGCGAGACAGTCAGGGGAACATGTTTATTTCAGAATTTGTTTTCGTTAAATATTATCCTATATGCCCTAAAAGAGAAAACATTATGATAAAAGTGTTCGACGTGATTTCATTAATTTGGAAAGTAATAAATCTGAAAAGTGAGTTCTAGTAGCACTAATGATAAACACCTTCATGCAAACCCATTGTTTAATCGCACGTAATCACCTAATTTTAACGATGTAAAGCTATCTCGTTATTTTTTGTGGGCCGATAAAAAAATTAATCCAAATACAATATTGATATGAAATACTTATAAACAGTTTCCGTGTGTTAAAATTATACCAATCAGTATAGAATGTGATTCCGTGCGTTTTCATAAATTGCATGTTTTATTTTTTTGTTTAATAGTTCTCGACTGCTTACTATGTCCTACTAGTCAAATGCTAGTCGATCGCTAAGTGGTTAGCGACACGGTTTGACCACCTGGGTGTTTTATGTCCGAATCCATTTTATTCTAGAGATACATTTAATAAGAACTTTGCTGACCTTCGCGTGGTCCCTGGGTTATTTATGTTTTTCTAGAAAGTATTCACACAAGAAAACTAAATAGAAAACCGTTCTGATTCTTACGACATTAATTAAAGTTACTCGTTTGCTTTTAAATATTTGCGCAGTGAATCAAAATTCATTGTGTATAATGATTAAACAGAGGTTTCTGTTGTACATATAGATTGTGAACATGCATGAAATTATATATTATTATATATACATAATAATTATGTAAGTGAGCAGAACAAACCTCCCAAGATTTTAACTCGTAATAGCAGATTGTATATTTTAATGGTATTTAATAACCCTTATCTATACGTATAATTTATTAATAGCATTCTATTTATGTTTATGTTTATTTATTTACGTATGTGTGTATATATACCAATAAAATTTTCAAACGGATGCGCCGACTTAAAAAATTCTCTTTTTCCCTGAAAGATGGGAGTCCCTATGTTGTCTTTATCTATATATGGTTCGTAACGAACAGCGCCTAATCACACAAAAAGCCAGAAATAAGGGTTCTGGGGCCATTTCGTGCATTGCCGAAAAGTTACCTACCCAAAATCAACGGAATTTTGCACTTTCTATACACAGTCGCGGTAGTATCTTTCGGCATACTAATAGGACTTGTGGCGCAATGGATAACGCGTCTGAGTACGGATCAGAAGATTCCAGGTTTGAATCCTGGCAAGTTCGTAATAATTTGAACCTTCATTTTATCTAATGTTTACTAATTATCCTTACCCCTAGGGTATTTTTTTCTGTTATTTTTTTGTGCATATGGGAATTTCGTATACTCCAAGTTCACAAGGTAAGCGTTGATTGTAAGGCGATGGTGACTGTACTCTGGAGGGTATTCGATTTAGTGTTTGACTCATTGAAAAATAGTAGTCAATAGCCGAAAGATCTGGCCAATATGCAAGATTTTTACGATCTCGTATTCAAAATTTGTGAGCTTCTGCAAATCAATCTTGGAACATGCGACTGTGCATTTTCATTGATCAGAATTATATCACTACAATTTATTTGTGCATGCATCCTATTTTTGAAAACGAATTTGCATCTCAGCCGGTTGGCTGAAGTAAGTCACAGTAGCTATTCTCGGACGTTTTTCAAAATCTGTATTTCATTATACCTAATGTAGACAACAAGCGTGCATTTTTAGCGGAGGAAATCTTGGCTTTGTGAAGCGTTATTGTCTTAACTGTTTACGGTAGTCATAAATAATCCGTCCTTTGAACAATGCCTATTTGGTCAATAACGCAGTCAATGTTTAATATAGACATAACATCTAACACAATTGAAACCATCCAAGCTTTTGCAACTTATTAAGCTCATAAAGATACCATTTAAAATATTTCGCCATTTCGAATGTATTATAACCATTGTAAAATTGCAGCAATGCTCACAGCAAAGAGCGAATATATTTATGGGACAATTTGACGTGGATTTAGCTCTACAAGTGCTTACAATTGTTTGTTGTCAGGACTACACGGCTGTCATCTACGTACTTCACTTTCCAAGCTTTCATTTTAACTACGTAATTTCTGAAGCCAGCTTAGTACTGTCCGAATACTAGTGAATAGATCTGCCGATTACTTTAGGATATTGCCACAAGTGTTAATATCAGTATATGTAATCATATTTACAAGTTTAATCAGTGCAACATAAAACAACCGAAAATAGCATGTTCATCATTGAAGGTTTATTTTATCATTAGAAACACTCTACTTGAAAATGTTACACTTTATTTTTGAGAACACATCTATTATTATATTAGGTCGTGGTTAATTGAAATTAACGCCAACTATGTCATTTGTTATATCAAAGATTATTAAAATGAAAAGAATTTGGAGAAAGTTACCATTTGACATAAAGGTTCATATTATTTTTCTAAACTGTAACAGGAAAGGAATATTATGACTCAATTTCGTAGTCACAATTTTGAAAGGTGAGAAAGTAATTGGTATTCATTGCACCAAAGTTCCATCCCCATGAATCTGTTGGAAATGTATTGCTACAAGAGATTCAGCTTTAATTCGTGGTTTACAGCCCGTCAGCTTTTTTTCTTTTCTTTCTTGGTCCAAGGCAGAATATCATGTTGCCAGCCTAGAAGGAAATGAAAAAAAAAATAAATGAATGAAACTATCTCTGCGGGGAATTATCTTTTATACTGCATATCTGCAGGCATTGGATCTTCATTATTTTGCTGAAATTAAACACGCACTTTGTCAAAATCATTTTATATTCGCAAAAAAATAGAGAACTAGTCGAATAAATAGAAATGAAAAGAAATAATGACTTCATATCAAAGCACAGATAATAAAAGCAATACAATAAAACATTAATAGAAACCAAATTCCAAATTAAAAGAAGCACGTATTTGTTACAAAACAGTTCGAGCGATCGTCCCAGAACGAGTCGATAACAATTGGATCCTTTCAATAAGAACTTTTAGGGATACGCCCATTCAATTTACACGCGTAATGCTGGAGGGGATATTTCAGTAATTAATCCTAACAAAATGACAAAAATCTATTTCAGTCCATACCGAGACAGACTGATGAACAGAACTTCCGATAGATTTACGAAACGAATCTCTAATAGAAAAATCAACGCAACGCAAATAACCAACAGGAAATCTTCGAAATATTTCATGTAACACATGGGAGAAGTTACCGAAACATGAAATAAAGTAATTTTAATCTGTAAGACCGTAACAAGCATTGCTTAGACAGGAGAAAATAATAACAGCTGGATACAGAAGGAATAGCTTTCTGCAAAGTATACTTTCTACTTTTGCTGTTTTTTTTTAAAAACGTGGTTTGATTCATGTTGTGTTGCATAGTTAGAATCTGTATATAGATACGGTCTATATAAACGATGTCCCATTTAACCTTGTGATGAATACAGTATTTGACTCTAGTGGTTGAAATATTCTTCTATTGTTGTATACGTGTGTGGGTAGTTAACATATAATAAAACAGTTTATTAGCATTTACTCTGCGCCAGGTCACGCACAAAGCATACTTCTCCCAGTTGGGTCTTCATTTTTTTGCATCATACAAGTATGTATCCGTGTTAGTAAAAAAAAACAACAACAACGATAGGTTATATATTTGATGTAACTGTATTTCTGGCTTTCCCTCGGAGATGCAAGACGTTGTGATTTACTAAACTATGCTATGGTCACGTTTCTCCCAACTACCAAATCGCCGAAGCGATATCTTTCGTGTTAACTTGTTCGATTTTCTCTTTTATTAGTAACGACCATCATCCTAATAATCGTCTAGCTTACTTGGCATTGTTCGGTCAATATCTACTCATTTTTATTCATCTTGTTAGTGTTTCATTATTTTCCTTCGACTCATCGTTTTTTTTTCTGTGTACTTTTTAATGACGTTCATTTTCACCCCTTTTGTTTTTTCATGCTCCTTCTTTTTTATTTGGTCTTTCTGGCGTCTCCTTTTGTCTTCGTCATTTTTGTTTACTTATTATATTTACTCCTATAGCATTATCTTCTTTTTTTCTCTCTAAAATACTGTTTATTATTCTCCATTTCTTTCCTTTTATCGATTTTCTTCTCAGTCTTATTCTTTTCCTCTTACTTGTTATCCTTATTGTTTATTGATGCTTAATCTTTTCCCTGCTATCTGTTTACACCTATGTCTTCTTTGTCTTCTAGTTTTCGTTCTCATTCTTCTGTTCTTATCCTACTACATATATTTGGATTAAATTATTATTTCCTTATATTCTTCGCTTGCCTTTATTTTCATCCATTGTCCGTTTTCCTATTTTTTTTTAATAAATTTTTCCCTTTGCGTAAAATGTTCCGTATTTTCCCAAAGCCATTACTACATTTTGCTTTTTTTATTATCGTTTCTAATATTGTTATGACATTTTCCTGTTTCGTCAACACTTCCAGCGTAGCATAATTTTTTTATTTACACTAATACATCCCCTCGCTTATTTCTTCCTATTTATTTCTAATCCCATTTTTCTTTTCTAAGCTTATTCCTTCAATTAAAACCTTATTTCTACGACAGAATGCACGTTGACTTTTCAACAATATTTCTCTACTCTCTTCTTTTACGAAATCTTCGGTGCTTCTATTTTATTCGTGCTTAGCCTTGGCTGTGTCTAGAATTTATTCAGCACCGATATTTTGTATCTCTTCCTATTAATGAAAATCTTCTTTACATCTCGTAATGCCTAGGATTGCCACGTGTTCATCATCAGTGATCACCCAATCCAATTGCTATTTAAATGTTTCCACGAAGTGTTTCGTCATCTGATTCAAAATTTACGGTATTATCATTCATCACATAGTTTACTTTTTTATTTTTGTGTTCTGACCAGTTAGTGGTTAATGATGGCAGCCAATAATTCTAGCAATGCTGCACAATTATCGCTTGCAAACACATCTCACATTAATAGGAGCATTTAAATATCACTTGCAATTCATTTATATATATATATATATATATATATATATATATATATATATATATATGTTTGCTGTTGCGCCCATCGCATAACCGGACGTGATGTAGTTTTAAATTAAGGCTAGACAATCGAAAGGAAGAAATGTTTTTCGAAAATATCGGTAAAAAAGAGCCACTCCTCCCTGTACAAAATTACAAGTTCAGGGTGAAGGACTTAATGTTTGTAACTAATTCTTCGATATTTGTCGCCCGAAGGGTACAGGTTAAAACGTATCCGATCTCATGAAAATTCGTCGAATCTGTCGAAAGTTTTAGGCAAACATACATACATACATACAGAGAGGTAAGATAAATATATATATATATATATATGAGTAAAATAAAAAAGAAAACATATCAATGTCTGTGCTCATCAACGTTTCGTCTTAATTTCGCGACTTCTTTCCTCTGGATAAATGAAATTAAGGAATCAAAACACCAGTACAAGCAATTGACAAATATTTTTGATCTAATGAAATTTATGACCTTGTTCCATGTCAGAAACGGAAACGTCGTTTGAATTTTTTTTAAAAGTACGGCCATATATTTGTGAAAGAAGGTAATTTTTTATAGCGTCATATAGCATTTTATATATGCAATAAGATATGATGTAATTCATATTCTCTTTGGAATAAATATGTCCGTTACAACTCAAGCGCGGATATTTTACCGAAATGAAGAGGTGAAGGAGGGAAATAATTTGAAGATTATTTTCGTTGGTATGAAGAGTTTCTTCGTGTTTACTGTAACCAGACGTCCTACCAGAAACTGAGGTTCGTTTAGTGGTACGGAAACTAAAAACGGCCGAGCATAACAAGTTTGCGGATTTGATTTTATCTCGGAAAACATCGGAATTAACTTTCGGTGCGAGGGTGGAACTTCTTTCAGAATTGTTTAGCCCGAATGTCTCTTAATGCTATAAGCCTAGGTCATGTCTGGATTTGTAGAAGAATAGAAAATGATTTTGCAACGTACACAGCCATGGTAAATAAAAATTACGACAAATTTAAACTGGACGACAACAGTGAACAGTGCAGACAATTTTAAATATTTAGTATTTGTGCAAGGAGTGAATTTTGATACAGATGCTGAAATTAGGAGGCGCATCATAAAAACATTAGAAAATGAACCAAACCTAACCGTACAAAAGTTAAAAGACGACGGCAAGAAAATAGAAATTATTTTTAAAAGACTCGATGAATATCGAAGTTGATCTCGCGTAGATATAAAAGCAGACAGACAATTTAAATTACACGTAAAATAAAACAAAGTTAGGGGGAAAAGACGCACATATCGATACATAGTTAAGAAAAAAAAATGAAGAAAGAAAATTCGTGTATCCGATTAATCAATGTGGTAATTTGACTAGGGTTAAGAACTGTCCATATTGACCAAGAAAATGTTTTATATGCAAAATAAAAAATAGGTCACAAGGATACTCATTGCAGAAAACAAATTAAATACAAAAGTCTGAGTGTGTTTGGCAAGAGACTGTAAATAACAAAGGATTAAGAAAAAAAGTCACTATAACAATTCATAATAAGAGGAAATTTTTGTTGAAATAAAAATGCAACTCGATTCAGGTTTACATCTTTGGATAGTAGATTTTAATATCTGGAAGAGATTGAATAAAACAACAATGCTAAGAACATGTAAACAGCAAATGCCGTTAACGTTACGCATATGGACTTCGAAGATGAACTTTAGCGAACGTCACCTGATTGGGAAAGACGAAAAAATTCAAAGCTTATATATTAGGGGATACCACTAACCATACTGGGCTCGAACTGAATTCATGAATTTGAATTATGGAACCAGTTGACCAATAAGTATTGCAAAACAAAACAAAAAATGTACAAGAGACGCCTATACATTGAAACACAAATTAAAAGAAACTTTGTTCTGTTCTAGGATACGAAAAGCCAAACAGACGGTAAAAACAAAGCAATGCTGTTCTATACCGAAAAAAGTAGCTCTCCCTTAACGAGAACAGCACCTGATGAGAAACTAAGAAACAAAGATTAGGTAGAGTACCATATCGCTTGTCTTAAAATGGCGACACAATCGGCAACCCACTCAGTCGTAAATGCGACTGCATACGATTTTACGCCGGACACAAAAACCTCTGGTACACCGAAGCAAGTACTAGTGGCAACTCTATTTTTCACAGTATTCCAACATTATTTACCGACAGTTAAGATCACTCAGAGATATTACGTGCATCATTTTAATAGCACTCCAAATGTTTTTTTCCATAATATGGAAGAACGGTCGGGCCGTTCTACCTGGCGTCTCCCAAAATAAATAGTTCATCTGGTTAACAACACTTGTGGAGGCAATATAGCTCTTTTCTAGTGGATTATTACAAGCGGGGTTATACGTGGGGTTTATTGACTCTTAATTAAATATGGATGAGTCTATCCAGGCAAGTAACTAATTGTTTTATAAAATTCTCATGTGAAAATGGCAATAAAACATTTTTTTTTATTTTGCATGACAAAAAGTATCGCCTGGAACAATGAATCCCCCAAAGAAGTTGAGGCTATTGAAACCCTCTACGACACGTTTAATCTTGAGCCACCCCAAATCACAACAGAACAACGTCCGACAGGAAAAGTCACCAAGCTGTTAATAGTCCACCTTAATAGGAAAAAGATATTGATACATCGTCCGAACTATCAGCTAACGATGAGGTGTTGTGGCAGAACTTACCTATGTTAGTTAATAATAGACTAATCTCAATAAATGCAGAAAGATTAAGCGATAAGGTGTCATTAGACACCAGGTACCTGTATTGGGCTGGCCACTGAAGTGTGGTGTCTGCACAGATGCTGCATTCAAATTAATTGTCCTTAGCCAATGGAGGGGGTCGCTTCCTATACTAAGGCAATTTTATTTTTGCAGAATACCCTTTTGTAGGGGAGTTGGTTATCTCCAACATCAAAGCGACCTAGTGTCACATTTGGTTTCGTTGAAAATAAATAACCAGTCGATATTCGGTGCCCGTTTCTTCATTGTTGCAATCTATTAAATGAAACTTAAACAACAACATTCACAGGACGTCGGTAGTGATCCTCGATGTTAATAATTAAATGAATATTTGTTGATCAGACTATCAATTAATAATGCACTATCTTAAAGATTATACGCATTAGGTGCTTAACATAAATGGATATTGATCAATAATCATTTTAGTGAATTCTACTTAAGAGGTCAAGCTTTTGAAGAACATTGTTTATAATAACATCAGTTATTATAAACACAGTAGAAGAACATGCTCGCGAAAGTAAGCAATTTAATGACCAAACATGCTATAAAAAATATCAAACTGTCAGCTATTTTAAATGTAATAGACACAGTTTACTGGGGACACAATAATTAAAATCTTAATCATTTTAAGTTCTTGGACCTTTTAAAAATCATACTCATAAATACAACATGCAATAAAGAAGTTCTGATTGAACCAGTAAACCTAAACGTGAAAGGTTTTAATACAATAAATACATTAACTAACTAAAGTGTAACTCTGTCAGTACAAACCATCTTATTGACATAATATTTGTACGTGGCGTAATATCTCTATGATTTCGAAACCTGATTTTGAATACGTTCGTATTTTATAACTGCACGATTTTATTCAATTAATTTATCGATGAAATGTTGCGAGCAATTAGTAAATATAAGGGGAGCAATTAGTAAATATAAGGGGGAAAAACACTTTTACACGTGCCGTATGAGGTGATCTTTCTTTGCTATTCGTACGTTGCCATTCTTCTTTCCGGCGTTTAAAATCAGCAGAATTTGCATAGCGACCCGTGATCTAATTTCCCCGCCGACTCAAAGGAGAGCGGTTTCACAAAAACTGAGTCATAGCTAATAATATTTCGACGGAATTGTCGTGATACTATGCTCTCTAGTGGGTTCGATGAAATATATAAAACCTGCTAGCATCTGTGAGCAACATGCAGATGGAAAACTGTAAAAAAAAGGCGAATCACTGCTGCAGATTTCTTCGTTATACCCATTATGCATTAACTAATTCATCTTTTTTACATGTTTCTAGCCATATGTTATCGTTTTAATATATATATATATATATATATATATATATATATATATATATATATATATATATATATTTATAGGAAAATTAGATCATACGGTATCACTGGTAGAATACTTAACATAATTAAATCCTTCTTAGATAAGAGAAAAATCCAGGTTGTCCTCGACGGTAGTACATCTAAACCATATGATATAAATGCGGAGGTGCCTCAGGGGTCTATCCTTGGACTTCTATTGTTCCTAATATTCATTAATGACCTCCCCGACAAAATTGCCTCTGAGATGGGTGTATATGCTGATGACGCCACCCTCTATAACAGGCATGACAGGAAAACAAATGAACATATATCTAAAAAAATTGCAAAATCACTAGAGGATGACCTCCAATCTGTAGTGGAATGGAGACAAAAATGGATGGTCACATTCAATGATGCCAAGACTAAACTAGTTTCCTTCAATAATTACAAGAAACTTTCTCTGCCACCAATAGCAATGGCCAGTGACTCTTTATCGGAGAGTGCATCATTCAAACTGCTTTGCCTAACGTTCACAGGAAACATGAGTTGAAACAATTACATTGAAAGCGTTGCTAGGGCCGCTGCAAAGAAGGCGGGCTCTCTCTACCGTGCTAGAAAACTACTAACACCCGAAATTATCCTGTACCTCTATAAGGCCAGCATTCGATCATGTATGGAATATTGCTGTCACGTTTGGGCTGGTGCATCTGCTACTTGTCTCTCGCTCTAGACCCTGAACTGGCATCTAAGCTTCAGCCTTTGTCCCATCGACGAAACGTTGCCTCCCTCTGCCTGTACTACAAGTATTTTAATGGTGAATCCTCCTGCGAACTGCAGACACTTGTGCCCCCACGACATAGACACCCTCGCCAAACCCGACAGGCAGCTAAATCCCACCCCCCACACAGTAGAGATACTTAGATGTAAAAGATCTTTCTACTCCAGTAGTTTCTTCCCCAGAACCGCTAAACTCTGGAATTCCATTTCAGGCCACTGCTTCCCCAACTGTACTGACATGCAGAAGTTCAAGTGTAATGTGAACCGACATCTTGCTGTCCAAATCCCAACATCGTACCAAGTAGTTGTTCCCCCTGATAGTACCTCCTACACCAAAGTGTCAATGTGCCTTGTTTTGGGCGAAAATGTAATATATATAGCTCTAGGACATTTAACTATCGAGCTTATTATATATCTAAATTACAACGAGCACTTTCTATTTCCTGTATTTTTATTAAACTAGTAATTTCACTGTTACATTAAAATACACTCAGCTCTTTAGACTATTGTTCTAATCTCCTTTAAATTATATATATATATATATATATATAGATATATATATGTGTGTGTGTGTGCGTGAGTGTGTATGTGTGTGTTATTCATTGTTTAAAAATATATTGAATTAGATATATATATATATATATATATATATATATACACACATATATACATATAAGTCCACATAAGAATTACACATCTAATATAAACCTATACTCGTGTGTATATATATATATATATATATATATATATATATATATATATATAATTCGCCTTCTGTATATTAATATATATGCCTTGTGTTTGCAACACGTCATTAATCAAAACATTAGAATTAAATTATGAAGTGATATTTCCATGAAAATAATAATAGCAGAACATCCTCGGCACAACATAATTTTAACACGGTTACTGGTTTCTGATCGAATTTTGCATTGATTTTATATTATATGTTTAGTTACATTGTCATGTGAAAAATGAACACATGCGTTGCTGAACAACTGGAACATTAACACTATTTTTGAATATTTTTTTAACGAGGCTAAACAGCTCTCGTTTAGCTTTTAAATACACTTTTATGGAATAATTTTGTATATTACATGAAAAGAAAAACTATTATAGTCCCTCATAATTGCACATATAGTTTTCGAAGATATATATATATATATATATATATATATATATATATACATATATATATAATAAAATAGGTTAACTAAGTATCAACTAAGCTCCAACATCTGTCCCATCGATCCAATGACTTTTAATAAAAATCTGCACTAATGAAATCATTACTCGTGTAGTTTCTTATCGTACTTGCCCCTGACAAATCGCTTAGCAACAAAATAGCAACCTGTAAGTGATAAGATCTATAACAGCTAGAAAGTGTATTTTTCCCCTCTGACATCTACATTACATTTTTACTACATGTTTCCCTGACTGTACTGACATGCAGCTGTTTAAATATAACGCGAATCAACATGTTCCCAAATAATAGCATATTTCGCTTAAGTTGTTATATACCCTGTTTGGAGTGAACATGAGTAAAAAGAAAAGTGTTAGCACTGTCAGTGATATTACTAGATGTTGTGTTGACAGCGACACTAAACAATTATCACACATGCCCATTTAGAGAACATGATTGTTTGCGTGATTGCCAATGAAATATTTTCCATTAAAATCAAACTCGTGGGCTAATGAAGCCGAAATTTATAAAGCCTAAAGCGTAAAAATATCAATTAAAAAAATACGCAAAATCGATAAAAAAAACACAATGATTGTTCGATCTTTACTTTACAACTCAGAACTTTCGATTTTGTATTATGTCTCTAGAAATAGATTTGAACAAAATGAAGGTAATGCGTTACTTTAAAGCTTAATAAAAAATTGGAAGCGAACGTTTTATGATTTTTGACTCATCAATAGAATATTGGCGTACAGAGTGAACAGGACCCCTCTATTCATTTCTTAATAAGGACTCTTTTTTCTAAAATTATCATCTTCACAACGACTGAGGAACGGTATATTCCTCCCAGATTGAAAGAAAAAAAAATAATTGAACAGAATACAAGAGTGAGCCGAAAAAAAAGATATAGCTTGCCCAAACGATATTTGGAAGTGTGTAGAGCACGGGCGTTTATCTGTCTATTGTTCTATACATACTCGATTAACAATGTTTGTTTTGATGTAGCATATACGCATAACTTAAACTCTCGAAATATTATGCTACTGGCTTGTGTGCGTTTCTCATTTTTACCCGAATATTATATATGATGGGAAGAAAGCATAAATAGTGTCAATGATGAAAGATGTGCGAGAAATATAATCATTTATTTCATTAAGCGGAAACGCGAAAAGTGGGGGGGTGTAGTGAGAGTAAGAAATACTATCAAATGTAGAAAGAGTATTAAGGATAAAGACATGTAGAAAAAATCATGCCATGGTCACATGAAAGTTTCATGATGATTTAAATATTCTAAACGCAAAGTAAAGTCTCTTAAATCTATAAAGATACAATGACTTTTAATAATTTCAAGAATAAAGTAAATATGTGTTTTTCAGTGCCCAATTTTCTTGTTATAGAGTATTCTTTTGGATTATATGAATATAATAACTGTTTGCAATGTGTCAAGAACAGTACCTGTATGATCCGTTTCCAAAGTTATGCCCGTTAGAATATTTTACAAGCCACTACTTAAATTCGCAGTTGTACTTTAATGTTGCTATCCTACTGCAAGTGAGCGATCATTTGACACCGAAACTGAGCTAATAGTAACATAACAATAAATGAATAAGGAAAGCCTCATAACTCCTAAAAACATTTCGTATTTGCAACTCCATAAAGTGTTCAGTGTCTTTTGGTTTTATATGTTTATTCACGTGTTGTTTGTAAGTTTGTATGTGTAAATAGTAAAAAGGTGCATTGTTAAATGTTATATATAATGCAAATTTAAATCACAAACAACGAAACAACTTAAGGAAATTGATTAAAGTGTATTGTGTTTTATTGAAAAATTAAGCAATTTCTAAAATAATACATCTGAATAGTTGGTATTCTGTTTGTGTGTCTTAATGTAGATACTATATAACATATTGAAGCATAGATAGCCTAACATATATAACAAGTTTCATTTAATGTGTATAACATTAGTGAGTGGTCTCGTAGCCAATCGTCTCACATAAAATATATTTTTGATTTTCTTATTTTCCTGTACATCAAATAATCCGACGTATTCCTTATCGTGACTAGTACTTTTCGTAACGGTTTCAAACGTCTGACCATATACACATTAAAATGTTTGTTTATTGTTATTTATGATGTAATTATATGTAGAGTTTCATGTCATATCCAGAACAAAGACAATAATAAAATCATCAATGTGACCATATTATGTATCAATAGGGCTGTGGCCGAATGGTAATTACATCCAAACGCTGCTACTAATATGTCATATTTTTGTGTAACTTACAAGACCTTATGGAACAACCGTAGTAGTTATTAAAAAACATATCTTGATCTTGAAAGTAAGTTTATTAACAAAAACAACCTATGCTGGAAACAGAGATTAACTATTATATTCTTAAAACATGCTAATAATCGGGGGCATAGTAGGAGTTATAATCCGACATGAGGTCGTTTAATATGGTGAATGGGAACTTATTCGAGGTGTGGCCTAACTTCTGTGGTGAGGTCAAGCAACTGACCTCTGGTCTTCTTCAAAACTGTGGCTCGTAATGCCCAGTCTGCCAAGAGCTCTCCACATGAATTATAACCGCCGCTGTGTCAGCTTCCTCTGAATAAAACCGGTAAAGTTGCATAGACCAAAAAGAAAGAAGGTAAACAATTTGGTTCTATTTATTAAAAATGAATTTCACACAAATTAGTTTTTTTACAGATATATACACGTTCATTTCTTAGAATCTTCTTCGTAGATGGCACTCAGGCGGTTGGAGAGGCGGTCGTCAGACGTTTTGGGGAGCGGTGTTATTCTCGAGAAATTCGGTGCAAAATCTGGCTCCAATCTGTCAAATTTCGAGCGGCATTCGCTTTTAATAGTAAGGTCACGAGCTGGGGTAGACGATCCATCCAACCAATCATAGCACGGTAGTTTTCTAGGATTTCCAGATCTAAATTGCATATGTGCAGTTCAGCAATAGTCTAGAATTTTGTGACTCTAAGACCAAAAAATGAAATCCGTTCACATGACGCAGGGGTTAGTATTTGACAATTTTCCTGCCCAGAACTTAGAGCACCTGGCCCGGTGTCTCTCAGGGCAGACGAATATCATTGGCCCTTATTCTAACATTTCATCTCATCAGTTTTGCCAAAAACAAGTATATCTCTGGTTTTGGCAATAAAACAAAATATATATCCATATATTTCAATTAAAGTATTCTTGATATTTGTTGTTGTCCGGGATCCAATTAAACAATTATAGCATCTGTTATACAAGCTTAGTATCTTTTAAACAAACTTAGCATTTTTATCCGGCCTTTCTCAGGTCCAAGGGGGGTCTGAACCATCAAATGGGGAAAATCACTCCCTCAAGTCGATCACATTATAGAGGGACAATATTGCAACTTGACAAATGGGCAATAATTCGTCCGGCGGCATTCTCCGGTAAAAAGCGCAACACGTGATGTAGAATAACCCGTTATTTTCCAAGGAAAAGGCAATCTATGAAAGGATCACCTCATATAACAGGGTTCTACACAACTCCAATACAGGAGGACTATTTGATGTTAAAGGGATACACTAGAGTATCAGAACAATGTTGTAAACAAGTCCCATTGAAATAAAATGATGACTATCTTGCTTTCACTATAAAATGGTTTGTTGTATTCGCAGATTTCCTGTTCCTCTAACTGCGTAGCATAATTGCGAAAACTAAAACAAAGTTTAATACAATTATGAAGCTCGGTCATACATTTGGTTAAAAAGACACATTCTATTCGGTATTTAGTTTGCAAAATAGCTCCTAGAAGTAAGAATTTAATAGAAAACAGGAAATAGAATTTTACCTTAAAGTGCTCTTCTAGGCGTGCGAAAATATATATTTATATGTTAGTCGGTTTATTTTTACCGATTTCTTATTCCTTCATTGATGACTCTAAATGTAACGATTAAGAATAGAACGCTTACTATGTTCGTATCGAATTTAGCTGATAATAGAGAAGTTATACCAATTTTTTCCCTTTGGGACAAAATAATTATCAATAGAGCGCTTTCTTTAATAACTGCTAATGAACATGAAATCTGCATGAATCGAATAATCAAATGTATGCATAATTTACGGCCGGACCACGCCGATGTGGGACACAATATTATATTGGGGTACGATGTAATACAAAATAGACTATAGGCTCCATAATATTTTAAAATAAAAAAAAAATCTGCTTGAATAAAATAAAATGTATATATATATATATATATATATATATATATATACATACATACATACATACATAAATAATACACACACACACATATATATATATATATATATATATATATATATATATATATATTATATATATATATATATAAGAACAACTAGTAAAGAAAACACTTTGAAAAAGAGTTAAACACATATTTTTAAAAAGGAAGCGCAAAATAAGTGGATAGTCCTAAATCTGCGGAGTTTCAAATAAATACTTTCCGTCTCGTTAAAGGGTAAGATTTAGCAAAATGCGGGATTGGATTTTTTGCTAGCAAAAGTATTTAATGAAACTACAAGTCATAGTTCTTACTTGCTAACAAATAGTGGAGCAGAGGGAATAGGGTGGTGAAAAAGGTGATTTCATGTGAATGGATAGTCTGGTGAAGGGTAAAATATCCAATAACGGTAAAATCCAAATATCGAGAATCCCAAAAAGTTGGTTAAATTTCCATTTCCACAAGTAAAATCATCCAAGGGAATCGCATAATTGGAAGATGGTCCAAAGTAATCCAAAAGGCAGAAATCCGTGGAATAAATCACAAATGGGTACAAGGAAAAGGAAGTGAGTTCAATTAATATTCTTAAAAGAAAAAAAGAAATGGAAGAAATTTACAATACGACTCTCAAGGCTGGGCTAATTTAAGAAAAAATATGCATATATATATATATATATATATATATATATATATATATATATATATATATATATACTCGTGAACAAAAAAAATAGGCCACACAAATTTTATACATTTTATTGCACTAAAAGCTATATTGAACAAAGAACAGTTGAACAAGGAAACTTAAACGATACTAATAGCACCGAAAAAGACATTTACTTTAATAAATACTTAGTATGGAATTGCATTCCCTTTTGATTTCTTTAAAAGATTAATCCTTTTAGATATGTTTGAAACCAAAGTGGAACACTGCGGAAAGAAGATGCTATTCCATTTGTTTTGCACAGCTTCCCACAGTTTGTCATTATTCGATAAAGTTCTTCCAGCTAAGGCACGATATATTATGGACCAACTATTCTCGATTGGTTTTAAATTGGGGCTTTGACCTGGCCAAAATATCACATTAATTGAATTATGAGAAAACCATTTTCTTGTGACTTTAGCAGTGTGTGCAGGGGCATTATCACGTTGAAAAAAAAATGTTCTGGGATATTCCCAGCTTCTGGATACTTGGTAACAGTCCTGTTTCTAATATTCGAATGTATTGATTGACTTCTCACATCTAATAAGTTCCCCAACTCCTGCTGCAGTAAAATTTCCGCATACAATTACCCCTCCATTCCCGTATTTAACTGTCGTTTTTATTCAACTTGGCGAAAATCTTTCTCCAGTTCTTCAATTGTCCCCTTCAGGAGCATCACTAACAAGACAAAAGCTTGATTTATCTAACCAGAAAACATTCCTGAACCAGTCTGTATCTTTCTTACCATAACACGAGAAAAATCTCTTTCTATCATCGATGTTCTTCTTAGATAAAAATGGCTTCTTTGCACATTTTTTAGAAGAAAATCCCATTTCTTTCATTCGTCTAGATATTGTATATCTAGAAAGAGAATTTCCAGCCAGTTTTGAATTCTTTGCTATGGTCAACATAAGTTTTCTTTCAATCCTTCAAAACATTTAATTTAAGCCAGTGGTCATCCTTCAAAGTGGATGCTCAAGGGCGACCAGATCCAGATTTCCCTTTTACCAAGCGTTCGACTTTGAACCTTCAAACAATTTACTTCACTACAGAGGAGATGTTTTCACATTTTCTTTTCTTAAAATATCAAAAATCTGCATGTAAATCATTTTGGACTGCCTTAATCCTGCAATTCGGTTAATTATATCCTCGCCAAGATGCGGTCTTACCATTTTTAGGATTAATTTTTTCACTCATTATTATATGCTATAATAATAATGATCTGCAAAATAGAAATTTTCAGTTAAAATTAACAAAAATTCATGGAAAAATATTGAAAAATCGATTTCTTCTTTTTTTCGTTCTTGGCCCGTTCTTTTTTGTTCATGAGTGTATATACATAAATATATATGCAGAAACCTTTCTGATACACTAAATAAATCATGTTTTATATATATACATATATATATATATATAGAGAGAGAGAGAGATTTGAAAAGCTAATTGATATAAAACTTACAATAGAAAAGAGTAGATAATAAGAAAGTTCAACCTAACTTAAATAACAAATACACGATTTACGTTACTCAAAGAATACTCGAGGTGAATTTCACTTTAAAAAATAAGCAAGTATACAATTTCCGCCCTGAATGTTTTTTTTTTAAATTTTACTAGCTGGAGCCCGCCGGTGACGGGCCATACTATACGCTTAAACATTATTGCGTATGTATTATTATAGAATCAATTTTCTATTGAATATTATAAATTACGAAGATTAATTTGCCCAGTGCACTAATCCGGAAAAGCAAAATAAAGAATATAATAATTATAACGTCGGTCATCAAATTCCCTATGTGTTTGTTTACAATATCACTCCAGCTGATATTTGTACTTGACGAGGAATACCTTGGACAAGTCACTTTTGATTAAAGTTTAGTTTTAAAATTTGCAAACGAAGAAATGATCTGCAGAGATGTTAAATAGTATATCTTTTTTTTTTATCGCAGATCGAACTGATTAATGAGAATAAAATTAAATAAAATGGCGAGGTACATCCAAACATGAACAGGGGGTCATTTGATAAGCAGTGAACTACTCTTCAAGTGACCTATATTTGTAGATAACAATAGTTCTTTTTTTTAAGATATGCCAGTCTGAAAATTGAATCGCCCGTGATTTGCTGAATATTATCTCCCTTGACCGGTGTAACGTAAAATATTAGCCTGTAAAAATTCTATTTTTATCTTTAAGAAAGAACAATAATTTTAGGATCAAATTTTCTCTATTTTTCGATACTTATCGGATGAACTCCTGTACAAATCATATCTAAGAACATTGCCAGACATATCAATTACATTTGTGAAATTTACAAAATTAGAACATATGCGGAAGGAACTTAAACACCCCCACACACAAAGTGACTTTAATATAGTTGTAGAGATCGAGATAAAGATAGAGATTCTACTCCAAAAAGACACAAAGAAACTGAGATGTAAAATGATAATCTTAAATCGGGACCATAACTACAGGTGCATAATGAGGTAAGAATCGTTGGAGATTTGTGTGACGATTGTATACATTACTTTTAAAATACTGCATGTTGGTAAGACAGAGAAACAGGAAAAGGGGGAAATTATAAGGCGAATTGTTCAAGATAAAACTATAATAAAAAAATACTTCTGATCTAGGGAAACGTTCACATTTTAAGTGCAATTTTACAGTTTATATGAAATTATTTATAACGTGCTTGTTTACATCATTGTTGCTTTTTATATTGTCATCATTCTTTCTATTGACTCTAGTTTCTCCTTTTCATAGTCTTTGGGAATAGTGTATAATATTTGAACACCTATTGGCATAGAAATGCTTTATATCATATTATATATTGCCCTAATTTTGAAATTACCATCATCATCATTATTATTATTATTATTATTATTATTATTATTATTGTTGTTGTTGTTTTTGCTGTTGTTGTTGTTGTTGTTGTTTTCGTTCTTGTCGTGGTTGTTGGGTCGTCAAAATTGATTATTTCTGTCAGGGACTATTGCTGGCCAGGAGACATACACTTTTTGTCTCGATCTGTCCTTATGGCTTTCATGAATATCAATGTTACGAACTGAGGCATGTAAAATATGGAGATATAGAATAATGCGAATTTTTCATTTCGGGAATCTCGAGCTACGGACTTTCTAATTAAAAATGCATCAGATATACACCATCGGGAAACGGCAGATTCTGTTACTTTAGATTGGAAGAAGAACAAAGCTGAAAAAAATTATCCTATTGTGTTTCATAAAAAACAATTCATGCATCTTAAAGTAATTTAGTTACTACACACATACACATACACTTACATACATATATATATATATATATATATATGTCTACATATGTATATAAAGATATATATATATATATATATATATATATATCATTAACTCCCATCTCATTTTAATGATTCCTTGCATTTGCACAATTATAATGTCAATTAAATGCAAACAGTTAAGCTATTTAGCAGAACAACGTCATAATTTTTATACAGTTTTATGAATATATCTTTTATTCGTGATATTCAAAATAATTTTTAGAAGTCACATTTTAAGAGTATGACGAGATTAACACCTTACTTATCTGCTTCGTTCTAGTGTTTTATCTTACATTAGCGAGTTCCGATAGACTTTGTCATATTAATGTCACTCATTTACTTGTCTTTTGACTTTATTACGAAAAACCTTCTTTTCTTACATGGGGATTACGACTTATCTAGGCCCGGAGGAAACTCAGGGATAAGGGTTATTGAGAGTACAGTAATCAATGAGATTGTATTGTAGTAATCATTTGTATTGGAGATTTGATAGAGTGCCCTACTTAAGGGGGCGGTTTGTCAGGAATTTGTTTATGTTGGATTTGAAGACATCCAAGTTGTAGTCAGGTGGGAAAAAAGCAAACGGAACAAAGTTCCACGGTCGTGCACTTTTGAGAAAGAAGCTCCGCTTTTGGAATCTACGTTTGGATTTAGGCACAGATAAAGAATGGGGAGCATTATTGAGAGTGGTTTCAGCCAGACGGGTGTTTTTCGTGAAAGATTGGCGAGGGGGGCAAGAGATTGGAGCTGAGTCGAGCACTCGCCATGGAAGTAACAAGGCTCGCAACGTCTCCTCAGTGGGAAAGAGGCTGCATGGAAGAAAAAAGGGCAACGAAGTCTATGTTGTACTCTGTCAAGGAAGGATAGGCTGTTTCAACAGCTCCTGCCCAGATGTGGCAGCAGTACTCCATCCTTGGACGTACTTGGCTTTTATACAGATAGAGAATTGCATCAGTAGTAAGATATCTTTTGGAGCGGTAGAAGAATCCCACCATTTTCCCAGCGGCCTCGGCAACAGATCTGATGTACGTGTTCCATTTCAGATCAGGAGTAAAGGTCAAACCCAGAAGCTTGTCAAAACATGGAGCCTCCCCAAGACAAGAGCCATCCATTTCAATTGTTGCCAGATGGGGATCAGAGCATTGATGATGTAAAGATAGAAGCTTTGTTTTGGATGCGTTACAAGTTACCAGCTAGCTCTTCCCCCATTGTACCACGCGCTCAAGATCAGATGAGAGATAATTAGAGAGAACTTTGTCATTTACAGCCTTTGATGTATTGCCATAGATGGTCGTGTCATCAGCATAGATGTCAACGAATGAGTTAAGTATGTGTTTAGGGAGATCATTGATGTACACCAGGGAGAGAGTTAGGCCCATGATGGACCTTGGGGGAAACCAGCATTAATATTGTGGGCCTCTGATTTCTGCCCATCGACCACTACTCTTATGAGCCTATCGGAGAGAAATGATTTAATGATTGAGAAAACATTTCCAGTAATACCGTAGCTGGAAATCTTGTGAAATAGGCCCTTATGCAATACCTTATCGAAGGCCTTCGATAGGTCAAGAGCAATTGCCCTGGAAAGGAAGCTTTTTCAGGAGATTCACTAATCCTATGAGATATAACCGTTAGCACATCTGCTGTAGATCTTGCAGAGCGGAAAGCATATTGCATGTAACTAAGAAGGTTGTTTCTGTTGAGGTGGTTGACTACTTCTTTATTTAATATGGATTCCAACAACTTGCTCATGACACACAGGAGACTTATTGGTCTAAACTGAGAGGGAGATGACTTTTCACCTGAATTCTTAAATACAGGCCATACTGATGAGGTTTTCAAGGATGTTGGAAAGCACTTCTCCTTAAGGCAATGCTTAAAGAGTTTCGTAAGTATGGGAGTAAGTTCTGATTGGAGATTTTCAGCACTATAACTGGAATAGCGTCAGGGTCAGTTGCTTTACTGGAATCAAGGTTCTTTATTAGCGTGGTGACCTCACGCACAGATACTTGTATGTTGCATAGCGTGTTGTCGGTTATAGGAGGAAATACGGGGACTTGATGACCATTGTCGCATAAGGTAGAATTAGCTGCAAAGTTCTTGGCAAATAGTCTGGCCTTGTCTGATGCTGACGAGATGACCGCAGGTCCTTTGATGATAGTTGGAATAGAACGCACGCTTCTGTTCAAGATCCTGTTTGCTATTTGCCAGAACTGGTGGGAACCAAGCCGCTGCTCAGCTACTTTGGATTTTACGGACTGAGCATATAGCTCTCTTTCATATTGATTACTCTTTTACAGTGGTTGCTAGCAGTCCTGAAAGCAGCTTTAGTTTCAGTACATCTATTACGTTGGAAGCTATGGAAAAAGTGATTTCTGTGCGCGATTGCAGCAGCACATTCAGGGGAGAACCATGGCTGGCTGTTAGGTTTTTGTTGAAAATTGTGGATGCTATGAATCGGTTTATGCCTACAATTGACCATTCGGTCAGGTCTGATACTATAGAGGACACATCCTTTTTAAACATGGAATGCAGAGGTAAGTAAGATATGAATGTACGGAAGCTATCCCAGTCAGCCATAGAGATACGTCTGAAGACTTATTACATATCATTGTTATCTTAACTGCTACAACAGAGTGGTCAGAGGATCACAGACAAGATAGAACGTAACATGAACATAGCTCAGGGGAAGTTGTGAGGAAAATATCTAGAAGGCTTGCAAATTGTCCGGTAGTATCGGGCACACGGGTGGGTTCGTGAACAACCTGAGTGAGGTCATATGCAATGGCAAAATCATGACAGAACCTCCCCTCGTCGTCGGGTTAATTTGCGTGGGTCAGCCATTCCACATTATGGACATTGAAGTCGCCGCAAATGTGAATGTTAGCCGAAGGATGAACAGACATAATGTGATCAATTTTCTGAGATATGCTCTTAAAGATAGATATCCAACTGTTGTGGGGGCGATAGAGGACAAATATAAATGCAGTGGGTAAGCTAGTGCAACCCGGAAGCATATATAAGGTAAATAGGGTCTTCACTGGGGGTATCCCTACCACATGGAAATTCATCTTTGATATAGGCACATATTGCATGCCCATGGCGAATTTTGGGGTCAGATGGTGATGTTAAGTTAGAGTATCCTAAATTATGAATTCGTCTAGGGAAGTGGTTGGCCCTATACCAGTTTCACTTAGAAAGAATATGCCCGGTTTCGTCTCCTGTAATTGTGTTTCAACCTCTGGAAAGTTGGAACGTAAACCCCTGAAGTTGGGAAGAAGACCTGGTAGTAGGGGTCTAGGTTGGAGGATGGGGTTCTAGGTTTATTCGTGTTTCTTTTTTAGAGATTTGTCATGATTATTGAGGTTTGGAGGTTTGTAGAACAGGTCGGTAGACTTGGTTGGAGCAGGGCAGAGAGGGAAAATAAGAGAGAAAAAATACAATTTGTTTTTGTAGCACATGATAAGGTAAAGCCGTAACAATTACCCACTAGTATGGTATCGAGACGCCCTACGAGAAACTTCTGTATGGTCCTGAATCCATTCACTAAATTGCAATACAGCAGCCGCGGTACTTTGCACCTGCTGATAGGACAACCTCCTTTGTCGTTAATCCAAGGTTCGGGTCCCTGACTATCAGGCGGGTAACGTCAACCCAGATGAAACGTTTGCCTCAAGCACCCTTACTAGTGACATGACCACAAGGATAGACATAGAAACAGAAATTTTCCGACATCTCAGGCTACTGTTCACAAAGTACTACCGACCTGGGAAGCAGCTTTTTCTGCACCCTTTGTCAGAAAAAAAAATCATTCATTAGAAATGAGGACTGAAGGACAAAAAAGGAGAAACGCGAGTTACTGGAGCTGCCGATAACACATCCACATGCATTATCTACTCCCCATTGAGAAAATAAATAAATAAATAAAAATGAAAAATAAGGTGAGAAGGACTTATTAATATCTACTTGCACAATTCCCAGCTTTGGGTTGTACTTGAAGATAGTCTACCCTCCCATGTTAATGCATGGATACTTTTTGTCTTTTTAGTTCTGAAAAGAGTACTATTACAGAACATCTAGCAAAAGGTAAAACTAATCTCAAAATATCGAAAAAGATAGGAAGGTACCATCAAACTGTGAAAAACATTGTCAAGGACCCTACAAGGGTACGTAAGAGAGCTGATAAATGTAAATCTGGAGTTGTGTTACGCCGTTCCCTACTCCAAATTAAAGGTAAAGATGTTAAGTCGAGAAAATCTTGACCAAGCCAGATTGAAGAATGTCTCCAAAAGTACTCGATGTCGCCTTATGGAAGAAGTGGCAAAGTCTGTTGAGCCTGTGACAAAGCCTCCATTAAAGAAAAAGCACATACAAAACGGATTGAAATGGGCAGAAGACAACATGGAAATGGATTTTTCCAAAGTTTTGTCAACGTATGAGGTGCTTGTAACTCTTGATTGCCTAGATCGCTGGAGAAGGGGATGGGTCCTTGATGGACCACATCGTCATCAGCGTTTAACGTGCCAAAAAAGTGGTGGTGGGATAATGATTTCAGGTGGAAATATAGGAGGTATTTAGTCGGCCCATAGAGACTAACAGAAGGCGTAAAAATGACGTCACATCCTTACATAGATTTTCTGAATGAGCAATTTGAACCATAGCTGAAGTAGCAAAGGTTAATAGTCGGAACAACCATTATTTTTATTCAGGATAATGCTCCCTTGCATGCAGCAATCAAAAGCAAAGACTGTTTGCAACAACTGGGGTTATCTGGGCTACAGAAGATGGAGTGGCCTGCGAATTCACTAGATTTAAACCCAATTGCGAACGTGTGGAGTACATGAAGCGACGCCTCTATGCAAGTGACGGCCAATTTCAGAGCTAAGATGAGTTGTGGGATGCTCTCCAAGAGGAATTGAGAGCAAATCACAAATTTGACTAATTCTGTTGACTAACATCTTTTACAAGTCATTCATAATTAGGATTGCATATCCCCTACTAATTATGTCAACATAGACATTATTATATAGTTATTGTGTTCTAATGATTTTTTTTCATATTTCATTTAATGATTTAAAATAATTTCAATAAAAAATTATCCTAATATTGTGTTTTTTATCAACCTTTAAATAACCTGACACACTGAAATCAACAGATATCCCTATCTTGTGTCATAGTTTCGCTAATACTGCTTTAAATACTTTTATTTTCTGACTGGAGTAGCTTTATAGTACCGTAACACCTGCTCAAAGTTTCATAGATTTTATTCATTCGTTCCTTAAATATTAAACAAAATGTAAACTCGTTAATTATTTGATACGCAGACTATTAACTTTAAAAAAGCAATACGAACATGGACACTTGAAATGACATCAGATGTGCAATACCGAAATGAGATAAAATTCAAAGAATTGTTTCCAAGAGGGATCTCTTCTAGTGTAACTGTTCTTCCTAACAATCTTACCTCTACATAATACAGGCTGCGGAGAAAGTCTTCGGTTGGATTTTTAAAAATTAAAATAAGATATTTATTTTCTAGATTTCTCTATTTTGGCTCATTGTCTTTGAAGATACATAGATTTTTATGTTTCAGCTCCGAATTTTCCTGAATTGATATTTTTTCTTTCTAGAAACAAGTCAACCTGAGGCTATTATCCAGTTACATCACGCGGGAAAGACAACCCCAGAGATCTTCAAGCTCTAAAAAGCCCCCAAATCGAAAATTCCGGATGCGGTAAAGCGCTACAAAGAACTTGGGACAACAGATGATCGACCCAGATGTTGACGACCCCGAACTGCTCGTACATCATCCAAAATTAAGGCCATTAGAGGCGAATAAGGAGGAACCCTATGAGAAGCAAGAGGGAAATGTGTAAGAGCTTGGTAATTGAATAAAAATGACGAACGGACACAACTCACGACATTGCAGCAAAAAAATAGGTTGGAAACCGCCGAGACTCTCTTCGATCGAATGAAGGATGGCACGGACGCTGATGAAATCATATTTTCTGACGAGAAAATATTCACTGTCGAGGCCAAATTCAACTCGCAGAATGACAGAATTTTGGCAACGAGCGCATATAGCATTCCCTATTCCGTTAAATCTGTTTTCTGTCGCATAAAACTTGCCTCAGTTATTGTTTGGGCTGCCATCTCTGAGAGTTTGAGATCACTTCTCATTTTTGTTAGAGAATGCGCAAAAATTAGCGCAAACTCGTATAGTAAATATATTTGGATTCCTTTCAAATGTCAAAATAAAATAGCATTTCAAGGATAGGCCCGCCACATTTCAACAGGACCGTGCACCTTCTCACACTACAAACAAAACACAGGGTTTATGTGAGTCACTTTCCTGCTTTTTTGGAAGAAGGAAATGTGGCCTCCTTTATCTCCAGACTTAAACTCTCTGGATCATCTGGTCCATTTTAGAGGAGAAGGCCTGCGCTACAGTTCAATAATACGAAGCTCTGAAAAAGTTTCTTAAGTGAGAATGGGGTAAATTTCCTAAATCAACCGTCCGTACTGCAGTAAGGAGCTTCAGGGGATGACTTGAACGAACAAATGAAGCCAAGAACGACCATATTAAAAAAAATTCAATAGAAATGTTAAATGGATTACTACGTTATTGTGTGATGACTTTTGTTGTATTTCATCCTTTATTAGTTGTTAAATTTTTACAAGACCGGGGACTTTTCCCGCACACTGTATACTAAGAAAGTGACGAGTTGGATACAATATCACTGATGCAGTTAGAAGAATGGTCAATCAAAGGCAAATGAACGACCTGAAACTTTTAGCAAGAACCTAAAAAGAAGTTGAGACGCTAATAAACACAACCAGGACATATGAATAGATTTAATTTGGAAAATGCGCACTATTTACTATGAGAAGGGGAAACGAGTAACATGAAGGTATGGAACTACGAAACAAAGCAGATTTCAAGACACCTGCTGAGTATGACATCTAAAATATTTAAGAGTTAATAAAGTAGAGACAATTAAAGCAACAAAACTGATGGTGAAAATCGGAAATTAATATCTGAGAACAAGAAACTCCTAGAAACTACACTAGTGATGAGCAAACTTTTCAGGACGAGGGTCACATTAAAAACATTGAAATTTTACTGGGCCGTATAGTATATATTCTAATATAATAAATATTTAAAATACACATCTATAGCAAAATAAACACTATTACATCCTTTATTTGGAACTATTTTTAGGGTGTTTTCCCCCATTTTTTTACGTAAATGTGCGAGAGTTTTAAAGAACTATATATTTATGTGTGGCCGCGTTCCACGCCAAATGTTTTTATTATGCTGTTGACAGAAAAAATATCGGTAAATTAGAAATTTTATTCCACAAATAAATAAACATCAAACAAAAGAAGGAAGTTTATTCTTGATTTCAATAGATTTTTTTATCTGAAAGAAAATTCAAACACATGAGATACAAGCAGGTGAAAAAAGCGAAAATTTAGTCACTTTTGAGAATTTCACTCAATTTTAGACTGCTGCCGGTACCTACAAAGAATAGCTATTTTGTCCATCGTGCACCTCTCAGCCGTAAGAAAGGGCAAGGAAAGAAAGGGAAAGAGAGCAAGCGAGAAGAACAATTTGCTGATTACTAACATTACGATTTCATATTACTGAATATAAAATTGTTTGGAGTATTACATATTCAGTACTTAGAGAGTCGCATAAACTTCTTTGGTGGGCCGCATGCGGACCGCGGGCCGTAGTTTGCCCAGCTCTGAAATAAACTCTAAAAGTGAAATCTAATAGAAAGTAGAAACACATAGACATCGTCACTAGATGGATAGAGCGTTTGTAATTATGATTAAGGAAGACCTGAAACACCATAAAATGTCTGGAAAACCTACTGAACCCAAATGATGATGCCGACCGAGTCTCGGCGAAAAAAAAAGATGGGAGAAAATATAGAATAATTTGTGAATGACAAAATAATACATAATGCAGAACAAAGAAAAATGATTACCGCACCAAGATATACAGAAAATGAATAAGCGAGAAAAAAGAGATGCAAGGGATACAACGAGAAAAGAAAAATGGAAAGAGAAACAGTCGCATTGAAAGTGCCTAGTGATTACAGAAGTTGGAAGCAACGAAACCACTTGAGCAAAGCTACGAAAAAAAAACATAAACAGAGAAACTGAATGTGTAATTATAGCTGCGCATACGAATCACCCACATCAAAGCAAGATCGACAAACCCCACTAAAATAGCAAAAGCAGAGTCCCATAACAAATAGACTTAACAATTAAATTTATAAGTGAATGTCGCAAACTTCCTCCTTAAAAGAATACAAAAATAGTTATGGACAAGTGGAGCAGGTAAGACACTCAGAATTATATTAATAAATACATCTTGAACACCCAGAATCATGTTACAAACATAAACTGGTAGCACTACAGGAAAAGAGAAAACTGCTAGCTCGTTAACTTCGTCGCCTCGCGACATAGCACATTAGGAGTAAAAAAACAAAAAAAAAACAAATCAAATACACGAAAACTCGCGAATAGATTGAACCAATTTGAAACAGCAAGTAAATCAATTTTATACCAAATAAACGCAAGTGCATAAAGATTAGTTTCGAAATAAAAACCAAAACATGCAAGATGCAATGTGAGTCAAAGGTTACGTTTGCTATGCAAATATTAAAACGTTATAACCTCCAGTGTGGACGCCAACCAATATACACCATAAAGACAAACCAGCCATATGAAGAATGCCATTGAAATAATAATAAAAATGCTCAAATTATATAACACGAACCCAATGAACTGAAATTCACAGAAAATGTAATAATCTAACGACCACTTTCGCTAAAATAAACACTTAATTACGTACTTTGCAAAATGATTAAGGAGGTTTGAAAAAATTAAGAAAATAATTAATCAGCTATCAAATGCAAAAAGTACATATGTTATTCTAGCTTTACGGTAATCTTTATTATTCCAATTCTAGGGAATAACAATAGTAGACGTTTGTGGGAAAAAAAACATGCTAAACATAGGTTGACATAACGCAATTTTTTCTTAATTCAAAATCATTGAAAATATGTTGAAATGCTAAAAAATTGTTAATAATTTATGTCGAAAACACTGTAAAAATTGATCACTATTTTTCACTTGTTAGACGTCATATTGAACAAAAATTAAAATAGCAAAATACATAATTTTGGAGGGCATCTTGCTTCAGAAAAGTCCAAATTCGCTTAATTTGGCTTTAAAATGTTATATACTAAATAAGAATATAAATGGGACGTAGTCTCGTTTTAGAACATTATTATTAAATATATGATCATTGTTGCAATGATTTGAGTACGGAACTTGTGGTCATTTCAACTTGCAGCAATTATTTACTGATGAAATTAATCAGCAACCGTCACATAAAAAGGGGATATTCGAAAGAAACAGAACAAAAAAAAATTGCCTGTCAAGACGTATTGGCTAAGGGGTTAAATTAAAGATTGTCTCTTACAGTGGAATTTCATTATGATATGTATTTTCAAATATGCAGTACAGTTTAACATTCGGATTATTTAATAATACTTATTACTTTATCCTATTTGGGTCATGTCGATTTTAACATACTTGTACACTATTTTTATAGACCTATTAATAAACTCATACTTATTGCGTTATTTGTTTCTCTCATTCCAAAGCCTATTTTGTGTGCTATCAAGAAAATATAGGCTTCATAAAACATATTTGTTAATTGAATATATTTCTCATTCTGTGTAATTCTGTTGATAATAATAATAATAATAATAATAATAATAATAATAATAATAATAATAATAATAATAACACTACCACCACCACCACCACCACCTCCAACAACAACAACGACAATAATGATAATAATAATAATAATAATAATAATAATAATAATAATAATAATAATAATAATAATAATAATAACAACACCACCACCACCACCACCACCACCACCACCATCGGGAGAAGAAGACATTTCGAGCTACAAACATGAATACAATTTGTTCAATATTTAACTAAACGTACGGAAATCTAAATCGGAAAACATGCACTGCTTCGGGTGAAGATGAGAAATCTGAAGAAATAAAAGGCATAGAACTACCAAGTTGAAATCTTTTTAATTGTTAAGATGTAGTAAACGAAAAAATTAAAAATGCCTCGGACAACAACAAATCAAAAGAGGTGACATTTTTTTAATTAAAAACCCACCGAAACTATTACAATGCACAATTATATTCCTTAAAAGATGGTTCGGAGGATTATCTACAGATAAAACAGAAATAAGGATAAGGATAATCTTGTAAATCTCGAAGACTGTGTGAATGATCATAAAATAAACTACAAAGTATATAAAAAAGAACATTGGGAACTGGGGGCTTGCAATCCTCATTAAACTCACCGATAATTTTAGAAGTAAGACGATGGAAGTAAAGTAAGGTAGTTAAAATAGAAGACATTAAATGTATATAATATGAAACTACAGGAGCAATGTATAAGACTAAACATGTTTACAAAGAAAACCACACAGTACAATGCTACAAATAATTGAATTTCTACTGAAAGTGAAGCAACAAAACACAATGATATCTTAACTTTACACAGAAGTTAGTGAAGGGGTTTAAAGGAAATGGTAAATGTGGGTTGTGTAGAGATAGTCATGAAACTGTAAGCTATTTCAGGAATAAATACAAGGCATTCCAACTAGAACACAAACAAATGATTTGTATTGGAATTAATCCTATCAAAACTGTTAAATGCAATAACATGCTAAGGCAGGATACCATTTTTTTTTAAATATTAAGATGATTAACATTTCGAATATCGAAAAGTAAACAAACAAACGTAATCTCTATTGTTCCTAAAACATAAAACCTTGTCAAATTAAGTCTCAGCATTTTCCTGGTGGATTTCGAAATAGAAAGAAGTTTACAAAATATATAGCGCAAAATGGAAACAGAAAACTTCTTGAATGGAATTGTGGTCGGAATAATACGAAGAGCGTGCAATAAGTAATACCCCTAACCCACTTCACATAGGAGTAGAGCTACGAAACTTGGCACAGTTATTAGTATTTCTCTACATAGGAACCACCCAGAGTTATGCATTTCTCCCATCGTTTGATGCACCTCTTGAAACCGTTTTTGTAGAACACCCCAGGTTGGTCCTCCAACCACGACGTGACTTCAGAAATTAAGGCTGCATCATCTAGGAAACGGTTTCCTTTCAAGAACAATTTCATGGCTGGGAAGAGGTGAAGGTCAGAGAGTACAAGGTCAGGAGAGTAGGGATGATGGGGGAGGATTTCATAACCACACGCCCGTGTTTCTGATCTGGCGACATGCGAGTTGTGGACCGGAGCGTTGTCCTGCAGGAGGAGGGTACCTTTTCTGACCTTGCCTCGCCTCTTGATTTTGATAGCTTCCCTTAATTTCCTCACAAGTGAACCATAATAGGCTCCTATAATTGTGGTAGCCTTTGTAGGAAATCGGCCATGATTACTCCAGCCTGGTCCCAGAAGACTGTGAGCATGACCTTGCCAGTGGAGGGCTGCACCCTTGTCTTCTTTGGAGGTGGTGCTTCCACTGCATTGACTGGGCTTTGCTCTCGGGATCATAGTGATGTACCCAGGTTTCATCCTGTGTAATCAGTTTTTTGAAAAACTTTTACTTATCTTCTTGGCACATCTCCAAATTCATCCTCGAGCACTCGACGCGTTCTCGCTTCTGGAATGCTGTGAGCAACCTGGTAATCCATCTGGTACACACCTTATGCATATGCAAATGGTCATGAATGATAGTTTCTACACACCCTGTACTAATCTTGACATCTTGGGCTATTTGGCGAATACTAATGCGCCGATCTTCCAAAATGGCAGCCTCAACTTGACGGACAGATGCCTCATCAATGGCAGAAGGGGGGCGACCAGGTCTGGTAGCTGTTTCCACAGACTTCCGGCCATGTTTGAAATCAAAATGCCAGCGTTTTACATGGTCATATGATGGGGCATTATCACCATAAGTTTTTTTTTTTACACAGTGATAACCACTTATCAAGGCCCGGAAGCCACTCAGGGATAAGGGTTATTGCAAGTACATTACGTTAGTGAGGAGGTTTGCTGAAGTGTTTACTTAAGGGGCCGTTTCATTAAGAATTTGTTAACATTGGACTTGAAGACTTCCAAGTTGTAGTCCGGAGGAAAGCAGGCAGACGGAACAGAGTTCCACAGGCGTGCAGTTATAAGAAAGAAGCTTTGTTCATGGAATCCGCGTTTTGATTTAGGCACAGATATAGAGTGGGGGGAAATTTTCACAGTGGATTCAGCTAGACGGGTGTTTTTTTTGTGAAAGGTTGGCGAGGGGGGACCAGAGATTGGAGTTCAGACGAGCATCTGCCATGGAAATAACGATAAAACAAGGGCAGGCTCGCAACGTCTCTTCTGTGGGAGAGAGGTTGCAGGGTAGAGAAAAGGGCATCCCCCACTAAGCCACGAAGTCTATTTTGTACTCTGTCAAGGCAGGATATGCTGTTTTTAGCAGCTCCTGCCCAGATATGTCAACAGTATTCCATCCTTGGACGTACTTGGCTGTTATATAGATAGAGAATTGCATCAGTAGTGATATATCTTCTGGAGCGGTAGAAGGATCCCACCATCTTTCCAGTAACCTTGGCAACAGACTTGATGTACGTGTTCCATTTCAAATCAGGAGTAAAGGTCAAACCCAGAAGCTTGTCAAAACACGGGGCCTCACCCAGACGAGAACCATCCATCCCAATTGATGCCAGCTGGGGATCAGAGCGTTGATGATGTAAGGATAGGAGTTTGGTTTTAGATGCATTAAAGGTAACCAGCCAGATCTTCCCCCACTGAACCACGCGCTCGAGATCAGAGGAGAGAGAATCAGAGAGAACTTTTCATTTACAGCCTTTGATATGTTGCCGTAGATGGTCGTGTCATCAGCATAGATGTCAACGAATGATTTAAGTATGTGTTTAGGGAGGTCATTGATGTAGATCAGGAAGAGAGTTGGGCCCCTGTTGACCCCTGAGGGACTCCAGCATTTATATTACAGGCCTCCGATTTTTCCCCATCTACCACTACTCTTATGAGCCTATCGGAGAGAAATGATTTAATGATTGAGAAAACATTTCCAGTTATACCCTAGTTGGAAATCTTGTGAAGTACACCCTTATGCCATACCTTGTCGAAGGCCTTTGATATGTCAAGAGCAATTGCCCTAGAAAGGAAGCCTTTGTCAAGAGATTCACTAATCCTGTGGGACATAACCATCAGCACATCTGCGGTAGATCTTGCTGAGCGGAAACCATATTGTGTGTCACTAAGAAGGTTATTCCTACTGAGGTGGTTGACTATTTCTCTATTTTATATGGATTGCAGCAACTTACTCATAACACACAGGAGACTTATAGGTCTGTATTGAGAGGGAGATGACTTATCACCAGAATTCTTAAATACAGAGCAAACTGATGAGGTCGGAAAGCACTTCTCCTTAAGGCAGCGCTTTAATAGTTTCGTAAGTATGGGAGCAAGTTCTGGTTGAAGCTATAATTGGGATGCCGTCAGGGCCAGTTGCTTTACTGGAATCTAGGTTCTTTATTAGCTTGGCGACCTCATGCACGGATATTTGTATGTTACCTAGCTTGTTCTGTGTTATAGGAGGGAATATGGGGAGTTGATGGCCTTCGTTGCATAGGGTAGAATTAGCTGCAAATTTCTTTGCAAATAGTTTGGCCTTGTCTGACGCTGACGAAATGACCTCTGGTCCTTTGATAATGGTTGGGATAGAACGCACACTTCTGTTCAGGATCCTATTTGTTATTTGCCAAAACTGGTGGGATCCAAGCCGCTGATCAGCTACCTTGGATTTAACAGACTGGCCATATAGCTCTCTTGCATTTTTTATTACTCTTTTACAGTGGTTGCTGGCAGACCTGAAATTAGGTTTAGTCTCAGTGCATCTATTACATTGGTAGCTATGGAAAAAGTGATTTCTGTGCGCGATAGCAGCAGCACATTCTGGGGAGAACCATGGCTGGCTGTTAGGTTTTTGTTGGACTTTTTTAGATGGTATGAATTGGTCTATGCCTACAATTAACCATTCGGTCGGATCTGATACTATAGAGGACACATAGAGTGCAGAGGTAAATCAGATATGAATGTACGGAAGCTATCCCAGTCAGCCATAGAGTATCGGTATACAGTACGGTGGAGGGGTACGTCTGGGGGCTTCTTACATTTCGTTTTTATCTTAACTGATACGATGGAGTGGTCGGAGGATCCTAGAATGAACGGAACATGAACATAGCTCAGGGGAAGTTGAGAGAAAAAGGTCTAAGAGGCTTGCATATTGACCGGGTGTATCGGGCACACGGGTGGGTTCGCGAACAATCTGAGTGAGATCATAAGCAATGGCAAAATCATCACAAAACCTCCCCTCGCCATCTGTCTTATTTGAATTGGTCAGCCATTCCACGTTCTGGACGTTGAAGTCACCACATATGTGGATGTTAGCCGAGGGATGTGAGGACAGTATGTGGTCTATTTTCTCAGATATGCTCTTAAAAATAGTAACTCCGCTGTTGTGGGGCCTATAGAGGGCAAATATAAATGCAGTGGTGTTAGCAATTGCAACCCTGAAGCACATATAAGGTAAATTAGGATCTTCTCTAGAGATATCTCTGCCACACGGGAATCCATCCTTAATGTAGGCACATATTCCATGCTCATGGCGATCTTGGAGGTCAGATTTAGCTGTTAAATTCGAGTTTTTTTCAGTTTCTTTCATTTCATCGAACGTCTTCTGTGGTGTGCGTCCTTTCAAATACAAAAAACCGGATCACTGCTCGGCAGTCAACATGCTCCATTTCAAACCTGACTCAGTTCAAACACCTGTAAAACAGAAGCCATAAGTAGTTAAGAGCTGTAATCTACCACATAACCCGTAGAGATATAAATCATTGCACATGCAACGTTTAAGCTAGATCAAACAACTGGAAGTGGGTCAGGGGCATTACTTATTGCACGTCCCTCGTATAATCAATTCCGAAACATTAAAATCAAAACTTGAAAAGTAAGACAGATACTGGCATCAGTGACAGAATTCTAATCAAAGCATATCAGAATTCTAACCAAAGCATAATAGAATAAACTTAAATATAAAATAAACTAATCAGGTGAAAACAAATAATTCCAACGAAACAAAGATAAATAAAATATGCAACAGTACAAATAAATATATGAACAACAAATTAAAAAAAAAATAATGGATAAAAAATTAAGAAAATCTGCTTATCAGGCACAAATTCCACCATTTTAGGAATATAGATATAAGCTACATCACTGCTAAGTAAATACAAAAAATGCTGAAAGCCAATCAAAAAGAAAGAACTATGCAGACTTATTAGAAGCCAACTGGCAATAACTATTGTAATACGGTATAATCACGATCACACATCAGTTACCATAAGTCTATTGATTTTTAGCGGCATTGCCTCTAGTAAGTAATAAAACGACCATTTTGAAATACCAAGTGCTGTATGTGCTACAGATTTAAACGTATAATTCTAATGTATCACGAGGATATATAATTAGTTGGCATGCACGCTTATTTTGGATAGTCTTTTTTAGAAATGTTTACTCTGATCAATACTAAATCGATGACAATTTTATAAGACCGTGTGTATTATAAGCTTTCGCGTATCTGGGAATTAGTTCCAGTCATCTTGGTATTCCCCTTGACACTGGAATAAAGCAGTGTTCCTGCAAGAGAAATGTGATTATAAATTGTACAACCATAGCATTATAATTATACACACAACCATTCTTGAACAGGATATCTCTTGTTTTTTTTTTAACACAACGCAAACAATGAGTGAGTACGCTTCACGATAAAACATAGGAAGTATATCTAATCTGTATATTTTTATTGCATGTTAATAACTTTATAGAGGAATGGGACACAGTGTTTTGCATTACAAACGCGTACCTGTAACTAATGAGTATACATAACATTAAGTGGAATAACCCATATAAGGTGAAAGTATGATTGGACAAATTAATATCTTCAGTTATAAACTGTAATCTATCAATCTCAAATTTTACTGTACAGTTGAGGTATAGCAAGACACAGCAAGTTACTTATGATGTTAAAAGAAGATGATTTTAAACATGCGACAGATATCCAATCAACGACAGTTAATGCCAATACAAATGAATTTACCCACGGATATCCGCATTTTAGTTATGCAGAGCATTTCTTTAACTTCGGAATTACCATTCTTTGTCTTGTTATTGGTCTTTTAATGTGGGGGTGTTACTACAAATATAAGCATCGGCGCACCATTAGGTTAAGCCTTGAACATTCTTTCTAACCTTTCATGGAGAGGTAAATCTTCAAAGATTCCTGTGCCACCACATACAAGAAACTAGCTTTAGCGTCAAATTTGTCAACTTGCTGAAGGTGGAGTTCCATCTATTCAGTTCAGTATTGAATATTAACGGACATATTTGCAGTAAACAGGAGGCTGTGTATTAATTTTACTTTCAACAAAAATGCTTAATTGAAATCTTAGTGCAGTCACTGTATTATTTTTTTTTTATCTGGGAAATGTAACGCTGTCCATAGTGGGACATCCTAGTGTTTTATATTTCGGATTACCTGTAATATATCTTAAACCGTGAACCTCCAAGATCATTTATAGCTCGCCACATATATGGATTCTTTCATTACAAAATTTTCAGTTTTTGTACGTTTCACGTATCTTGTAAATTATGAATTCTGATTAGTTGTAATTTTTAGACGGTTGTGCTGCGGATATACGGACATCAGAACTGACATAACATTTTAACAAGCGAACTATTATGAGTTTAAATTTCAAAGTTTTTTTTTTATCAGGGATCTGTAATTTTGTCTTTGAAACTTTGTATGCGATTATAGTATTTGCACTGTTTTAACTATTTTTGTACACGTATTGCTTGCTTACCATTGCAAAACAAAGTAACGCTTGTGTTCAGATTTCCGACCTGTAAAACTGTACTAACTTCTAATACATGTACCATTTTTCCTTTCATGATAGAAATCCATTCTTTATATTGATAGCGCGCTTTGATGTTTCACCTTACCATTAATTAACCCGGTTTTTATTACGGTCTGAAACGAATCATTTAAGCAAGTGTCAGTAATGCTTGTCTTTTCATACAACTGTCTCGACAAGTAGACCTTATTAACTGCATCCATACACGTGGTATCCGCACGTATTAATTCGTGTGCCTCTCATTCGTTTAGAAAATGTTCTATTTAAAATCGACTTGCACGTTGCTAAAATTCAAACTAAAACTATCTCGTAGGATTAAAAGTCGGAAAAACTTCTCTCCAGGTTAGATGCTATCCCTTGTGAGTTCCTTTGGTACGATTTGAATTTATCAACTGCAACGTTTATCCATTAGCCATCATAACATTAAATGCTAAAGCAAGTGTTAGAAAGGTATTCATTTTCACTTCGAATCTTATTTGATAGTAAAGCACCTATATATATTTGAACTTTTCATTTTAAGCTTTGGCGAACGTTAGCTAATTATATTCAGAAGTGAAGATATCAAGCAAACTGTTTTCTTTGCGAGTTCAATTTTTAATGCGGAGTCAAATCCACTACATAAAAATGAGGACGTTGATTTGGGTTTAATAGTCCCGGTCAAACTCTAAATAATGCCATTCGAGCTATGTATTAAAATGGCGGTAATGTTTCCCTTCAAAATGAATGCGAGCCTATGGTTATATTGACTGTAAATGTTAATACCTGGTCACAATCGAAGTTTACAGGATTTTTAATCGATCATAAAAAACATTTGTAATATAAACATTTTAACCCCAAATCCCCACACCAACGTATATAGGTTTTAATTAAATCCTCAGTTATCATTCAATATTTAAACTACAAATGAATTATAGCCAAGGCGAAACTAGAATATTCTGCAAAAATATTTTATTCTATAAATCCGTTTCCATTTTTACTATTTCATTAGCTCGTATACAATTTTTCTATGATATGCTGCCTGATAAAATCTATTAAAACATTAACTACATATGATTACAACAATCTTCATCATTACAGTAACTTTCGTTAGGCGACATTCTACTTTACGTTATAAATTCAAATAATTCTGGTTTTATAAAAGTATTTCCCATGTTTGTTGGTTCACTGCACTGTAAGGATGGGAATTATATTTCCATTGTTTAGCTTATTGGTTTAAGTGTTGCTGGTCTGTTTTCCAGGATCAGAATGCTTGGTTTACTTATGAATATCTATTAGGCATGCGTTGCCCCCTTTGCTTATTATATAACTTTAATCTAATTTAATAGCACTCTATTCAGTTCTAATGTACGTCGGTGTAAATGAAACGATTTTCTCTTTGTTACATCGACCGTCATTTGCCTCATTGATGAAATGGCAGCTTGTAAAGTCAACTTAAATGGAAAATTAGTTAACAATCGTACTCCATTAATAAGACTGGCACTCATGATATTTTACTTGTATTTAAGTGTGACGGAAGCTAGCTTAATACACGGTTGTGAATGAACTAGTTTCAATCCAGTATAATAATCACCTCTTACGAAATGAGTAACTTGCATTTCTATAATGTATCATTTTCAAATTTGCAATCCTAAAAATCAGTAATACATTTACTGTACGTTGTATAAATATATTTTGATATACTCATTACTTGGATCGCACTAAACTTCAGAAAAATATTGTTCCTATTTGCCCTATCAGATTATCTTTTTGACAGTAGGGGACTTAGCAATAACATCCCATATTGTCTTGAACATGAATTATAATATTAGACTTAATGCCGGTTTTGAAATGGTCCTAGCATTACGATAGCACCACAATATTTAGATTAATCTAAATATAAAATAGGGGTTTAATCTGAATTTTGATATTCTTAAATAACTTCTTGTTTTGATATTATCGGTGGATCTGGATGATCGGGTCGTTGCTGAAGTAATTCAACGTGCCGTAAATGTAATTGTTCGCTTTACTTGCCAGAAAGCGCAAATATTCGTACAAATAGATTTTGGTCTCTTCGACAAAAGGATGGTAAATTCACCATGCTCCGTTCGTTTGTTCGCACGTTTCTCAAAAACTACGCCTTGGAATTGCTTTTAAATTTTACACACTCATTTAACACGAGTAAAAAAAAAAAAAAAAAAAAAAAAACTATACGGATTTTCCTGGAAAACTCCGGCTGCCTCCCCCCCCCCCCGGAGTGCTTTTCGGGTTAAAATGGCTAAAATCGAAACTTTTGTGCTTATTATACAAAATTGATGCCTAGGATTTGTATAACACTTTCTGTAGCTGTAACTGATTTCTATATCATTGTCTATACTTCGCGATAACTCTTGGGTGTGCCCCAGTGGCTATTTTAGGGTGAATACAAACACTCCATTTTTGGGACCATTTTACCATCTGTGTCAAATTGTGTACATCTATTTAGCAGTTTTGCATGGTGCTGACTTTAAATTGAAATATGTTAAGGTCTTGCACTTTGGGGGCTTAATGGGGGGAAAGGTTGTACTTAATCGTTTCTCTTTTCTTTTTGCATAGTGCAGAGCTCACATTTACATAAGTTAAGGCCTGAAACTGCACCATTTGTTCATTTTAACAGGATTTAACGTCACCTGGGAACTGTTTGGGCTGAATAAGGAGGGGGGAATGAAGTTAATGCCTGTTTTATTCCTTCTGCACTCACAGGGGGACCAGGCATGCTCCTCTTGTTTGCAATGAAACAATTGAAATTCTCGTCATTTTCAGTATCCTTTTTACAGCTTATTGTAAATAACGGTGAATCCACCGTCACTTGCTTTAGATCCCCTTAACTTGAAATTGTGGTCGCTCTGAACAAATTCCATGACCAGGTAAAATGTGCGCAATTTTGCGCCTGTACGACCGTGCATAAGTTTGTATACTTCACCTCTCCGAACTGTTGTACTTAATTCGTAATTTCTGATTCATATTAAGAAGGTAGCCTTCGTTTTAACCGAGATTCTACTTTAAACTCTAAAATCACATCGATTTTCTATGTAATCTATGTATCTTGTAAACATCCTTAAGTGAATGTTTCTGTGACGAACCGCATTCGAACGTAGCACACCCAGGTGTCCAATCCGTGTAATTAACCACTTAGCAATCGTTACCAGTGTATTTCTGCCACAGTTAAGTCCAAATGACAAACGAAAAGGTATTCCTTGAGCAGGGTTTTTACCAGACATACAATTTACTTTACATTGTTTTGAAATTCAACAGCAATAATAATCTGAATTGACTTTAATATTGACACGTTCAGTGTAAAAGGATATTAACCTGGATTTTCTATTAGTGGCGCTAATTATATTCTTATTTAAAGTAACTTCTCCGGTGATTAATATGATTAGTCTTTAATTGATTTAGAATTTCTTTTAGAATAATGTATTTAATATCTAGAACAATTATATTATATCATCTGAAGACTGAAAAATCTTTAATAGGAAACTGGTTTAAGTACAGACAAAAAAAATACTACTCCTGCCTTTTGTTGATGATACGTGGAAGTTTTAATCCAGATCACTGATCTGTTTTAATGATGGAGAGGAGATTATTAGAGACATAGGGAGTTTTACATTAGTCACTCGTACTCCTTGGTGTATTATCTTTCTTTCTCTCTCTTTCTCTCTCTCTCTCTCTCTCTTTAAGGACCACACCTGACAGGTTGTATTACCGAAGTGAAGGCAAGGTATCTGGGAAGTTTAAACCTTTCTGTAAAATATGTCGACCGTTCCCTTAACAGGAATATATATATATATATATATATATATATATATATATTACACACACACATTTGGGGGAGATTTGTATATGGTCAAAAAGAGTAGCAAATACTATAGTTAAAACAATACTATTATTTCTACATTGGAGAAATGTTGCTCTCGCTAACAATTATAAAATCTGTATTTAAGCTATTCAGAAACTGTTATATTTTCAAAATCCTTCAGTCGAAGTAACCTTCGACTTAAGGAAAAAAATTAACAACCTGTAAATAATTAATCTCAACGCAGAAATTACTGCGTAATTCTTAACCGAAATGTTTAGTTAATCCACGATTCTCGAGGTCGACCCCTAGGTTACATCACGTGCACTTTTGAACGAATACGATTCAAGATGAGAACAGTAGTCCGAATAATCGAAATTATTAAAATGATATATCCTCCTTAAATATAATTTATAGGTTTAAATTGATATGTCCATTGTTTTGTTTTGTTATATAAAGGCTGGAACTTTCTAAAGTATTCGATTATTAAAGTCGATTATCATGAATATGCTATGCTTTGACAAGAGGTCATAACTGGTGAATTTAAATTTAAGCATTTTTTAAAGTTTCATCATCCATTTATTAGAACTTTATCCCAAATTCGATAAAGTTTTAAAATGGCATATTATAAGCATTTTCCTGTGTTTGCAAAACAAAAGGGGTTCATAATAATAGTAATGAAGGTTTACAATTCTTAGATTTGGAATCCCAAAGTCCATGTAATGAAATATTAAGATTAAAACTGAAAATCACTTTAGAATCAAAAATTAAAAAGAAGAAAATGTGGATCTCTCAAATGTCATTTTTTTTCCTTTCGATTTAGTGCTGGGATCTTATACATAAAATATTCATTTATAAGATTTAATGTATATACATGAAATAACTATACACATACATGTATAGGGCTGAGGTTTCACAGGACTCAATGCGGATCAAGGAATGTTCCACATTTCTAATGCTTCGGTGTTTTCTCATAAAATCGATTTGAAGACACACCATGATAGATTAGAATATAAGCAACACATTCTTATCTGTAGCTATCAGTCTACATTGGGCTGTGAAGGACCCATTGTTAGGTTCGTTTTACCCTTTTATTTTATAATGGCTGGAATTAAGGTTTGAAATAAAAAAAGTCAATGCTAATAGCTAGGTTTATCTCCAAACAAATATTTGTAATATAAAAGAATTAAAATAATCTTAATAAATATGAAATTTAAAAAGTTTGTGTGAAACAAGAATTAGGGTTCTATTCAATTAAAAAGAAACAAGTTTAAATACATTTCGGGTAAAGTTGTAATATTGAGATAAAATTCAAAACTAAAACAATTGACAATTTCGAACACGTCATCTTTTATAAAAGAACGAATACTGTTGATTTTTATACAATAAACCCTTCTCCTTGTGCGGTAATATATTTTCTTAAATTAACTTCTTGTGTTGGGCTGTATAAGGGTGATAATTTTCATCGACATAGGTATGTTCTTATTTTATCGGATAAATTAGATTATCATTTTTTATACTTATTGGAGGAATTTTCATAAAAAACAAATATCACGTGAAAATAATACCAGTCACATAAAAATGAGTGTCAAAATTAAAAAAAAAAATCGGCCCAGCCGATTCGAGTTCAGTAGGGAAAATTTTAAAAATAAAGTGCTACACACACACACATGTGTGTGTGTGTGTGTGTAGCACTTTATGTATGGATTTGTTCCTACTCACCATCTTTACTTACTATGTGTAAATATATATATATATATATATTATTCATAAGCTCCTATGAATTTGTTTTTGGGTATTGCTGTATTAAACACCCTTTTGTATATTGGTTTTTATTTGTTTCCCCACGAAATCAAAATGTGACACAAGGTCGTTTTTAATAATAGGGTAAAACCAACTCCCCAAAAAGAAGGGCAAAATGGGGCACTCTAACATTGTCAAAAATAATTATTGTCTCAGTATAAAGGGTCCCCCTCCTTTGACCGACAAATTGACAAGTGTAGCATCAGAACATATACTACACTTTGATCTTGGCCTGAAGGTTTAGGCCGTTTTTCTATTTATTTATTATTTTTTGTGTACTTGCCTCCCCACAAGAGTAAAGTAAGACACAAGGTCGGTTTTTAACATGGGGGGCAGCTCCTAAAAATGTTACATTCTTGTTATTAACAAAAATGAAAATAAGTGCCTGTCATAAACAATTTCTCCTACATTAACCAATACCAAAAATATGAGGACAAAAGATACTACGCTTCGATCCTGAGCCGAAGGCTAAAATACATTTTTCTATTTATTTAATTATTCATTCCCCCCAAAAATCTCAGCAGATTGTACGATCCTTTTTTAAGAAAAATGATATAAAATATGAAAGCATTAGGCGAAAATAGAAGAGAGGAAGGGAGGGGTTATCCACTTGGCATATTTTCTAGAACCAGTTGCAGTAACCACAATACCGCATTCACTCTATGTGCTCGAACTATTAAAAACTCCATAGATGAGGTGAGACATATTCACAAGATTTTTTTTCACAATTAAATTTTTATAAAATATAAGGATGATGGGTGAGAGAAATGAAAGCATTTAAACATCCCAAAATTAAGAAAAATAACAATGAAAAATAAACAAACCAAATAAAATGTTCAGTGATGATGGAGTTAGTAAGGACACACTTTTACCTATTTAATTTTAAATTCTTCCTGTTTTCCGGTATCAGCCGAAAACAAAGGAGCACTTTCCATTAAGGATTGGGCGAAAACTACGCGCAAAACAATCGGGTGGAGAACAATAGGATGTTCGGTGACGTCCAGGAAACGTAAGATAAGGCCAGATTTTGATCCTAAATAAATTAAACGGGACTGTGATACTTTGGAGTAATTATAACACCTGAAAAATACAGCATTGACGATATTGAACCAGTTAAGGGACTGATTCGCCGTGGGATTGTCAAATTGATCTGGACGGAGGTTAGCTTTTCCTGTCGGCGTGTGCCATGCTTATGCAGAGGACACACACGCAAGCTTGTTTCATACGGACGCCTACTAAACTGTGGGCGAGATAACCTCCTTCTATCGCACCTGATTTTGATTTTAAATTGATGTTTAAAATACAAAATCGATGAGGGGACAGCTCCCCCTCCACGCCTTATCTATGAGTGTGGTCAACACTGCTAGTCTAGCTATGGCTAAGGTCGCTAAGAACACCATCTGTTCCTCCATAGCCACAAAGGACCTGCATTGTAAACTACGGATGCCGAATCCAGGATCGACACCAGATCGGTGACCTCACTGACATAGTTTCAGAATTCACGGAACTAGGTACAAGTAAAAAAATGCATGTTCTGATGTTCCTAAGATATCTTCCTCGCACCGTGGACTAATTACCCTACCAATTCTGAACAGCATGCCATTGAGGGATAGAACGTTTCTAATAAATCGCCAGGCCAGGGAAAATTCACAGTTATCAATATAGCCCCTCTCTGCGCCCAATTTCATAGAAAGTTTACCTACCCATTCGATAACTGCAACCGCTCCACAAGTTTGTCCGAAGCAGTCCCCATCCACTAATTCCTGATAAAAATGCCGTTCTAGAGCGTGCAAGATCACATGACCCCAACAACACTGTAAGAGCATTTCTACATTCGTTGAATGTTTTATCTCCTTCGGTATTCGGCCAAATGATTTGGGACCATGTGCGAAAGGCTACACAACCTGAGGAATTCTGATCAGGAACGCTAACCTTTTGGCATTTTTGAGGCTTGGCTAATATGACATCTCTAACCCCCCCCATCAATCGGACGTTCAGTATAGAACTGTCTACGCACAAGCGGACGATGCTCGTTCCACATGAACCCGCGACAAGCAAATGGTAGCATGATCGGCAAACGCGGTAACCCTGAGACGCACGCAACCAGAAAGAGCAATTCTGCACAGGGCCAGTCCAGTCTCTCCTGTCCTACGGCTGCATAGAAATGGTTCTTACGAGTGGGTGTAAAGTAGGAGCGACAACGGCCACCCCTGACATGCCGACCGGGAAACCAGGAATGGCGCCGACCGGACCTCGTTAACCTGCACAACGTCCGTCAACCGAGTATACAAAATGGAGATCCATTTGCAGTAGTCGAACCAATATTGGGCGGTCTCTAAAACAGATATCAGGAAACGATGATCCACCCTATCGAACGCCTTAGACTGATGTAAATTAATCATTGCGGCTTCTGTGTCGTCTTCTACTTTTTCTATGATCGCGCGAATCAAGTTCAAATTGTTCTGAATTGAATCTCCCGTTCACAGCGTAGTTTTGATCCGGTTCAATCATGTCAGATATAACAACCTGCTAACGAGTCTCAAGAACGGGGCCCGCAATGTTAAAATCTGTATTCAACAGAGTAATACGCCTGAAGTAATCCAACTCCAACCCCAACATGTGCGTCCCTCTCCTTGATCTATGCTTTTCATTTTTTATTGGTTAAGGGATTAAAGAAAAATAAAACCTAATATAAATAAAGATGGTTCATAGAAGAAAGAGCAAAAAATATAAACCAAGCAAATCAAAAGGATTCCACTTTTGCATACTAGAAGCATACCATATACTAATATCAGAAGAAAAATTATTAAACTAAGGAAAAGATGTAATTCGTGGATGTTTGAACAAAAATCGATATTTATTTAACGCATTAACCAACAACATAAACGGAAATGTAGAGCAAGTAACATAACAATGAAAAACATAGATCAATCGATCATACAAGAATAATTTTAGCATAAATAGAACAACAAAATGGAACGTAAGAGTATAATAATAAACTGGATAAACATAATAAAGACTAAAATAAAAAAAGAAGGAATCAATTAAATGAGAAAAAAATCTAAAACAAAAATGCATAATATAAGTAAAGAAAAAAATCTAAGGGAAGTAACTCTAGTAATAAAAATATATTCCATGAGAGTGCCTTGAAACAAAGACATTCAAAAATAAATATGAATAGGAAACGAAACAAAATGAATATTAGAATATATACGCATAAATGTTGAAATAAAAATCATAAAAAAATTAAAAAAATAAATAAAAGAGAAAGCAAAACAAGCAAAAAATAAAAAATACGAAATTAAGGTTTATAACAGAAATTTGAGGTTGCACGGTCTTCACGATGGCCGACTTGTAACACCGCAGAGATGGAATTTCTTTTCCCCAAACAAAAACACCAGGTTAATCGTGAACAAAATTAATTTTTTGTTGGTAACATCGAATAGAATTAACATCTGACAAATTGTTCAGAATTGAAGAAATTTATGAAAACATAAAATCTTAAACTTGGAATCCCATTAACGAAACGGCCGTAATGATGAAATAAACTAAAGTTACAAAAAATAAAAAAAAAAACAATGTAGGAGTTTGCATTTCAACATAAAAGAAGATACGGCGAGTTTTACTAGAAATTAACCGTGATTCATTTTTTATCATAAAAGTCGCCACCTGTGAAACGAAAACAATAGACATTGAAATTAACAATAGCTGCAAAATAAACATTTATAATATATATATATATATATATATATATATATATATATATATATATATATATATATATATATATATAAGATGGGTTAATAAATTCAAACGAAAGAAAGATGTATATTTAAAAAAAGGGAGTATTCACCAACAATGTGTATTTTTTAACATTATTTTATTATTCCGTGTCTTGGTTTTTCATTGAGAATTATGTTTGGATCATTGTAATAATGTTTTTAAGTCATTGAACTCGTTTACGTACGTTTCAGACGGTCTGATGCGTCCTCGTCAGAAATTATTTTCAAATGTGTAAAAATGGCGATTTTCGTAGTTAGTTTTTCCAAGGGGTGGAGGCTTGTAAGTGTTTATAATACATTGGTATGCTGAATTTTTATTGTTTTTTTTTCATTGCTTTTTTATTTGGTTTGTCCAGGAAGATTTTGACCTCGCTGTATAGTCAGTCGCTATCTCTTTCTGCTAATGTGTTTTTCTTTTCCTTTAGGGTTGGGTAGGGTGTGTGTATATGTGTGTGTGTGTGCGTGTGTGTTTATGTGTGTGTGTGTGCGCGTGTGTGCGTGTGTGTGTTTGCTTTTATTAGTTTGGGAATGTGTATATTGTTTTATAGTATTTTGGGGTTATTTGCTTTCTTAGGAAGGCGGCTGTGGTCCGAGGTCGTTACTAATGTGTATGTCTGGGGAGGGGGGACTGTCTCTTCTGAAGTAAGGGTAGGGGTGCTTTCATTCTATTTTGATATTTATTTTTTGGATTCTTGGATTTGAGTATTGTGATTTTTTGTTTTAGTCTTATATTATGTTTGTTTAGAAAGAGGGGTGTATTTAAAATAGGGGATTTTTTAATATTTCTATTTATTTGTCTCCCCCATGTGGGTATGGCCAGACCCAGGATCGGTTCCTAGTGTGGGGAAGATTTTGTTCCCCAGAGGAGGGCACTGAGGGGGTGTAGGTATAGGAGGGGGATGATAGAAGGGAAGATAGTCGTTTCAGTAATGAGGGGGTTCTCCTCCCCTGACTGAGGAGGGAGCGAGGTGTTGGAACAAATATTATACTATGGTTCTAGGTGTCTCCTAGTGTTGTTGGTTTCGAGGTTAAGTAGGGTTGGTATTGTTCAGTGTGTTGTATTAGAGATAGGGGTGTTATGTCTGTGTGTGGTTGTATGCGTGCCCGTGTGTGTGTTTTAATGTTTCGGTTCTGATTTATATGTGTGGTGTGTATGTGTATGTGTATGGGTGTGCATGCGAGTGGACCTTGCATTTCATATTTTTGTGTGATGGTATTAGGTTCTGTTCAGTTCAGGAGTGAATTTGGTGATGAAGTTTTTTTCCTGTGTAAGTAAATATAAATAATTGTCTGTTTGGAAGATTGGCATTATTTTGAAGCTGTTTCCACTGCATGAGTGTACGTGTTTTGAAACATAGAGGTGTCTGTTATCTGCAATTTTAATTTTGCACTTATTTCTGGAGGTGCAATTTAGATCCTTTTTTATTTTGAAATTTTGTGCTGGGTTTCCAAAAGAATTCTCGAAAGGAAGATAACCTGGCTAAAGAATCTTCCAGAAAAAGAAAAAAAAACGAACAAGTACCGAACAAGTCAAACCTACCAAAAACCGAAACCTACCCGATTCCAACAGCTGGAGAGATTCCAAAACAAAGGTAAGAAACGAGACACACATTACTCTCAACAATACCCACACAACAGCCCCAAACACACACAACGAAACGACCTGAACACATTCATACCATACACCCATCCCCACGAACAAACTCAACCAAAACTTCCATATAGAACACCACACATCCACACAAGAACACATACATCATACAAACACAAATATTACTACCAAAATGCTCCAAAAAACAACATATCAACAACCGACAACCCACTACCACATGACAACACTAAAAGATACAACCTCCCACAACAATACGAAAATAGTTACTACCAACCACGTCACCCAACTCAGCCAAGAACCCACTATCTCTTACCCCACCCCACCCACACAAACCACCAAAAATCCCCCTACTTATCAACCCCCACCGTAACAACCCAATGGAACTAAACCATCCCTATAGATACCACCCAATACAAAACAATATTTACAACACCCACCCCCAGTACCCCACAGTACAAAACCGACCCCAAAAATACCCCCACACAAACACAATTAATCCGAATACCCCAGGTACTATCATAACCCATACACCCCCACAAAACGACACAACCAACCTCCCAACCGAATCAACGAAACTAACGACCCTCACAATCATTTTTTAGGAATCCCTCACAAAATGACAACACCAGACTAGACAACAAAAAAACCCAAAGTCATCAACCTATCTAGAAAGACGCTTACAAAGGACGAAATTGAAGTACTAAAACTTGGCCTCAAATTCTGCCCAACTCTAAGATGTAAAGAGTTAAAGAAAGACCTCAAAGAATTTGAACGCAAATTTAGACTCATAGATATACTTAACGACAGTGATAACACAACAGACGACTCTCTAGTGAAGAACAAATCAACATACTTCCCCAACAAACATAACAACACAAAAGAACTAAATACCTTCTTTGAAATACTCTGGAGCTTCAACCCCCAACAAAAAGAACACCCCACCAGTAATCTAACACGAAAACAAAATCAAGCACTTAAAAAAATCCAACACAATAACAACTTAGTTATAAAGGAAGCAGACAAAGGTAGTGCAGGAGTTATAATGAATAAGAACTTCTATAAAACAAACATTTCAGAATCACTAGGGAACGAAATTTATTACAAACCAATTAGCTCTAACATAAACGACACAACCATATCTAAAATAACAAAACTCTGCACAACATACAATAGTACATTAACTAAAAAAGAAAAAGACTTCCTTACAAACTTCACAACAAAAACAAACATCTTCTATGGGCTACCCAAAATACACAAATCTAACAAAGTAAGACATGCCATCAACATACAAAAGTCAGAATACATAAGCATCCAAAACCCCAACGACCTCACATTCAGACCCATAGTAGCAGGACCATCATGCCCAACAAGCAGACTTAGCAACCTAATAGATATACTATTACAGCCCTTCACCAATCTAGTCAGAAGTTTTGTAAGAGATAACACACACTTCCTTAGCTCCCTACCACAAACAGTAGACGATGGGACTATACTAGCCACATTCGACGTTAGCAGCCTATATAGCAATATCCCACACAATCTAGGAAAAGAAGCTATCGCATATTGGATTGACAAACATACACAAACTTTACACCCCAGATTCGATAAACAATTCGTGATTGATAGCATCGACATAATTCTCAATAACAACTCCTTCCAATTCAATAAAGACAACTACATCCAAATACTAGGCACAGCAATGGGTACCAAAATGGCACCGACATATGCCACCCTTACACTCACTTTCCTAGAAGAGACCATTTATGAAAGGATAGAGCAAAAGTACGTGACCAATATAAAAACACTCACCTTAAAATCTTGGAAAAGATACCTAGACGACTGCTTTATCCTCTGGAGAACCTCATGGGGGATATCAAAGAACTCCACACTTTACAACAAAATCTACACCCAAACATAAACTTTACACTAGAAAAAAGCCCCACAGAACTACCTTTCCTAGACATCCTAGTAACTATAAAAAAACAACAACATAATCACAGACATCTACGACAAACCCACAGACACTCAACAATACATCCACTTCAAAAGCCACCATCCAAAAACTGTCTAAAATCAATACCCTACTCCCTAGCACGTAGAGTCTGCACCAGACAGACACCTCCGTTCAACTAGACTGAATGAACTACAAATAACACTGCGGAAAAGAGGATACTCACTACCACTAATACAGAAAGGTATTGAACTGGCTGAAAAAATCCCAATAGACCAACTAAGAACCCCAAAAGAAGACAACAAAGAACAAATGCTAGCATACGTCTCTACACACAACACAAACAACCCAGAACTATTCACACAGATTACAAAAAACCTTATCCTCCTCAATCAGAACGACAAACTAAACAACATACTTAAAACAACAAAAATAATAAAAAGCAAACGCCAACCCAAAAACTTAAAAGACATCCTAACTTCCTCAAAACTCGTCCCACATACTACAAAAGGAGTTACAAAATGCAACAAACCGTGATGTGCAGTATGTGACATAATAATAGAAGGTAACACATACACATTCAAAAACCCAGCACAAACATTCAAAATAAAAAAGGATCTAAATTGCACCTCCAGAAATGTAGTATATGCACTAAGATGCACAACATGCAACAAATCCTACATAGGCGCCACCAAAAATTTCAGCAATAGAGTTGCCTTACATAAGAGCAACATCAAAATTGCAGATAACAGACACCTCTATGTTTCAAAACACGTACACGTATGCAGTGGAAACAGCTTCAAAATAATGTCAATCTTCCAAACAGACAATTATGTTTATTTACTTACACAGGAAAAAAAAAAACTTCATCACCAAATTCACTCCTGAACTGAACAGAACCTAATACCATCACACAAAAACATGAAATGCAAGGTACACTCGCATGCACACCCATACACATACACATACACACCCCCACACATAAATCAGAACCGAAACATTAAAACACACACACGTGCACGCATACAACCACACACAGACATAACACCCCTATCTCTAATACAACACACTGAACAATACCAACCCTACTTAACCTCGAAACCAACAACACTAGGAGACACCTAGAACCATAGTATAATATTTGTTCCAACACCTCGCTCCCTCCTCAGTCAGGGGAGGAGAACCCCCTCATTACTGAAACGACTATCTTCCCTTCTATCATCCCCCTCCTATACCTACACCCCCTCAGTGCCCCCCTCTGGGGAACAAAATCTTCCCCACACTAGGAACCGATCCTGGGTCTGGCCATACCCACATGGGGGAGACAAATAAATAGAAATATTAAAAAATCCCCTATTTTAAATACACCCCTCTTTCTAAACAAACATAATATAAGACTAAAACAAAAAATCACAATACTCAAATCCAAGAATCCAAAAAATAAATATCAAAATAGAATGAAAGCACCCCTACCCTTACTTCAGAAGAGACAGTCCCCCCTCCCCAGACATACACATTAGTAACGACCTCGGACCACAGCCGCCTTCCTAAGAAAGCAAATAACCCCAAAATACTATAAAACAATATACACATTCCCAAACTAATAAAAACAAATACACACACGCACACACACACATAAACACACACGCACACCCACACACACACATACACATACCCTACCCAACCCTAAAGGAAAAGAAAAACACATTAGCAGAAAGAGATAGCGACTGACTATACAGCGAGGTCAACATCTCCCTGGACAAACCAAATAAAAAAGCAATGAAAAAAAAACAAAAACAAAAAACAATAAAAATTCAGCATACCAATGTATGATAAACACTTACACGCCTCCACCCCTTGGAAAAACTAACTACGAAAATCGCCATTTTTACACATTTGAAAATAATTTCTGACGAGGACGCATCAGACCGTCTGAAACGTACGTAAACGAGTTCAATGACTTAAAAACATTATTACAATGATCCAAACATAATTCTCAATGAAAAACTAAGACACGGAATAATAAAATAATGTTAAAAAATACACATTGTTGGGGACTACTCCCTTATTTAAATATATATATATATGTGTGTGTGTGTGTGTGTTTATGTTTTCGTGTGTGTGTGTATGTTCCAAAACACCAGTAAGGGGAGATAAGTGTCATAGGCTAATATTCGAAATTAAGGGATTACAGTTCCAGTTATCTCCATCGTTATTCATTTAAAAATAGTCAAATGAATGTTAAAAAGCCTTGGCAACCCTGGTATCTGTTGATGTGTCAATAAATTGTGTCCTGTAAAATGAACAAAATGTAACAACTCGGTCGAGTATTGGACAATTGCACAATAATAATTGTAATTCAACGATAGGATATCTACTGTTTCTGCTTAATGGCTTCTAATTGTTTTGTTTGCGGCATTAGTATATAAATGGTTCTAAAAGCGAAAAGTGATTATCATAGATGCGTACTATTCCCGAGTGTATTTATTCCAAGTTATTTTTTTTCCAATTCGGAAAACTTTGACGAAACGTCAGATTATTGTTTGGGGGTGGGGAAAGTTCAGGTTCAATTAAAGACACTCTTGGGTTTTAAATTAAAATACATATTATTTCAGTCTCCAAGGAAATCTTATCTTTGGATCGAGGATTTATAATATTTTACGAGTTGATTTACATCGGATGTTCATATTTGTATCCCTGACTTTTACAGCGACATGGTGAAATACAAGATCAGTTTATAAAAAAAATTAAATCCAGGTAAAATTTTCAAATTTATTTGACGAGATAAAATAACCGAGGTCAAAAATAGTCTAATCTTAGGATAGACACCCGTTCATAAATGAGTTCCCCACGCCACTAGAAAAGCACGAAAACAAATAAAGCCTTTATTTCCTCCGAAATAAGCGGCTAATATCTGTGACAGTGATACTTTATGATATATCGCATACTGCGCAATTATTTTGGCTTGCATTTAAATCCCAAGAATGCCTCTACTATAATCCGTTTTAGAAAAGCCAAGATATGCTTTGAGGAAATGTGCCAAATGTAGAAGAAACTCAATAGATCTCAATTCTTTAATTTTGAACTCAACGGGAATCACTCCTCTAAACTTTACAATTCCTCTTTGGAAAAGTGCATTTATTACGTGTCGTCTGATGTGCTCATATTTTTGAAGAATTACGGATATGCATATCAAGTTATACTTTAGTAACTGGCTTAATGTGTCATTTAAAAAATCTATGACATCAACAACATATTGTCTCCTGTGAAGATTGCTATATCATATTACCCAAGTGCTTATTGTACTTTTATGAAACTCTCTTATCAATCAATCACCGCAATCGAAATGTTTTGCGCAGAAGTTTCAGGTTTGATATTTTTTTTTCTGTTTTTTCTTGTCCTGTCAGACGTGCCTGAAGCTCCGAAAAATAGGCAACAAAAAAACAATATTGCAGATAAGGTTGTGTCTATCTGTGCGAACACAACAGTCAACATTTTGAAAACATATATGACAAGATGTAAACAGTGAAAGAGGCAGTAACATATAAAGTGTCGAAAAATAGAAGGAGAATGAAGAGTAAAATTATCTAACACTGTTTGAACATTGGAAAAATAAATAAACCTCTGATAAAATGGTTGAACGCAATACTGACACTCATCTATTTACCTACTTACCTACCTACCTACTTACACACACACACACACACACATATATATATATATATATATATATATATATATATATAGACACACACACATATATATATACGGTAAGTTATAAAATATATATGGCGATTAAGCTACACTGAATATTCCGAGTTTCACCCACTCTATGACTATTCAGGCTTATGCGCATAAGCCTGAGGAGTCCTAGAGTGGATTAAACGCGGAATATTCAGTGTAGCTTAATCGCCATATAAATTTTATAACTTACTAACTAGCTCTACCTACTTATTGAGCACATTTGAAGTTAATACTTAAAGTTTACGCATAAATTTATGCTTTCGTATATTTATTTTATGTGAGTAAATTAAGTAGTTATATATATATATATATATGCATATATATATATATATATATATATATATATATATATATGTAATATCGTTAATTATCATTCGCAAACCAGTAGTATCATTTAATTTACAATTATAACATTTTTGTCATTAAATCCTTTTATATGTGTCACATTGAAATATGAGAAGCACGCCAAACAACTAATCAAAATGTATCTTCCACAAAACAAGTTTAACTGTGTTTTCCTTGGATTGTCAAATGAAAACTGTTGTTAAAATACATATTGTCAATATTATTAGTTTCCCACAAAAAGGCTCGTTAAAACATAAGAATAAAAAACAGTTGCTTGTACAATATTTACACTATCGACTCCGAAAAATAATTCACCCTAAAGCACATGCAATAAATGTATCTTTTCCAGCGAGACTGATAACACACACACACATACACACACACACACACACATATATATATATATATATATTTATAGATATATATATATGCATATATATATGTGTATATATATTTATATCTATTATATTCACATTATGTATTATATAAGTTATATATACTATTTAGATTTAATATACATATTATCTATATATACTACTAGCTGTACCCTGTCACGCGTTGCTCTGGGTGAATTTGGTGTAATGGAGAAATCTAATAAAAAGAGAAAATGCTTGTTTCGTATACTGTTAGTGCAGCAATTCACTCCAAATTTGTACAAAAAAAATACAACAATCGAAAGTGACGGTTCTCTTGCAGAAAATGAGTTAAAAATAAAAAAAAAACTATACCACATACTGTTAAAACCCCACCGAATATATGTCAGCGTATGTCACGGCAACATATATTGACCTAGTTTCTAACAGTATTTTGTATATTGTTTTTATTTTTAACTAATTGTCCTAAACATACCATGTTCAGCAGAGAGTTCGACGAAATTCTGGATTTTCCAAAACATCGGGAAACACTGTATGTTTGTCAAACTGAATAAACATGTTACGTAAAATAAAAACACTAAAAAATATCCAGTTGGGTAGAAAAGTAACTTATCTTGTCTTTGATATAATTTATTTGTTATATATTTGTTTTGACAACGTTTTCGAATCCATGTGTACAGGAAAATCAACCTAAAATAAGATTTATTGAAAAAAAAAGAAAAACAAAACAATTTTTTACTCATGCGTTATTTCTTAAATGTAACAACAACGCTTATGTGCACCACATTTTTAATAAAGAAAAAAGCATTTATAAAAACATCTCAGAAAAAAGTGTGTTTTGAAGTTTGTTTAAATAATTTGTATCGCAAAAAAACATTTTTTTTACTTATGCTTTCTTTCTTGAATATATCAGTTTGTGTTTTACGCTTTTAACGATTGTTAAAAAAGTTTGTTATACGTACCAGTATTTAGAATCATTATTACTGGTCATTTCAAAATGGTATCATTTTATCGTAAGGACCGCCACGATGAATTTAAATTTAAAAAATAGGGAATGTTTTTTTCTTTTTTACTACTTATCGTTACAACAGATAATGAAATATTGTAATTCGGGAGTCATCAAACTGGTGGACCGCTCAATTCTACCGGAAACAAAATGGCGAAAATATTTTTATTTTATTTAATATTAACTTCTGTGTTACTATTTTAACGATTAACAATAAGTGTGTTAAAGGCAAAATCGTATTTAATATTAATTTCTGCGTTACTATTTCAACGATTTAAAAAAAGTGTGTTATAGTCAGAATCGTTATTTTTAGTCATCTTTTCCTCGACGAATGAATTTTTTTTTGAATGGGATAGTATTTACTTTTTAATATTTAAAAACACAGTTAGATGGTAAAGATTCACTGTTACAAAATTTCATCGAAAACAGGATTGTAAATTTCTAGTTTATCGATTTTGAATAAGCCAGATGTTCTATTTTTATATATATAGATATACATATAATATACAATATCATATATATATTATATTTAATTTATACATGCATTGTATATATATATTATATATAATAAATATAATATTTTATTTAGAATGTAACATTTTTAATTAAATATAACATTCGAAAAAAAAATCTATTAAATATCACAATCTACAATATTGAACAAAACCTAAACTCTAATCAGAACATTTATAAAAAATTAAAATGCTTACTCACTCTCTTACCTTACCCGCAAATCTTAATTTGAATTTACAAGCTAAAATATATGTAAAGTGTATAAGGATTACCTCCAGAAAATATTATTTATTCATGCACTGTAACCGAATTACCAGGAAACACTTCTTTAATTGATTATAATTCTTCCTTTTAGATTTATTCTGTCTCATTTTTTTTATCAGAAGACAGGAGTTTTGTTTTTCTTAAGTAAACTCCAACTATTAAGAATGAATGTTTTAATTAGCTTAAATACCTAGGAAATAATCAAAATAATTGGAATTTAAAACAAGTTCAGCCAATTATTTTAAGAGTGTATTTTAAGTAAATATACGATATAGAGACTTTAAATATACACGGTAATGGTTTTACAACCGTCTGAGCAAATTGTACATGAAGTGAACAAATGAAAAGAAAACATAACAAATTATTTATCTCTCTCTTCCTTCTCTCTGTTTCCCCCGTCGCTCCCTCTTTCTCTCTCTCTCTATATATATATATATTTCTCGAATACTCTTTTTATAGCTTTGAATATAGCAAAATAATATGGTAGTCTTACTAAAATCAAACGAATTTTTATCTCATATCAGAGAATTATTTATTGAACCATAAGCTAGAATTTATGTTTTATTAGATTCAGTTATAATTTTTACAAATTTCAATCTAATGGAAATAAATTTGAAAGTATGCTAAATTTGATATATTCTTATAGTTTCGCGAACCTTTAGCTTTCTGTGTGATTGTAAAACTAATTTTAAAATATAGTTTGACAAATTCTTGGAAATACAAACTATTTGCCAAGCACTTTACAGCTAATTCTACCCTAAGCGACCAAGGCAATCAACTACTTGTATTTCCTCCTATAACAGACAACACGTTATGCAAAATAAAAATATATGTGCATAATGTCGCCAAGCTAATCAAAAACCTTGATTCCAGTAAAGCATTCGTATTATAATGTTAAAAAAGCTTCAACCAGAAAGTGCCCCTATACTTACAAAACTGTTTAAGCGTTGCCTTAAGGAGAAGTGATTTCCAACATCCTGGAAAACCTCATCAGTATGACCTGTATTAATTATTCAGGTGACAGGTCAGCTCCCTCTCAAATCAGACCAATGGGTCTCTTGTGTGTCATGAGTAAGTAGCTGAAATCAATATTAAATAAAGAAGTAGTCAACCACCTCAGCAAAAATAACCTCAGTGAAATGCAATATGGTTTCCGTTCTGTTAAATCGACAACAGACAATAGATTAGTGAATCTCTCGACAAAGGCTTCCTTTCTAGGGTAATTGCTCTTGGCATACCAAAGGCATTCGATAAGGTATGTCATAAAGGCCTACTTCACAAGATTTCCAGCTACAGAATAACTGGAAACATTTTTTACATAGGCATCGCCACTTATCAAGACCAAAAGTCCACCTGAAGATAAGGGTTAAAGAGGGTACAGTAGGAATTGGACAATATAGTAATCGTTAGTAATGGAAATGCAGTAAATTTGAAGTTTTGAGTTCAAGTGGAACGGCACATAAAGAACTTGTTTGCGTTAGACTTGAAGACAACCATATTGTAGTCAGCTGGAAAGCAGGAAAACGGAAGACAATTCCATAGGCGTGCGGTTCTAAGAAAGAAGTTTTGTTCATGAAATCTACGTTTGGCTTTAGCCACAGAAAGTGAGTGGGGTGAATTATTAATAGTGTTTTCAGCTAGACGAGTGTTTCTTGTGAAAGTTTGGCGACGGGAACCATAGACTGAAGCTCAGTCGAACACTTTCCATGAATATAACGATAAATCAGAGACAAACTCGCAACATCTATTCTGTGAGATAGAGGTTGCAGGGAAGAGAAAAGGATATCTCCTATGAGGCTACGAAGTCTATTTTGAACTCTATCAAGGCAGGACAAGTCCTTTCTGGAAGCTCCTGCCCAGATGTGGCAACAGTATTCCATCCTTGGACGTACCTGGCTCTTATATAGATAGAGAATTGCATCAGCAGTAAGATATCTACTGGATCGATAGAAGTATCTAGCGGCCTTGGCAACATTTGATGTACGTGTTCCATTTAAATCAGGAGTAAAAGTCAAACCCAGAAGCTTGTCAAAACTTGAGATCTCCTCAAGACGAGAGCCATTCATTCCAACTGATGCCAGATGGGGACCAGAACGTTGATGTAAAGAGAGAAACTTGGTTTTAGATGCATTAAAAGTAACCAGCCACTCCTTTCCCCATTGTACGACGTGCTCAAGGTCAGAGGAGAGAGAATCAGAGAGAAGTTGGTTGTTTACTGACTTAGATGTGCTACCATATATTGTATTGTCATCAGCATAAATGTCTACAAATGATGTAAGGATTTGATTTGGAAGGTCATTAATGTAGATCAGGAAAAGAGTAGGGCCCAGGATGGAACACTGAGGGATTACAGCATTAATACTGTGAGTTTCTGGATTTTTTGCATCAACTACTACACTTATGACCCTGTCAGAAAGAAACGATTTAATAATCGAGAAGACATTTCCAGCTATACAATAGCTAGAGATCTTGTGAAGTAAACCGTTATGCCATACTCTATCAAAGGCTTTAGATATGTCAAGATCAATTGCCTTAGAAAGGTTGACTCCGTCGAGAGATTCACTAATCCTATTAGCTATAACTGTAAGTACATCTGTAGATCTAGAAGAATAGAAACCATATATTTTCTCAATCATTAAATCATTTATCTCTTATAAGAGAGATAAATGATTATAAGTAGTAGATGTTGATGGCCAGAAATCAGAAGAACACAGTATTAATAGTGAGAGAGAAATTAATTAATAAAGGGTCCCTCAGAGGTCCATCCTGGGCCCAACTCTCTTCCGAATCTACATCAATTATCTCACAAAACAAATACTATAATCATTCGTTGACATCTGTGCTGATGACACGACCATTTATGGCAAGACATCAAAGGCCATGAATGACAACTTTCTCTCTGATTCTCTCTCCTCTGATCTAGAGCACGTGGTAAAATGGGGGAAGAGGTGGCTGGTTACTTTTAATGCATCTTAAACCAAGGTTCTATCTTTAAATCATCAACGCTCTGATCCCTTTCTGGTATGAATTGAAATGGATGGCTCTCGTCTTGGGGAGGCTCCATGTTTTGACTATTTTCTGGGTTTGATCTTTACTCCTGGTCTGAAATGGAACACGTACATCAAGTATGTTGCCAGGGTCGCTGGAAAATGGTCAGATCCTTCTACGGCTTCAGTAGATATCTCACTGCTATATAAAAGCCAAGTATGTCCAAGGATGGATTACTGCTGCCACATCCGGGCAAAGGCCTATTCTGGCTTTACATATTACAAAATATACTTCGTTGCTTATTGGGGGTGCCCTTTTCTCTTCCCTGCAACGTCTCTTCCACAGAAGAGACGTTTTTAGCCTGTCTTTTTTATCGTTATTCCCAGTGCAAGTGCTCGTCTAAGCTGTAATCCTTGGTCCCTCCTCGCCAATCTTTTCACGAGAAACACCCATCTAGCTGAAACCACTGTTAATAATTTTCCCCACTCTGTATCTGTGCCTAAATCAAAACGTAGATTCCCTGAACAAAGCTTCTTTCTTAGAAATGCACGCCTATGGAATGCCCTACTGTGCGTTTGTTTCCCATCTGACTCAAACTTGGATGTCTTCAAGTCCAACATAAACAAATTCCCAATTGAAATGAATGGATCTCGTCTTCAGGAGGCCTCAAGTTTTGACAAGCTTCTTGGCTTGACCATTACTCCTGATCTTAAATGGAACACGTACATCAAATCTGTTGCCAAGGCCGCTGGAAAAATGGTGGGATCTTTCTATCGATCCGGTAGATATCTCACTGCTGATGCTATTCTCTATCTATATAAGATCCAGGTATGTCCAAGGATGGAATACTGTTGCCACATCTGGGCAGGAGCTGCTAGAAAGGACTTGGCCTGCCTTGATAGAGTTCAAAATAGACTTCGTAGCCTCGTAGGAGATGATGTCCTTTTCTCTTCCTTGCAACCTCTATCTCACAGAAGAGATGTTGCGAGTTTGTCTCTGATGTATCGTTATATTCATGGAAAGTGTTCGACTGAGCTTCAATCTATGGTCCCCCCTCGCCAAACTTTTCACAAGAAACACACGTCTAGCTGTAAACACTATCAATAATTCCCCCCACTCTTTATCTGTGTCTAAACCTAAACATAGATTCCATGAACAAAGCTTCTTTCTTAGAACTGCACGCCTGTTTAATTGTCTTCCGTTTTCCTGCTTTCCGGCTGACTACAATATGGTTGTGTTCAAGTCTAACGTAAATAAGTTCTTGATGAGCCGTTCCATATAAGTTATCAAATTTACCAAATTTTCATTACTAATGATTACTATATTGTCCAATTTCTACTGTACACTCTTTAACCCTTATCCTTGAGTGACCTCTTGGCCTTGATAATGTGGTGATGCCTATGTAAAAAAAAATCCTAATAATCCGCCCCCTTAAGTAAGACACTTTATCAAATCTCTAATACTAACGATTATTACGATATTATCTCATTGATTTCTGTAGACGCAATAACTCTTTTCCCCGGATAGCGTCCAGGCCTTTATTAGTGGTGACTTCCATGTAGATAAAAACAACAAAAAAATCTTACTCACAGTGAACAGAAAATAGAATTTTAATAAGATTTGAATAGGAAGAGAGAGTAATAAATGCAAATATTTAACTTTACTTCCAATAAAACTTTACTACTTTTCGGTTTACTTAAAAAAATAATTTCTCAGAAGATTAACAATCCAGACCATTCGGTATCGTCAAATTATTAAGCATACGAAACGGGCATTCAAGAAAATTTGATTCGCTTTACCATTTTTGCATCTCTGCACTCTAATTCTTCTCGGGGGCACGCTGTTGTTATTCTCAGTTTCTCCTGTAAACAATATAATTACATATGTTCTTTAAAATGGATTATTTTTCCAACTTTGTTTGTTGTATCTGGGTTGATGTTCTTGTTTTTTTTATTATAAAACTGTTCAAATGCTTTGTTATAATATGTTTTTCTATCTTCCTTAATTATTTTTTACAAGTGCAGCCTTGTGAAATTCTGTTCCTACTGACTGTTTTACTTTTACAGATAAGGTACTTTTCAGAATCAGATTTATAGGTATCTATTGCGTTAATATCCATTTGTACTTATGTGGTTTCGTATTCTCTCTGGGTCGACTTCAAAAAAATCAAAGAAAACATCAGAGAATGAATACAAGATACAATATTCTAATAACCAATATGAAGAATTGATACTCCATAAAAAGATATTAAATTAATTATTAAATAATTTATATTTAACTTTATGTACCTACCTCTGTTCGCCGGAAAAAATTACATACAAGTCTATTTCATTCTGTTATCTAACTATATATTAAGGCCAAACGTTTATACTAAGATTTCCGTTAAGCTTAGTTTTGTTACTTAATATAGTATTAGTTGAAATGCATTGTAATAAATTTACTATTAATTTATTAAACGTGATGTCGTCCTCTTTCATTAGCACGGGGTACGAATTTATGTCTCGTAAATACGTGAATAGGTAAGATTTGTGTAGCAGGAAAATACACTATGTAGTAGCAGAGAGGATAGATTTATGTCTGCTTCTCCCATTTGTAAAAATGTGTGGAGTTGCATAATTTTCTCATTTCTGTGAATTTTGTAATAATCAGATAATAATCTAATATTATAGTATAAACGTATTTTAATAATTTTCACGCACGTCTAATTTTTTTTATATTCACTGAATGTGTACACCAATACGCACTAGTGTTCTTTAAGCTCTTTTGTTCTGGAGAAGAGATTAGTTTCGAAAAACGCATGAAATAAAAAATATAAAAAGTAGAATAAAATAATATTTTGAAATCTTAATAAAATAATTATAAAATTCAATTCATCTTTATAACCAATACTATTACTTAATCTTTTACTAATTTTTAACTTAAAAGAAGTAGTCCGGGGTCAATCGACATTTTCAAAGACTTTAAAATCATTTAATCTGGAATATCAGAAACCATCTCTTAAGTATTATACAGTACATCTACATCTAATTAATAATTGAAACTTAGCAAAACTATTAAGTCCATCATTTTTCATATGGATGTCTTGGATAGAAAGTACAATAATCTTTCAAATTCGGAGTCTATATGAATAAATTAAGTTATATTAATACAGCTAAACTTAGCGAACGTAACAATGGAAGTTACCTAGTAAAAATAAAGTGAAGCTGATTATAATAGATGGTAGAAAAAGTCTAGATTTCAATGCATATCCTAATACTGGTAGATAAAAATAGCAATGCCTGAGAAATATAGAAGCTAAAATCCAAACTTCATAAATACACAGGAAATGGTAAAACAATTATCAATAAAATGAGTGAACGTCTGTGTCTTTGCAGACTCAAAACATGCAACAAGCATAATATTGTAAGACAGATAATAATCTCTTACGTGATCAGGTCTCTATCCAATGGAAAATAAATAAAATCAAAATTTAGCGTCCAAGTTAAATGTTCTTTACTGTTCATCATTAAACGCATATGTTATACATTTATGTCATATGAGCTTGCTTAATATATGCATGCTTTCTCTCAATTCTCCCCAAAACATTACTAAGAATTAATTGAAAACTCTGGAAATAACAAAAATGCCTTTATAAATGTTCTATTTTAACACCCCTGTGCGACTGATACACAATTCTCAGTCAACTGTTGTTACGTGAAAGCTAAATGTCTATGGACAGACACATTAAATATATTAAAGAAACTAAAAACAGAAGTTTATGAGAGAAAAGGGTAATTTATTGAACAAACAGAAATTAATATTTACAATAAAGATGTAAGGAAAGAAACTAAAGTTCTTAGTTACTAGTTCTTTGTCGTGGAATATTAATAGTTTGAGAAAATATTTTTTTTACTCTAGTTAGACTATAAAATCAGAAAATCAATATTGACTGAGTGTACGTTAATTTTGTGAAAGAGTTGGCAAATTGCTTTTTTCCAGGAAACACCTCATGACCGGTTTTTATCTTAAGAAATTTGTCCGAAGTCATAAATAGTTGAAATCGCGTCGCAACTAAGTCTACTCATAGAAATGTGGAGTTCTTGGATTGAACACCTCAACTCTGGAACCTTCTAGAGCCCTTGAAAGAAGAACATTTTTCTATCCATCAGAGACCCTTTAAATAATATCTTTATTTTCTAACTGTAATGGAATATATTTTAATTGTAAATTCCTTGGCACTACTACCATTTAGAAGTTTAAGTTTGATGTAAACAGACATCTTGCCACTCAACTACCCAAATATTATGCCCTAGACAGTAGTTCTACATCAAAGCTGCACTGTGCCCTGTTTTGGGGTGAAAAGGCAATAAAAATATATAATATACAGGGTGACCAACAAACTGGCCCCAACTCTAATTAGGCCCCGGTTCTTAGTGTTTTGTCCGAATCAAATAAAACTTTGGTCATAACTAGTTTATTATATTGAAAGCCTCATCAAAACACAAGGGTATTTGGCCTTTTTTTTTTCTCCGTTCTACAGCATATGTTTTAGATGGCCTCCATTTAGCTTGTGTTTTTTTGGGGCCACCCTGGATTAAATTTTAGATAATATATTTTATATTATAATATATTATTATATTAATTTTATATAATAATAATAAAATAATAATAATAATAATAATAATAATAATATATATATACATATATATATATATATATTCTTCCGTTTATTTTATATTTTATATTATTTTTCATGTGAGAAATAGTGATTTCCCCATGTTTCTAACAGGAACACTTGGTTCTCATGACAATATTCTGAGTTAAACTAATCAAGTTAAAAGTGGGAACTAGATTATTAGGAACATAGCGCCGATGTCAGCCTCCTCTGTGCTTATATATATATATATATATATATATATTACATTTCAATACATATATATATATATATATATTGAAATTTAATTTTTGACAATCAATTTGCATATCTCTCAGCTCAAGTTTATTTCCAAAGCTGTTGAATGTTTAAAAAATATTTGAATATTTGAGATGTGTCGTTTTAATTTACGAGTCTTTCAATAATATTTCCGATAGCCGGACCAGTAGACGCATTATTTGAAATATATTCTCCATATCTAGGCTCCTTGTATTATTTATTTTTTATTTAACAATTTTCTGTAAGAGTTTCTTTCAGTATGACATAAAGCAGAAAAAAATCTAATCACCGAAAGCCTATCAGCGTATTATGTGAAGAACTCTTCACTGTCACAAATAATGTATTCGCAATGGAGAATTTTCTAGCAATTTTTCATCTGAAATATTCGTGAAAGGATTTTCAGCTACAAAAACGTTCAGAAACAATATTTTACTGTTTGTTTTTATTGCTGTTGTTGGTCTTCTTTTATCTGTTTATTTTATTTAAAATTCTTTATTCGGAAAAAAATAATGAACAATTCTTTGTTCCAAAATAAGACTTCATTTCACAAATAGTTGGAATCATGTGATTTCATTTTACTAGAAAATGAATCATAACCTGGCTGTATTAATACAGTTTATGGTGCGGATGCAGTTATGATTAATATACAGATTATAGCGTGTATTTCATCTTATGTTGTTACTTTATGACAGAAGATATACGAAACAGATATATATATATATATATATATATATATATATATATATATATATATATATATATAATCGCACGCGGAAATACGACTCCGACAACAATCCAATCAGCCTGAAAACAAACGTAAACCGATTGCTTCCAAGGAATCAACATGGACAATGCCGTCGATACAACCCAGCAATCTCTCGAACAACTCCGTAAATATAACCCGGCACAGTTCCAAACAATTACATCGACAAAACCCGACAGGATCCCGGGATTTGGAGATCAAACACTTCGTTGATACCTTTAACACGGATCTTATAAGTGTCTGTAACATTCACAGGTACAGTCCTAACCATCTTGCTTTTTAGTGTAAAATGCTGCCAGTAAACTGCATCCAATATCGTGCATTGGGTTCTTGTCGCAATGCGTTTTATTATGGGTTGGGATCTACTAATTATGCTGTATTTCGATGGTACGTGGTCGAGACGAAATCACCTGTGCACAGACATATCAATAAATGCCTTCCGCAAAACCCAGTTCCAGTGTAAGTAAGCGGCCTCCTTTTCAGAGAACACAAAGCTTCTTTCTTCTTAGAACGGCACGCCTGTGGAACTGTCTTCCGTTTTCCTGCTTTCCAGCCGACTACAATATGATTGTCTTCAAGTCCAATGTAAACAAGTGTCAGGAGATGTGTGGTGGTTATTGCACACGTCCTGTCACAACAATGTCAAGCGCAGGCAACACTTTGTGGGTATCCTTTGTCTGTCCAAGACTGATTGAGCCTGTTTTTATTTTGTTTTTTTTTACAGTTTATTCTAATTGCAACATAAAACGATCTACGCTATTGCTGCTTTTAATCTCATCTGCTAAATTGGTTATAAAATATATTATCCTTGATTGTTAAAGAACACAGTTCTTAAACAGTAACGCTTATCCTCATAATGGGAGTCTGAATATAAAATTAATTACTCGCTACGCAATAATAACACAGGTGTTAGTGTAATAGTTTTGATGTTAAACGATCTGCTTTCATGTAATGAGCATATCAGCATTATGACGAACATAGTAAACATATTGTCAATTCTATTTACGATTAAGGAATAAGACATCACTGTTTTTTCTTACGCTTTTGAGAACACATATGATGATAAATATAATGACACCTCCGGTCTTATTTTTATAGAATCCATTTGTAAATCGATATTGTTTCCACACTCTACCTTAATGGATTACGTTCCATTTATAACCCCGGGTCACTTTAGGTACATCATTAACAAATCACTGTTGCGCGATGCTTAAGAATATACTACATGATGTTCTGCATAAGGAAAGATAGCCACTTTATATAACACAATGAGTGGCATATAAATGTCTTGCTAAAACAAATTTTTACAATAATAACGGTGTGATGGAAAGTTAGGATCGAAATAAGGAGTATTTAAAAAAGCATACATAGCGTAATACATATAACTAATGTGGATTAATGAGCTATATATGTAATGATTGTTTGGGTTACTTACCCTGTCCTCTCTCTCTCTCTCTTTCTCTACCTACGTAGAGAAAGAGAGAGAGACAGACACAGAGAGAGAACGGGGGGGAATTAGACCAAATATATAATTTAATGTATTAATACTTTAAAAGGAGCATTGCTCATAGTACTGTAGATACTCTCAATAGCTCAATAGGTATATTAATCTTAATGTATAAAAAAATTAATGTATATTAATAATAATGGTAATAATATTAATTATAATAATAAACTAATAATATTAATAATAATCAAAGTAACTACTATAATTGTTAAGTAAAACTAAGAGAATATGGTAACGGAACTACGCCTACAAAAGCAGGGTTTCTATAGTACCACAAAGATGATGCATAATTGAGTGTTATCCGTTCATATTCGTCTATGTGAATAGGGGAAATATCTTCCAAGGGGAATGCTTACTCTATTTGTGGGTAATAAAAATAGAGAATATTTATAAAGATCCATTAATTAAGAGATGCTAAAAAACAAGTTTGAAATAGTATTCGAACAAAATCCTAGAAATGTAAGCTATGTGTCGGGATTTAAAATATAGTATGTAAATGCGTGTTTGATGAGTCTCTATATAATATGGAAATAAGAATGTATTAGTATATATGTTAAATGAAATGCTCTAAAGCTTTAAACAAATTCAGCATGATTTATATATTAGTTTTTAGTTCAAAAGTATTCCGTGATATGTTTTTACCCATTTACAGGTATACAGAAAATCTATGTTGTTTGATTTTAAGTTGCCTGAATTTGAATTTTTTCACGTGTTTACATCTAGACACTAGTTTGTTAATGAAATTTATTATAGGTTTAGTGAATTGATAATGTTTACTGCTTCGGATATACAACGATTACAAAATTTGTCCCCTGAGGTGTATGATCTAGTTTTTTTCCAGTATACTCCATTTAATTGAATAGAGAATTTTCTTGTTCTCCAGGCTATTTATTAATGTAGTTAAAATGAACTAGTATTATCATTATATTGAGACCTTTCATTTCTGAATTAATGGATGTGTTTTGTAATTCTTACTTCTATTAAGTTTGAGGTTAACCCTATATAAGTGCATGTTTTAATGTTTTATTATTGGTTTGTGGTTTATCCATCCCAGTATTGGTGAATCTTATATTCGGAAGTTGAGTTGAATGAGGGCATTAAGATGTATAACGCGGGTGTTGGTTAATTTTCGTCTGCTTTTTATTGGGAATTATATTATTATATTTGCTAATCTGGTTGTCGATGTTTTTGTTGTTGTTGTTATTATTACAACCCTGACCATATGTATCCCTATATGTACTAGAGTCCTGAATGCTTTGATTATATCCATTATTTTCTCCATTTTATTGTTTGTTTGCATGCTTCGGTAATTGCGTGACTGTGCAAGCGTATACAATAATTATTAAGAAGGCATTCATTTTTATTTTGGGAGTTACATTCGTTTCTAGGTTTTAATTCAAGGGAAATATTCTGAGCTTGTTTAATTCTCGTGTTATTTGTCGAAATTATTGACTGTGCTAGATTAGGCATTGTAGAATATAATATTTTTATAGAGTTTTTTGTTTAATGTTGTGCTATACTTATGCGGGTATTTAAAATATTTTTCCACGTTTCTAAATAATTCTTTGGGTATGTTAGTGTTTACATTAAAGCTGAATAAAAGATTGAACAAAATGTCCATTTTACGCCTTACCTTTCTATTTTTATTTCATTGTTTTTTTTTTAATTGTATAGGGAGCTATGTCCTTTGTGATGAGATTAATATTGTTAGGAACATTTTGTTGTTATTCGTTTTTATTTACTGAATTTAACTTTTTTCACTAAAAGGTCTTTGTTTCATTCTATATGTTCTTTATATCCTTAATTCCTTAAAGCATTGTTATAAAATGGCAATATTTGGTCAAAGGCTATTTTGTCAGCTGATAAATTTGAAGTTCCTTTGGGGATAGAAGGTACTATTGACTTAATTATTAACTTAAGATGATTAGATTGTTTATGTGCATAAAATAGTTTTAGATTTGGTTTATGGTACAGGGTGTAAGATTCAGAATATCAATTCAATGAGATGTCTAAAAAATGGATTTTTTTTTAATTTGGGTCGACGTCAATTGTTAATCCAAGTTTTTGAAAAATTCCTGTAGTTTTTTTAATATTGTTGTTATAGTGTCTTGGTCTCGCGGAGGTAACGAATAACGCGTCATCTCTGTAGAACCCTCCTTGTCGATAGCTGAATTCTATATTAATTTCCTTTCATAGAAAAATCCTTACGAGGTCGGTAACTTGTGTACTATCAGAAGATAACATTATTATATCGAATTCATTAGGAGTATCCTTCCTTGTTTACAATCAAATTTTATTAAGGATCGTCTAGCTAATAGTATTAATTTTATTTCGAAATCCGTAATGTTCGAATGCGTTTTTTTCAAATATTAATGCCTTATTTAATAGTACTGGGGAGCTTGATTGATAGTAAATATTTATATCGAAAGTGATAATTTTAGTCGTTGCTTTTCTTTAAGTTTTAAAAACCATTTTATAACAAAGCCGGTGCATTGCCAACGTGGGAATGTAACTTTACCTCTAATGGGAGGTATGATTCTATCTTAGATTTTCTTACTTACTAGGTCAATATCCGAACTGAATGGGCACATTATTCGAATGGAATGGTTATCATGGAAGTTGGGTTTATGGTCCTAGAATATAAACCTGGGAGTGTCATGGGTAACGATTTCTGTATATTTATGGATATTTATAAGATTTTTTAAAGTTTTTAGCTTCTAAGTGAATTTCATCTATTTTATTTGCAGGGTCGGATCTATATAATTTATTTGATTCTTTATATATATTTTTGTAATTGCTATATTCTTGTCCATAATAGTTTTTAGTTTAATCAGCTGGAATAAATATATATCAGTTTTTCTTGACTTTTCTAGCAAATACTGTTAGGTGTGTGTGTGTGTGTGTGTGTGTGTGTGTGTGTGTGTGTGTGTGTGTGTGTGTGTGTGTGTGTGTGTGTGTGGTTCTTAAATTATATATTGTTGCCCAAATTAATCATCATGTTTTCGAAATTCTCAAGTTCCGGGTCAAACATAGGGTGTTGATTTGTTTTACGTCCGTAGAATTTAGCAGCAGTTCTTTGTAATTTCTTCTGTTCTCTATTAGGATTAATTGGAAGACACATTTTAAGCGTTTCAGTGTGGTGAATTGTTTTTTTTTTGCTATGTTTTTCTTGTTGTTTTTTTTGTCAAAACGGTAAGCTTTAAATCTGACATTTATAAGAAACTTGTTAATAGCCTTAAAGTGTGTGTGTATATATGCGCTTTTGGAGGCAATAGAGACGTTTCCAGTGGGAAAGTGGTAAGTATTATTTGTCTAACATATTTAAGAGGGATGTAAAAGCTCGATCTTTGTTAGAGCGAGCTTAATATTCTTCAGAATAAAATTATCTAACAACAAAATGGTATGAAAACCTGTGATTATAAGTTTTAAAATATATTATTTGCAGTAATATGCTATACGAAATATTCCACCTAAACAAAAATTGCTCGATATACAAGATAGAGCAAATAAATCAAATTTTAGTCATTCAATAAATTATAAACTTTCTGACGTGACATGTTTAAATTTCAGATCAAAAGATTTTTATTATTTTATGTAAGACAAAGAATACATTTGAGATATCATAACACATTATCCTAAAAAAATGTCGATGTCTACCATCTCTTCAGAGGAGAAAATATTAGCAAATAGTTATAATGGGCTATACTATAATTGCTAAAGTCAGTGATACACAAATCACAATTAAAAGTTGTTTAAGTATATAAATATGATAGAGTAAGGGAAGTTAATGAAAAGGATATAAAATCCATATCAAAATTGCATGGTAAAATCCGAAGTGAATGTCTTGTATAGCAGTGTGGTAAAATGATCCAAATTGTATTTTAAGAAATCCACATCACAAGGTACTGGTCCGAAATAGGCATTTTCTTGGAGCAATTTTCTTGGTTTATAAAATGTAAAAGTTTGTTTATAAAATGTTAAACTTATAATAACCGGTTTCCATACCAGTTGATTGTTGGAAATTATATATATATATATATATATATATATATATATATATATATATATATATATATATATATATAAAAGAGTGTAGCCATCAACAATTGTGGGCTTTTTTTAAGGTTTTCATCATATTTTTATTTTAAAATATTTTTATAACGCGTTTCGAGCTTAGGGTGTGCTCTCTTCAGATGTTTTCGTAAAAAGTTTTTCTTTAAAATGGGAGTTTGTAGAGTTACCTCCGCTGATATGAAATATGTTTTTCAGAGTGATGTGTGACCTCAGACATTCTGACTCCAACTGTAAGTGTTCAAAGTGTCCGGTCAAAGTTATTTTCAAAGAGTGGCTTTTGGTCCATTTGGTGAAGGTTTTTATGGGTTTTTAGGGTTCTTTTTAAAGACTTTCTTTCCCCATGTATAGCACACACTCACACATAATCACACACGCATACATATACATTCATGTACATGTGCACATGCACACGCACACGCACGCAGGAGCACACACATACACACACGCACATACATAGAAATCTATGTAGGAGCATACATATATACATACCCACCTACACACTCACACACGTACTCGCACACCTCCACCGCTTACAATTATATATATATATATATATATATATATATATATATATATATATACTTTTATTTTTATTTCCCAACCAAAACACGCATGTATATATGCGCTAAATCATTCAGACATACGTACACGCACCCACACACACACACAAGTAAGATGGAGAATAGGTAGGAGAATATACACACACATACAAGCACACACATATATTTACACATACATTTATGTGCATATACACTCACAAACATCCACATACTATGTAGGCACATACACATACACACGCATGCATACACACATACATATGCAGGGGCTCACCCATACGCGTATATCCATATCCACACGAACACATTTACCCACTCATACATGTGCATACATATGTATGCATATATACACACATACATACGGATGTGTATACATTATCCACCCATATATATATATATATATATATATATATATATATATATATATATATATATATATATGGACACATGCACTCACAATCACACATACACATACATATTCATACATCCCACCTTATGTATATATTGGTTGAAGTTTCCTTTCTAATCCAAGCACATATGCATACATGGATCCGGTCACCCAAACATAAGTGCACGTATACACACAAACAAGATGTAGCATAGATAACAGATGATATATACATATACACACACGCACACACAATCATATGTCCACACCCACACACACACACATATATACACACGCACACACGCGCATACATACACATACATACGTATAATTTCTAATTGTGTGTTTAGTTTAGAGAAATGGTACTGTACTGGGTATGGACGCGCGCACCCGGGAAAATGTGCGTGTGCTTTATTGTGCTTTTTTTTGTTTCGTGTGTGAGGGTGCACATTTACCCCAGTAGGCATGCGTGTAAGTTTATTTTGTGTTTTGCCTATTTATGTGTATAATTATGGAGAGATGTTTAAGGCGGGGTTACACTTTGCTATGAAGTTTTTTTCTTGTGTTAGCAAGTAGAAGTAGTTGTCAGTTTGGAAGATGGGCATTATCTCGAATCTTTCTCCACTGCATGTGTGTATATGTTGTGATACATGCAGGTGTCTATTTTCCGCGATTTTGATGTTGGATCGGTGTAAGGCTACTCTATTACTAAGGTTTTTTGTAGCGCCTATGTAGGATTTATCGCATGCTGGACATTTTATTACACTACAAACTCCCATTTTAAAGAAAAACTTCTTACGAAAACATCCGAAGAGAGCACACCCTAAGCTCGAAACGCGTTATAAAAATATTTTAAAATAAAAATATGATGAAAACCTTTTAAACAAAACCACAATTGTTGATGGCTACACTCTTTTAAATATACATTTTTCTCTCGTTGGAACTACACAACCATCAGTTTAAATATAAATAACCACAACGACAGAATGACAGCAACAAGAAATAAATCTATGGAGGACCTGATGGATTCACAGAAAAACCTCTCCATAGAACACAAAAATCTCGAGGACGGATTGCAGCAACTAAATGAGAAAATGGGCAGAATAATCCAGCTTATTTCCAACCAAAAGGATAAGAAAGAGATCCAAATTGAGGAAATCATTAACCAACTCAAAACACAGCAAGAATACCTGGAATACTTTAGAGGACCATACATACAGAATGAATTACAAAAAAACAAGAAACAGAATCTCCAAAACTGGAACATCCTCCTTAAACAAAGAAAAATGGCGTTTTACTATACAGTAAAATGCAGCGACACCGCAACAACATACACGACATTTCTAACGATGGAGCACCAATTCATTCCATATAAATTCCGGGAAAAAATTACACCACAAGATACAGAGGAACAAGTGAAAATCAAAAAAGCCCTGAGTATTTCAAAACTTCAGGCCGAAATCGACATACGGGAAGACAAGCAAGTACACTCTACGGAGAAGTACACAGAAATTGACAATAAAATATTTTAAAAAATCAAGGAACTTTGCCCCAAGGAACTCTAGGATTCTGAATGCAAAAAAGAGGAGGAAAAATCCAGGGAAATCATTGGACGGAAAATAACCTGGCTAAAAAACCTGCCGGAAAAAGAAAAGAGCAAACAATCGACAAACACATACAAGGACAACCAGGAACAGAACACTCTTACACGATATCCGCAAACACAGAAATCACATAACAAAGGTAAGAAACGAAACATACACCATACACAAACACATCCACAGAACAGATACAACTACACACAAAGAAGCAACCACAATATATCCACGTCATACACAAATTCCCAACAACTGACCCAGCCAAAACGCCCACAAATAACACCTCAAAATTACACAAGAACCCGCACGCTTAACAAACACTACACACCAGACAATATACCACACAATACATCTCCACAAAAATACCCACTTATATACAATCCTAAGCAATACACACCTAACTATTACCACCCAATTCAGCAAACACAATCAAAAATCCATTCCCACAGACACTACATCGCTAACACAAACAACGAAAAAATACCTTTACTAAACAACCCCTACCAAAACATCCCCACAATGCAACACAACTACCTGAGACATCACATAATTGAAAACACTACCTACAACTCTCACCCCTCATATCCCACACAAAGAAACAAACCCCTGAGGCACCTCCCCCATCAACGGGAACAATCAGAATATACCATGCAACACCAATCCCAACAAACAGACCTTCCCTACAACAAACCCCGACAACACAACCCTATACAACAATGCATGTATCCTCAACAGCAACACCAATTCCAACTGAAACACAAATATCCAACACAAACAACATATAACGACAACCCATTCAATCATTTATCACTGAACCCTCACAATATTGTACACAACACTTATTTTACAAGGAGACATCACATCACCCTAAAACACACCACTCCTCGAAACAAGGAAACAAACAACCCCCACCATTTTTTAGGAAACCCCCAGGAAACAACAATTCCAGGTTAGAAAAAATCAGACCAAAAAACATCCTTTTATCCCCATACTCCTTATCAAAGAACGAAATGGAAATACTGAAGCTGGGCCTCAAATTCTGCCCCACCCCTAAAAGCAATATAGCGGGACAAAAAAAGGACCTTAAAGAATTCGAACGGAAATTTAGACTAATAGAAACACTAGATAACAAAGGTGACAAGGATGATTCTTTAGTAAAAAACAAATCAACATATTTCTCTAATAAACAGAACAACACAAAAGAACGTTAACCTCCAAAAAAAACACAAAACCACAAGCAACCTCACACATAAGCAAAAACAAGCACTCGAAAAGATCCGTAATAATAATGACATAATAATAAAAGAAGCAGACGAAGGCAGTGCCGTAGTAATCATGGACAAAACGTATTATGAAACAAAAATAACAGAATTACTGGATGACAAACACTACTATAAACTCATTAGTACCAACATAGATAGCACCACCATCTCAAAAATCACTAAACTTTGTACAACACACAACAAAATATTAAAAAAGAAAGAAAATGACTTCCTCACAAATTTCATTACAAAGACCAACAACTTCTACGGACTGCCTAAAATACACAAATCTGACGCAATAAAACTTGCCATCGATACACAAAACTCAGAATATATAAGCGCTCCAAACCCTAGTGACCTTACATTTAGACCCATTGTAGCAGGGCCAGCCTGTCCGACAAGCAGACTTAGCAACTTAATAGACATCTTATTACAACCTTTCACAGATCAAGTTAATAGCTACATAAGGGACGACATCCATTTTCTTACTACCTTACCACATACAGTAGAAAACGGGACACTATTAGTTACATTTGACGTTAGCAGTTTATATAGTAATATACCCCATGAATTAGAAAAAGAAGCAATAATATTTTCGATCAACAGACACACACAAACACTACATCCCAGATTCACAAGGCAATTCATTATCGATAGTATAGACATAATTCTAAATAATAATTCCTTCGAATTCAACAATACCAACTACATCCAAACACTAGGTACAGCAATGGGAACGAAAATGGCACCGACTTACGCAACCCTTACATTAGCCTACCTAGAAGAAACCTTATATAATAAGATATAACAAAAATTTGGCCACAGCATTAAAAAAATGTTTGTAGAATTATGGAAAAGGTACTTAGATGACTGCTTTATCCTATGGAAACCCACATGGGGGGACATCACAGACTTACACACCATACTCCAGAACCTACACCTAAAAATTAAATTCACCATAGAACAAAGCTCTACAGAATTACCTTTCCTAGATATACTGATAAAGATTAAAGACAATAACATTATCACAGACATTTACCGCAAACCTACAGACACCCAACAATACCTACACTTTAAAAGTCAGCACCCTAAAAGCTGCATGAAATCAATTCGCTACACCCTAGCACGTAGAATCTGCACCATAATCACGGACAATAACCTTCGGAAAATCCGACTCAAGCAACTACGAATAAATTTAGGAAAAAGAAAATACCCATCACAACTTATAGACAAAGGGATCCAACTTGCGACAAATATACCAGTAGAAGATTTGAGAACACCTAAAGAACGCAACAAAGAACACATCCAAACATACGTCTCCACACACAACACAAACAACCCAGAGCTTTTCACAGAGATAACGAAAAACCTGATCCTACTTAACAAAAACAGCAAACAAAACAACTTCCTTAAAACAACAAAAATAATAAAAAGCAAACGCAAACCCAAAAACCTAAAACGCATTCTTACCTCATCGAAACTCAATCGGGACGCAACAAAATGAGTCACAAAATGCAACAAACAACGATGCGGAGTCTGCAACATAATATTAGAGGGAAACACATACACATTTACGAACCCCATACAAACATTCAAAGTAAAAAAAAAAACCTAGATTGCACCTCAAAAAACGTGATCTATGTAATAAAATGTCCAGCATGCGATAAATCCTACATAGGCGCTACAAAAAAGCTTAGTAATAGAGTAGCCCTACACCGATCCAACATCAAAATCGCGGAAAATAGACACCTGCATGTATCACAACATATACACACATGCAGTGGACACAGATTCGAGATAATGCCCATCTTCCAAACTGACAATTACTTCTACTTGCTAACACAAGAAAAAAACTTCATAGCAAAGTGTAACCCCGCCTTAAACATCTCTCCATAATTATACACATAAATAGGCAAAACACAAAATAAACTTACACGCATGCCTACTGGGGTAAATGTGCACCCTCACACACGAAACAAAAAAAAGCACAATAAAGTACACGCACACTTTCACGGGTGCGCGCGTCCATAGCCAGTACAGTACCATTTCTCTAAACTAAACAAACAATTAGAAATTATGCGTATGTATGTGTATGTATGCGCGTGTGTGCGTGTGTATATATGTGTGTGTGTGTGTGTGTGTGGGTGTGGACATATGCTTGTGTGTGCGTGTGTGTATATGTATATATCATCTGTTATCTATGCTACATCTTGTTTGTGTGTATACGTGCACTTATGTTTGGGTGACCGGATCCATGTATGCATATGTGCTTGGATTAGAAAGGAAACTTCAACCAATATATACATAAAGTGGGATGTATGAATATATATGTGTATGTGTGATTGTGAGTGCATGTGTCCATATATATATATATATGGGTGGATTAATGTATACACATCCGTATGTATGTGTGTATATATGCATACATATGTAATGTATGCACATGTATGAGTGGGTAAATGTGTTCGTGTGGATATGGATATACGCGTATGTGTGAGCCCCTGCATATGTATGTGTGTGTGCATGTGTGTGTATGTGTATGTGCCTACATAGTATGTGGATGTTTGTGAGTGTATATGCACATAAATGTATGTGTAAATATATGTGTGTGCGTGTATGTGTGCGTATATTCTCCTACCTATTCTCCATCTTACTTGTGTGTGTGTGGGTGTGTGTACGTATGTCTGAATGATTAAGCGCATATATACATGCGTGTTTTGGTTGGGAAATAAAAATAAAAGTATGTATATATATATATATATATATATATATATATATATATATATAATAATTGTTAGCGGTGGATGTGTGCGAGTACGTGTGTGAGTGTGTAGGTGGGTATGTATATATGTATGCTCCTACATATATTTCTATGTATGTGCGTGTGTGTATGTGTGTGTTCCTGCGTGCATGTGCGTGTGCATGTGCACATGTACATGAATGTATATGTATGCGTGTGTGATTGTGTGTGAGTGTGTGCTATACATGGGGAAAGAAAGTCTTTAAAAAGAACCCTAAAAACCCATAAAAACCTTCACCAAATGGACCAAAAGCCACTCTTTGAAAATAACTTTGACCGGACACTCTGAACACTTACAGTTGGAGTCAGAATGTCTGAGGTCACACATCACTCTGAAAAACATATTTCATATCAGCGGAGGTAACTCTACAAACTCCCATTTTACAGAAAAACTTTTTACGAAAACATCTGAAGAGAACACACCCTAAGCTCGAAACGCGTTATAAAAATATTTAAATTAAAAATATGATGAAAACCTTTTAAAAAAACCCACAATTGTTGATGGCTACACTCTTTTAAATATACATTTTTTCTCTCGTTTGAACTATACAACCATCATTTTATATATATATATATATATATATATATATATATATATATATATATATATATATATATATATATATCTACAAGTAAGAATTAGACCATACGGCACCAGGGATCATATAAATGGTTAACAAATTTGTCAAACAATTTTGTATTTTATTGTCATCGACGTCGGTGGAATGCTGTTTTTTCAAACAAATCCGTTGAGTTCCTTTTTCTAGAAAAGAAGCCACAGCATTGCACTAGGAGGAAGCCTCACGTGCCTCCCGTAGTGACTTACTCGAGAATTTATTCTCGTTTTTCGTGTACATTGCAGTGTAAATAACTTTTTCTTTACAAATCAGTCTCCGATTAACAAAGTACGAAAGCCACTCTAGAATAAGGGTTAATAGGTGTACATTAGTCAATGGGACAATATCGTAGTAATCGAAGGTGGAAATTTGGTAAATTGCATTACTTTAGCTGAACGGCTTATTTAGTACTTGTTTGTGTTGGACTTGAAGACAACCATATTGTAATCAGCTCGAAAGCTGGGAATCAGAAGAGACTTCCACAGGTTTTCAGTTCTAAGAAAGACGGGTTGTTCATGAAATCTACTTTTAGATTCAGGCACAGATAAGGAGTGGAGAAATTGTTGATAGGGGTTTCAGATAGACGAATGTTTCTCGTGAAAGTTGGACGAGGGGGGCTATAGATTGGAGCTCAGACGAGCACTTGCCATGAAAAACCCGTAAAGCAGAGAAGGCTCGCAGCGGCTCTTCTCTGGGAAAGATGTTGCAGGGAATAGAAAAGGTATCTCCCACTACGCTACGCGTTCTATTTATTAATTCTGTCAAGGCAAGACAAACTGATTCTAGCAGCTGCTGATCAAATGTAGAATCCGTGGGCGTACCTGGCCTTTGTACAAGTAGAAAAGTACATCACTAGTGAGATACCTATTGGAGGGGTAGAAGGTTTGCACCGTTTTTCCAGCGATCTTAGGAACGGATTTGATGTCCGTGTTTCATTTCGGATTAGGAGTAAAGGTCAAGCCTAGAAGCTTGTCAAAGCATTGCACCTCTCCAGGAAAGGAGCTATTCATTTCAATTGATACCAAAAGTTTATGATATAAATATAGAAGGTTGGGTTTAGAGTCATTAAAATTAATCAGCCAAATTTTTCACCATTGCACGACGTGATTAAGATCAGAGGAGAGAAAATCAGAGAGAACTTTGTCATTTACCGCCTTTGATGTGTTGCCATTGATATTAGTGTCGCCAGCATGAATGTCTACGAAATATATTAGATATAGGAGATCATTTGTGTATATAGGGAAGGAGTTATGCACAAGAAGGCACCTGAGGAAATCCAGCATTAATACCGTGAGCTTCTTATTTTACCCTTAAACTACTACTCTTATGAACCTATCAGAGAGAAATGATTAAATAATTGAAAGGACATTTCCAGCAATACTGTAGCTGAAGATCTTCTAGAGTACACCTTTAGGCCATTTCCAATACAAATACCTTTGATATGTCAAGAGCAATCGCCCTAGACATGAAACCTCCGTTGAACGATTCGCTAATCCTCTGAAATATAACTGCCACAACATCTGCTGTGGATCTAGCAGAACAGTAACCATATTGTATGTCACTAAGAAGGTTGTTTTCGTTAAGGTGAATGACTATTTCTTTATCTACTTTCTGTTGATTTCATAAATTATTTGTATATATATATATATATATATATATATATATATATGTATATATATATATATAGAGAGAGAGAGAGGGGAGTGGGGGAGAGTGAGAGATAGAGAGAAGGAGGTAGATAGATAGATAGATGGAGATAGATAGATAGATAGATAGATAGATAGATAGATAGACAGATAGATCAGCTTGAATTAAATAGTTGTTTCTTTTATAAGAGAGTGGTTCCTTCAAAAAAGTCTTCAGGTGAACCATGATGAATTTTTAATCGCGTGCAAGTGACTCTATAAGTCACTCTGTCGGTCGGTCTGTCCGTAAAACTTTTGTACTCGGCCTTTTTGGTTAAGATCTAAGGTTTGTTGTTAACACATGCTGTTATTAGCTTTTTTCTTGGCCTTCGTGCCAAGATCAAAGTGTAGTATCTGTTACGGCAGATACTACAAGCTATGACTAGCTAGGACTAGCTATGACTAGCAAAGACCAGATGTGGGGGCAACCCCACATGCCTGACCTTTAACCAGCTCCCATTTCCCACATCTCGGGAGCTGGTCCCCCCTTTCCCTTCCCCCTCCCTACACTCCTCACATTAAAAATTGGCCTTGTGCCTAATTTGCTCGGTGGGGGAGCAAATAAATACCATCTGTTACGGCAGATACTGCAAGCAAAGACCATATGTGGGGGAAACCCCACATATAAGACCTTGGTCAGTGTAGGGGAAACCCTTCATACCAATTGTCAATATCCAGCTACTTTACTCCCCGGGGAGTTGGTCCCCATTTCCCCTTCACTCCTCACATTAAAAATCGGCCTTTTGCCTAATTTGCTCGGTGGGGGAGCAAATAAATACTATCTGTTACGGCAGATACTGCAAGCAAAGACCATATGTGGGGGAAACCCCACATATAAGACCTTGGTCAATGTAGGGGCAACCCTTCATACCAATTGTCACTATCAAGCGCCCCTACTCCCCGGGGAGTTGGTCCCAATTTCCCCTTCACTCCTCACTTTAAAAATCGGCCTTGTGCCTTATTTGCTCGGTGGGGGAGCAAATAAATACCAACTTCACATATACGACCTTGGTCAATGTTGGGGCAACCCTTCATACAAATTGTCATTATCCAGCTCCCCTACTCCCCGGAGAGTTGGTCCCCATTTCCCCTTCACTCCTCACATAAAAATCGGCCTTGTGCCTAATTTGCTCGATGGGGGAGCAAATAAATACGTGGTCTTCGGGCTGGGATCAAAGTGTAGTATCTGTTCCGGCAGATGCTGCAATCAAATGTTGCGTGTGTGCACTCAGTCTATATAACTGCGTGGACAAAATAGTCGCCGGACAAGTTTACCGACGAGTGTATATTTTCAATTACAACTCAAAGACTCGACTGTTTACAAAATAATTCGAGTTGATTTTCAACAATCTTTCTTTACACTTTTGTCGGTTGTCATTGACTCCACTAGCGAGGAGAGAGGTGTTGTTAGAGATGGGTGGCGTGGCGGGGGGTGTTGACAGATGACAGACTTGATCTCACCGCGTCGTCCGCTTCTCTCTCCCTTGAAAACCAAAACATCTTTCTTTATATTGATATCGGTCACGTTTCTCTAGCCAGCTGCGAATGTCAATTGCATTCCGATCTGGTTATGAAATATTTGTTGATGTTATTATTTTCGATTGTAGGCCAATTTCCTTTTGTTTTTTTTTGGCCTTGAAACATAACCGAGTTCCAAAATGTACGTCACTAGCTCAGGTGACGCTCGTGCAACATTCCATGTTGTCATGGTTGAAACGTGACCCTCATATCACGTTCTTGGATTGCCTCTCCGATTTCTTCAGCCTGTCCCCTTATTATACAACACCCCTTCCATTCTCCATTTTCAAAATTTTGACCTCAAAATGTTACCTTCCTCTCTCCTCCCCTTGGAGTTTAATTACATTGACAACACATATAATTTCACAACAATTTACAGTTTTTTTTTCTTTTTTTCTTTTCACAGAAATTCACATTAAATATAGTCCACAAAAGTCCTTTAACAATTGTCCTTTTTCAACACAAAACAAAACAAAAAACAAAAAAAAATCATAATGCATACAGCTTTTCCTTTTGTTTTTTTTTTCAAAAGTTCATCACAAAACATTAACAAACAACGATCAAATTTGTCCATTTTTCTTCACTTCTGATGCGTAGTTCATTGACCACCAGTGGTTACTGCACTGTAATTATTAAATTAACATCAGTTGTTATGACACTCGATAGCTTCCCTGCGTGCTTCTGTAAAATTTTTTTTTTTTTCAAAAAAAAAAAAAAAACTACTTTTCCCTTTCAACTTACTAATTGAAATGAGGAGCCGCTGCTATTTTCTCAAGTGTCACTCATTGTTCGACCCGCGGGGAAAAGGCTTTTATTAGCGGGGTTTGACTACCTTTCTCAACATGGTATTCACCCATCCCAAACATCCCCCTTTCTCCCTGCTCCCAGCAACCGGCGTAGCTTGTGCCCTATTTGCTACCGGGTCGACTATATGTCTCCTTGCACGACGCGGAATATTATCCGAGTCTGCAAAACCTTTCTAAGTGTTCAAACGTGCCGTCATGCTGTTCACATTTCCCGACGACATGCTTCGCGTCAATATACGGCGCTCCATCAACGGAATATTAGCTTCCTCGTTGGAATCCCTTCGTTGATGTCGAGATTTCTGCACTGGGAAACCAGTCTCTTCTGGTTCGGTATCGCTCTCCGAATCCTCTGATACCTCCGGAGCTGCCAATACAGTTTTCCTTAACGGTCTCTCCGTAGTGGGGATCTCCCACTCCTCAATAGACGCTGCCTGTAAGTGCTCAGCATGCGCCTTTGTTACAGAGCCCGTTAATTGGTCTCTAATTCTATACGAGACAGGACCCGTTTTATCTATCACTACATAGTACGGTTTCCACCGCATATCTAATTTTCCTTTCCTCTGGTGGTTCTTGTAAAACACTAGATCACCAACCTCAAACTCGACAGTCTTTGTCCTTTTTCCGAACTATCTATCATTCTTTTCCTAGCATTTTTTATATTACTCCTTACTAAAGTGAAGGTTCGATGCATTTCCTGTAGAGCGATTTCATGATTTTCATCCCCATAGTATACTCTACGGGGTCTTAGAATATTGTCCAACGGCAGAACAACATCTCTATTGTAGAGTAAATAATAGGGTGAAAATTTCGTCGTTTCGCTTACATGGAACCTGACAGCCGCTAACATCTGATTCATGTATATATCCCACGACTGTTCATTGTCCCCTATTTTCTTCGCTAGGACGTCATGCATTGTTATATGGAACCTTTCAACTTTGCCGTTACTCTGGGGGTGATAGAACGATGTGGTCACATGATGCACGTTGAGGTCCTCCAAAGTCTTTTTCATTATTTTATTTATGTTCTCATGCCCATTATCCGTTAAAAGCTGCAGTGGTGCCCCGAATCTGGGAAAAATCTCGTCAATCAATAGATGCACCACTGTTTCTGCTTTCTTATTCGGAACCGCAAAAGCCTCCGGCCAACCACTGTACATGTCTATAAATGTCACTATATACTGGTTACCCGAAAGCGTCTTTGGGTAGGGCCCAGAAACATCTAACGCCAGTTTAGCGAAAGGAAAAGGAGGCAAATCGCACTCCTGCATTGGAGGTTGTTGTTTCCTCAAATTTCTGGTCTGACACGGAATACCTTTCCCTATGTATTCATTTATTTCCTTAAATAAACAGGGCCAGAAATATTTTTGTTTAATTGCGTGAAACGTCTTTTCCACGCCCATGTGACCATTATCATCATGGTATTGCACTAAAACCCTTTTCCTAAGATGCGACGGTACATATAACCTAATTAGTGGTTCATCGTCGGGCTGCGACAAATAGTATACTACTTCGTCCATTACAATGTAGTTTTTCTTTCCATTTTGGACGCTTTACCATTTTTCATACGCATCCTTAAGTCCACGATCTCCTTATCCTCTTCTTGTTCCCTAATCATATCTATGCCCGCTAAAGTAGGTCGTTCGTGCTCACCCGATGAGTCCTCAGCATTCTTATACGATGCATACTCATTCGGCTCAAAGAGATTAGAGTGTATTGCACTCACTCGATAGTTTCTACTATCTATCTCTACAGGGGGATCATTTGTGTCCTGGCTTGGATTCACCGCACGTGACAAAAGATCAGCACAAACATTATCTTTCCCCTTCAGGTATCGTATGGTGCAATTATAACCAGCCATACTTAAAGCCCACGTCTGTATTTTCCTATTTTGAATTTATGAGTTTAATAAATACTCCAATGGTCTATGGTCTGTATAGATGGTGAACGTAGCACTATGCAAATAGTGATTTAATTTATTCAGGGCATAGTGTATCGCATATGCCTCTTTTTCTATTGTTGACCATCTGGTTTGAGTATCACTCAACTTATGGGATAACAAGTAAATTGGTTTCTCTACCTCTTTACCTTCCTTTGGATCATAGACCATTTGTGATAAACATGCCCCAATCGAATGATCAGAGGCATCCGTATACAGTCTGTAGTCCCTTTCTGGATCGGGATAGGCCAGTAGCACCATATCTGCGAGCTTTGCTTTTAAGCTATCAAAGGCAGACTGACATGCGTCGTCCCATTGGAAACGTGCATGCTTTCTCGTCAACCGGACTAAAGGTTCGGCGATATCGGAAAAAATTTTTATGAACCTCCGATAATATGACGTAATACCAATGAAAGCTCTCACTTGCTTCACAGTGGTTGGAGTCGAAATCAATTTTATAGATTTGACTTTCTCCAGGTCTGGCTGTATACCTCTATCGCTAACTTTGAACCCCAGATACTGTATCTCTTGTTTAAAAAACTCACACTTTGTGGCTTTTAACCTGAGGTTATGTCTCCTAAGACTACCTAATACCCTATCTATATGTTTTAGATGGTCTTCCTTCGTATTGGAAAATATAAGTATATCGTCCAAATACGGCAGCGCAAACTCTTCTTGTCCTCTCAAAACTATGGACATTAACTCCTGGAAGACCCCGGGGGCGTTCGCCAGTCCGAACGCATCACATTAAAGTGAAATAATTCCCGATGGCAGGTGAACGCTGTTTTCTCTTTATCGTTCTTATTCAATTTAACCTGCCAGTACCCTAACTTTAAATCTAATTTTGTGAAGTATTTTGCTGACCCGAGCGAGGCTAGAATATCATCAATTACTGGTAATGCTCGGCCATACTTCTTTGTGACTTTATTTAGTGCTCTAAAGTCCACACAAAATCTTTTACTACCATCCTTTTTCTCTACTAAAACTATTGGAAAACTCCACGGGCTATTCGATCTTTCGATTACTCCTGCCCGCATCATTTCATCTAACGCTAACTCTACCTCTTTTCTTTGTTTTAGCGGTGTTCGATACGGGCATTTTCGTATGGGCTCATGCGTTCCTGTATCGATACGCATCTCCACCGTATTGGTTCTGCCCAAATCTTTATCCTCCGTAACGAACAAATCTTTATTCCTCTCTAGTACCTTATCAACTTCCGACTTAAATTCCTCGGGTACTTTAACTCCCTTCACGGTTTTGTCAAACTCTTTTCTCATGTTTTTCTGGCATGGTAATTTCAGTAATACTACCAGCCACACTACATCTAGCTATTGGACAACCTCTTCTTAATGTGACTGTCTGGTTGGTATTATTCATGGAGATCAGTGGAAGCCTACGGGACTTGTTAATTCTTACTACCGAATTTGCTACAGATATCCCACTAAGCTTGCTAACGTATCCACTGCTAATCTGTTCTATCTCGTATTCCAGCCCTTGGCCATTTTTAAACCCCACCTGAGCCATGCATGTATGCAGGTGTTGTGGTCTCAAAGTTATTTTCCCGGCCAATCTAACTAATGCTGAAATACGAGCATCTTCCTCTAATGCGATGTACTCGTTTCCTAATTTTATCGCCCCTAAATCGAAGTACATCCTTACCCCATTTTGGCTAAGCCAGTCTCGGCCTAATATCACACTCCTGTCGAGATTCTTTACTACAAAAAAATCTTGATAGATGGAGTAGCCTCCTATGCGCATCCTTAATCGGGCAACCCCTTCTACTTCTAATGAGGACCCGTTGGCAGTCCTTAGATTTACTGTTTCCTTTCGCAGCTCAGATGCATGTCTAAGTGCGTAAAAAACACTACTATTTACGACAGACACCTCTGCCCCCGTATCCACTAACGCCCTATAATTCTTCTTTCCTATACCAATGGAAACGGAATTCGCTGCGCCCATATTACCGATTACATACGACGGTAATTTTTTGTTCCGATCGACGAACGCTTTTCGAACGGATTTTTTTCGTTTCCCTGGATACGGCTTCTGCAGTCTCTCTGCATGTGGCCCACCTTGCCACAAAAATAACATCTTGATCCCTGTCTCGTTTTATCCCTATCCTTAACTTTGTGTTCTGGTCTCCTATTTTCTACCTGGTATCCTCTTCTACGTCTATCCTCGTATCTTGGGGGGTATCTGGCTGGACCCAAGGCATCAGCCTGAATCCGCCGCCTAGTTTGACAGATTTCCATGGGTTCCTCTTCGGACTCCCTGTTTGCATCCAGCCGAATCTTCCATTTCATTTCCGTTAAGGCTTTTTGATACGCCTCCTGAAGATCCTTTGGCTCATGCCTCATCACTGCCATTCTTATGTCCCTATCACTTAGACCCTCTAAAAAAAAGCCCTAACATTTGCTGTTTTACTATCTCACTATCCGGGTCTATACCGTTATAAGCCCCCGCTGCTAGACGTAGTATCCTTTGCAAATAATCTTGGATACCGTCTTTTCTACCCTGCCTAATATTAGCTAGTTCTGCTATATACGCATTGGGGTTTGCGACAATTCCATAGTAATCTTCCATGGAACTCTTCAACTCTCCCCATGTTACATGCGCATTGCCAGCCAATAATCTATTAACATAATGGCCGACTAGGCCCCTTGTGGTTAGAAGAGCTGTTCGACATTTTTCTTCGTCTGTAGCTCCAACCACCTTAAAATACCTCTCTAAGTCATCCCGCCAAGCCTTATAACCACCCTGATCTCTACTCTCTAAAGGTTTTATGTTCTTTAAAAGGGATTCTCCCCTTATAGTGTTTGACACCGAACTAATTGCCTTTTTCATCTCCGCTGCGAACCCCTGCATGAAACTTGAAAGAACTTGCTGCTTCATCATATATTTTACAACAAACAATATTTTACGTATTTTAATCGTATGCAATAGTCGCTACACGCGAAAATATATTTTTAACGAACTTTCATGCATACCACAATACGTATGCATATTTATATATAGTTTTTTTTTGTTTTTTTTAAGCAGAACACACAAAAGAAAAATCGAGTGTACTTACTGTTTGCTGAACTTCTGGTCTTTCCTTTGGTTTCTTGTCTTCGTTTTTCTGTTTGTTTTTGTTCGTCTTTCGAAGCAGCTCTGTTTGTTCCTTCGTTCTTTTTGTTGTGTTATTTCTTCCGTGGATTTTTCTGTTGCTTTGTTCCAGGTTCGATCTTCCTATTCCTTGATGGAATAGCTGAGTCACGGTACCAATACGCTGTCTGTTGCGTTGTGTGCACTCAGTCTATATAACTGCGTGAACAAAATGGTCGCCGGACAAGTTTACCGACGAGTGTATATTTTCAATGACAACTAAAAGCTCGGCTGTTTACAAAATAATTCGAGTTTATTTTCAACAATCTTTCTTTACACTTTTGTCGGTTGTCATTGACTCCACTAGCGAGGAGAGAGGTGGTGTTAGAGATAGGTGGCGTGGCGGGGGGGGGGTTGTTGACAGATGACAGACTTGATCTCACCGCGTCGTCCGCTTCTCTCTCCCTTGAAAACCAAAACATCTTTCTTTATATTGATATCGGTCACGTTCTCTAGCCAGCTGCGAATGTCAATTGCATTCCGATCTGGTTATGAAATATTTGTTGATGTTATTATTTTCGATTGTAGGCAATTTCTTTTTGTTTGTTTGGGCTTGAAACATAACCGAGTTCCAAAATGTGTGTCACTAGCTCAGGTGACGCTCGTGCAACATTCCATGTTGTCATGGTTGAAACGTGACACTCATATCATGTTCTTGGCTTGCCTCTCCGATTTCTTCAGCCTGTCCTCTTATTATACAACACAAAGACCATATGTAGGGGCAACTCCATATAAAAGACTTTGGTCAATGTAGGGGAAACCCTTCATACCAATCGTCACTATCCAGCTCCCCTACCCACGGGGAGTTGTTCCCCATTCCCTCTTTATTCATCACATCCAAAATCGGCCTTTACTTGGCATTTTAGCCAAGATAAAAGTGTAGCATCTGTTCCGGCAGATACTGCAAGCAAAGACCATATGTGGGGGAAACCCCACATATAAGACCTTAGTCAATGTAGGGGCAACACTTCATACCAATTGTCACTATCATGCTCTCCTACTCCCCGGGGAGTTAGTCCCCATTTCCCGTTCACTCCTCACATTAAATTGGTATTGTGTCTTATTTGCTCGGTGGAGGAGCAAATAAATACCAACCCCACATATAAGACCTTGGTCAATGTACGTGAAACCATTCATACCAATTGTCACTATCCAGCTCCCCCCATTTCCCCTCCACTCCTCACGTTAAAAATCGGAGTTTTGCCTTATTTGCTCGGTGGGGGAGTAAATAAATACGGGTTTCTTAGCCTTTTGGCTTAGATCAAAATGTAGTATCAGTTCTTACTACATGCTGTACTTACGTTTGTAACTTTTCCTTTACAATGGAAGGGGAAACCCTTCCATGCTAAGTCATTTTTAGTCGCATGCAAATCACTGCATCGGTCCGTCTGTAACACCTTAACATTTGTTTTTTAAGCAAGGGGTATGGAGGAACATTTTTATACGCCGATTTATCATGTAAATGTGCATAGTAAAAAAGTTTCTTTTTTTTTTGTTGTTGAAAAAGCCTGTTTTGCCCGCAGGGGCTCAAAACGGGTAAAAAGTGGTCAAAAATGTGACCTTTTATCCCGTAACATTTGATCCATTCATTAGATTTTTCTGAAACTTGCCCAAAATATGGAGGGCATTGTTCTTAATATAAATGAAGTATGGGTGACCCTGGCAAAATCTGTTTTGCGTCCCCCGAGGATATTTTGTGCTGAAAACACCCTTTCTTCTGGCGCGTTTCTCATATGGATCGGCTCTTTATTTTATATAGTGTCTCTCGTTTCATTCCTCTCACTCTTTCTCGCTCTCTCTAGATATCATTTTATATTCTAGTTTATAAAAACAGTGTTTAGAGAAAAAAGAAAAAAAGAAATAGAAAACGTTGGTAATTATAAGTTATGCACTACATCAAATGTAACTAAACGTGAAAAAATTAGTCAACTCACATATGTGAACCGAATAGAGAGGGAGAGCGAAAGTAATGAGGGAGTGACTATTTAAACTGCTTTTGGGTTTAATCTTTGTATATTTGATAAATTAAATCGAGCTGATTTTGTCTATAAATATTTCAAACATATATGCATATACGTAAAGCTAAAGCTATGTACCAGATAAAAAAATAGTTTGTGTGGGGAGGAAACCAGGTGTAAGAAAATGAACGAAGAAGAAAATATAGCAGAAAAAATAGAGAAAAGATTGAATTTACACTTAACTCTATATGCATTTAGCATATTCTCTTCTCGTTTATGTGTAGTTGCAGATAATGTGGATACTTGAAAAGAACGAACGGACTATATACGTCAAAATTATTTTGAACAACATAGTACGATTTCAATAAATAAACACTTCGATTTCTTGTCTTCTCGTTTTATGACCACTAATATCACAACTAGATAATATTAAAAAGTGCAATGCTTATTTTAATGTAGAATTCCATGTCAAATGTCTGCACGATTATTCGTAAACGTCATTCTTCATGTTCGTCTTGTTTAATGAATATCATCATTTTCTGACGTTTTCCATTGTGTGCGGTTATCGCCATCTGGTTGTTTACGAATAAAACCATCTGCAGTGATGTTTTAATTTAAGACACCATCTCTTTGTTACAGCTATCCCTGTGACCGTTAAAACCAGATAAGCAAATAGGATAACAATGTTTACAGAGTTTACCTAGCGTATAGATAGATGTATTCGTATTGATTTATATCAGGTGGTCTGTTTAAATTTAAACTAATATGCATTCATTTTAATCGTTAAACACCATATATAATATAGTTTAATCGAAATCAGTATACTATATTTTGTTTTATAGTAATGATTAAAAACGCTGAAAATATATACTAGAATGCTTAAACATATTTAAAAAAAGGTATTTATATTATATAATACTTATTTTGTATGCAATATGCATTTTATTCCATCGAGGAAATCATGGTTTATATTTCCAAATCATTTTCTGCTCTTCTTTATTAACTAATATAATCTTAGTATGCATATGATTTGCTTGGAGTGTGAATTATAGTCGACATCATTTATTTGATCATGTACACTTTCATACATTGAAGATATTTGTTGAGTTATTTGAAAAATAAAACATTGATTGCTAGGTGATATTATATCTCATATTAAGTATTCTAGAGAGTCGAAAAGTTTAAGGCAGGGTGATTGATTCATTGCGGAATACAAGATTGTATGAAGTCACATTGACATCAAAATATGTCGGCCAAGAGATAAACAAGTATTCAAAGTAACATCATATTCAACATCCAAATTTTATTACTTCAATGTGGTTAAAGAACGACTGTTCCATCTTTTCTTAAAAATGTTATCTCACATAAAGGCACTAAAACGGATACTGCACTACCCTCGTCCAAGTCTTGACCTGGCCTCCAACAAAAGCAAAAACAGACCACAAAAGGTCAATTAAGGCATAGTTAAGTGGTTAATTCGGAAGAATAACACACAAAGACACACACCTCAGCTAAAATAAACATGTTTATTAAAATTCTCCTTACCACCAAAAGTATTTCTATTCACTTGGAAAGTTAAAAGACTTTCCTAACTTTCGCATTCATGACTATATTTATCATCGGTTGAGGTAACTTTTGCAAATACAAAATTTATATTTTCTGTTTACTTCAAATTCAATATGCAACACATTGGATGAAGAATCCAGGACGTTATTACACGTCATCAAAACCAAAGGATAAACTCTCACCGACAAGATCAGCAGTGATCATTTGTTGCGAAGAAAAACAATGGCGAGTTCGAAGTTCAACTGATTTCAAGTTTTCATATTTTTTCAGCATTCTTTCGATCAACTTTGCAACTAACTTTGCCTTACCGCACCAGCTTTTATCGTAACATTGTTTCTTTGTTTTGTTTTTAATTTTCATTTAATTTTCTAGAATATATTCTATGAATAAAGAGTCTGCAAAGACATCAATTTTATTTATAGCAGACGCGGTAAATTGAAGTATACTAAAACACCTCACAGTGTAATTCAGTTGTCGCTCTACACTATAAAAAAATTCTAAATCGGAGTCTTATTACCGGATCAGATTTCGTCATAATCACGTCTGTATGAGGTAGACATAACATAAGTAAACGGATTGGCGAAATTATCTATGCAGAAAGGGTAGTAGTACTAGTAATTGTTGTAAAAGAAGTAATAGTAGTAGTAATATTAGATGTAGCAACAATAATATTTGTAGTAGCAAAATTAACTGTGTAACGTAGTACACGTTTACACACGTAGATACAATACGTTGTAGTTTCCCTCGCAACTGGGATCATGGCAAGTAATGCCTCGATTCATTTCTTTGTAACAACGATATTTCTTATCAAGTACTTTCCGGAATAAAACATGATCGTGCTTCTTCTTTCTGAACTCAGTACTCTCTAAATCCTCTTTTTTATTTTCATTTTTTTTTCATTTGTCTTACTGTGGCGTCATTTCGTAACCACCTCGGCATTTCCATATATACGCCCGTACTTTGTTACAACTGAAACACAAGTAATGTTTAGATTACTACATTTTAGGATAGGTAGTAAAAAAAACAAAAAACATGTAAAACATCATTTGTAAATTTGTTACAAAAATGTGAGGAGAAATATTTTGTTTACTTCCTGAAGTGTATGCAAGCAAATTTTATAGAATAAAACGTATTTTTGTACTGCAAAAAATGATGTGTTCAAATATAAACCAGCTTTAAATAATGAAACTGGGATATAATGATGTGTATATTATTCGTGCTTGTCCGATCGTGCCTTATTAATTCATTGATCTTCTAATTATCGTATCACCCAATCAGAACTGACACTGTATTTTGCTCTAGCTGTATAAGGTTACAATTATCTTCCAATTAAGTCTGTAAATGTATGAGTGTGGTTGAGATTAATTTTGTTTTTCTTTTCTTGATACTTCATTAACGCTTATAGTGTTAGTAAATTAATCCGTGCATCCATCTGTTTGTATATTTAAAATAGTATTTTTCTCACGAGATCAAGATATTAAATAAATGCAGTTTCATATTTGATTATGTTTGCGTGCGTGCATGATATACCTTCCTTGCGAAATGTGACGTAGTTTTAGTTGCACTCACCCCTGCACGCTCTGACGTCAGTTGGATATAAAATAAATCGCTTACTTCTCCTGAAAATGCACGCAACATTTAGCGAAGCAATGATCCAATTGTTTTGCATGTGACAACATTTTCATATACTGGCGGAATGAATTCTCATGTTGTTTTATGATGGATGTCGAACAGATGTTACGTGAAATCTGTTTCGCATGGTGAGTTTCCAAGCGTTTTCGTCAGGCGTAATATTTTCTTTAGTTCATCTATAAAGAATGCACTGTTATAATATCGCGTGATATGTGCTAAGTAAATAGCATCTCGTATAGTAATCGGTTTTCTGCTACATTGCATATATGCTGGGAAGAGAACATCGCATGAAATGCAGGACAAGTGTGTTTATCTCAGAATGTGAGAAAAGCCTCAAAATCACTAATGATGTGCTGTAGACAATATATATATATATATATATATATATATATATATATATATAGAGAGAGAGAGAGAGAGAGAGAGAGAGAGAGATGAATTGCAGATTTTGGCCGTTTAATTTTGCGCACGATCTTAATAACGACTAGCAGATAGCTGTTGAAATTCCACTGTGTTTTTTACATTAATCTTAATGGAAACTGTAATAATAGTATATCATTTTCCAAAGTAAATGTCAATAAAATTAAGAAACACAAGTCTTTCTTTTTCAGTATAGATAATTAAAAGTAACAACTGTACTTTTGTTTACTGTTATTCATCACAAAATGGTGCAATTCTACTTGCATGTAAGCGGCTATAATATGGGAGGCAATCTGCACGGAAACTATGTAGAGCGTTGTGCAACGAAAATGATTGTTCACACTACACTTGAACTACTGCATATTAATAGAGTGAACAAAGCAAGAACTCCGAATTCTAGAGGTTCGAGAAAGGGCATAATTAGAGTAGAATGCTTTCGGTATCCTACATTATCTACAGTGTAGTGGTGGGATCATACTGCTTATCCAGTCGAGGAAGTATGCGTTTTCAGTTCTTCAAAGCAGATTCCATTCACATATTTGTAAAACCGACACATAAATACAACATTTCGATGAAGGGGGCGAGGTTAAATATTAATTTATAGTGCGAAGGTTATTAGGTCGGAAAGCATTTTTTTAAAATCTGATTAAAAGTGTAAGACATGTCAGACGTATATGGCAAAAATACGCCATGCGTCGGCATAGTTAAACGGTAGCAATATCTATTTATATATCTCTCTATCTATCTATCTTCCTTTCTTTCACTCTCTCTTTTCTCTAACTATCTATCTATCTATCTATCTATCGCTATCTCTCTCTCACAGACAAGCCGAAAACCTGACATAAAAAAAAATCAACAGAAGATTCTTGGTTTCCCAAGTGCGTGATTGAAATGGATGTTTCTCCTTACAACACAATCAAAGTATGATTAAAGTATTTATTTTTGGCATTTTAAACGTTATTCCAAGCCATTATATAAACATAGTTTAATAAAATAAATAATAAGTTCTCTACAGTGCTATCTATATTAAAATGCATTGTGGACTAAGTTAATACGGGGAGGAATATGGCACGTTATTATGGTGCATTGCTATGGACCCCAATATAGACCAGACAATCAATCGATTTGATTAAAAATGAGCGATTTACCGATTTTGGTGACAATACAATCATTGAAGTGCAAAACATTCATTAACCATCACTCAATCCTGAGTCACTTCGGGTTTTCCTGCTAGTATATACACACACACATACATATATACATATATATATATATATATATATATATATATATATATAAGAAAGAAAATTAAAGCTGTAAGTTGAACTTTACAATCAAAATTTATTGTTCGACTGAATACTCAAAAAAATAATTTACAAACCCTTTATTCCGAGGAGTTTCAAAGAATGCTAATCTTATTATTCTCCTCATCAGAGGACATAAAGAAATAGTATGTCCTCGGTTTAGAAGATTAATAAGAACTAGCAGGGCCCGTGGAAATTCCACGGTAGTTAAAATCTTTTAAAACACATCAGTAAGAAATTCCTTACAAAAATGAACGTATGGAAGCAAGTAGAACAAACCAAGAACATTAGTTTAAACTTTTATTGAAGGTCAATGCGATCGTAACTGATGCTGTTGATACTGTCAGGAAGTGCTCGTGATGATTGAGGTGGTGACAGGGACGTCGATCAGCTGCTTGTAGTGAGAATAGTGGTCAATCAGCAGGTTCTTGGGAGTCAGATTGTGAATTTAAAAAACTGTGTGACATTGCTGACATCGATTTTGTGCAAGTTCTGATGACCCCAAGTTATTTAATATTTCAGGACATTTTAGATTACATCTGTGAGTAATGAATAGGTCACAGAAAACTTCCATTGCATCTTGATAAAGCTGTTGTAGATTCCTAGAACTTCCTGTAAATGTAGATGGTAGAATAACTGGTACACCAGAATAACCATCTTCATTCCTTGCTAAATGATCCCTTAAGCCAGAATATTGAGCAGCTCTTAGTTGACTTTGATGACTTTTAATGAAGTTACATAAGCAACTGTCAACTTTTACATATGCGATAGACTTTTCTATTCATTTTGAATTTTATTCAATGAAGATTTGGAAATTCACAAATATTTTTTAAGTCGAATTATTGATATAGATTTCAATTAATGCATCACAACTTCCTGATAATATAAATAGAATACTTTGAATTTTCTGTACAAAAGTTTTTTCCATAAAAAAACATTGTAATCTGTTATAATATTCAGATTCTTGTGTATTACATGCATAGAAAATGAATTGTTTCTGTAGATCTTACGAAGTACAGTTAAATTTTGATTTTTCAATAATCAAAATGATGTGAGGTATGTTATACCTATCAAATTTATTGTCAATGTTATATAGTTAATTAAGCTGGCTAATTGGCTATAAAGTAAGTTATTCCGAACTTTGATTTATCATTTTAATTAAAAAAAAAAGAAAAAAGCTTAACATTTTCTTGTATCTTTTTTTATATTAAGAAAAATGTAAGCATCATGCTGAAATAATAAAATGCCATTCTTAATGAGGGGAGAGGGTTTGAATATTCTAAACCTTCACCTAAATAACGATTTAACGAAAAAAATGTTTAAAATGTTCTTGTATCTTTTTTATAATTTTTGTTAAATAAGAAAAATCAATAAACTTTGATAGCACTATTGTAAGAATCATGCTGAAAGCTATTCTTAATATGAGGAGGGGGGTTAACTATTCTGAAACTTCACCAAACAATGTAAAAAAAAAGAAAAGAAAAATATATGTATGAACAATAAATATGTCTTCAGTTAAATAAAATATACTGTAAATCTTTAAATAAGGAATAAATATTTATTTCAACCATAATTATTGAAACAAAGTATTTTACTGCATAAAAAACGGTTATGGGGAGAAGGGTTAACTATTTTGAACCTTCACCTAAATAGCGATTTAATGAAAAAAAAAAATAATGGTCTTGTATCTTTTTTTATAATTTGTTTTAAAATAAGAAAAATAAAAAACGGTAAATATCCAGATAGGCTAGTACAGAACACCGACCACTCTAATTTGTTTTTTTTCTATAGGTAATTGAGGTCGCTGACAACGAATCTGATAGTCAAACTTGGGGCAAATTTACCGTTTACATGGTATTTACCCCTGAACCCACGAACTACTTTCCACCATTTTGCAGCTTCCGTTAATGACGGCTTCACCAAGCAAACTACGTTGGGGGAGGGGATTTTTTTTTTCCAGGACATAGAATTTTCTAATTTTCAAAAATACATTATAGCACTTTTGGGGTGGAAAATTTAAAATTAGCTGAAAAAGAAATAAAACAAGAAAGGGAAAGCACTCCAAGTTGGAGTAGGGGGGTAATTCATCTGGGTTTTTTTACCTGGAACATAGAATTTTCAAATTTTCAAAAAGTAACGCACCGACATTTACCAATTAGAACACCATTTAACATTTGCCGAAGATTTTACTGTGTACATTGAAGGCACGAGCGGGGGGGGGGCGGATGTGATGTTTGGGCACGCGCGCCCCAACATCACATCCGCCCCTCCCCCGATCGCGCCCCCAATGTACACAGTAAAATCTTCGGCAAATGTTAAATGGTGTTCTAATTGGTAAATGTCGGTGCGTTACTTACGGAAAAACGTTTAACTAAACTGCAAAAGCACCTATTAAGCCACATAAGTTCTATAATTGAATCCCCCTCCCGTAAAAAAAGAATGAAAAACATAAAGATGTTTGGTGCTTATGTTTTTGTAAACCACATTAAAAACTACGCGAGGCAAAAAAAAAAAGTCCCCCAATGTTTTGTACTTTTCTTTAACTGTAAGTCATTAAAAAAATGTCAGTCCGTAATTTTTTGATTGATACGCCATGTGAGAAGGCAGTTTGCTAGGTGAAGCAAGCCGTCGTTCATGCTGCAAAATGGTGGAAAGTTATTCGTGGGTTCGGGGGTTAATACCATGCAAACGGTAAATTTGCCCCAAGTTTGACTATCAGATTCGTTGTCAGCGACCTCAATTACCTATAAAAAAAACAAATTAGAGTGGTCGGTGTTCTGTAGTAGCGTATCTGGATATTTACCAAAAAGACTTTGATACCACTATTGTAAGGATCATGCTGAAAGCCATTCTTAATATGGGGAGGGGGGTTAACTATTCTGAAACTTGACCTAACAATGTAAAAAAATTTTGGAAAAATTCTTCAGTTAAATTAAATATACTGAAAATCTTTAAATAGGAAATAAATATTTCTTTAAATAAATTAAATCGTAAGTAATGAAACGCTGTTTTATTTCATATTAAAAAAAATGTCGGTGGGCATTAGAAGATGAATGCCTGCAAAAGAAGCCAAATAAAACGAACAAAACAAAATTACTCGATTCGGCATTAAATAACACGAAAAAGGATTGATATGCCGTAAAACAAAAACAAAACAGAACAAGACGTAAAATATGTTTGGACTCTGTGTTATTCAGTGTATTTGCGAATGGTGACTTTGGTGATTTATTTAATTAATTCTTGACTTTTGTAACATTTATTTCTAAACATATTTTTGTTGTGTAAGGCTCACTCCAAAGTAAATAAAAAAAACATAAAGTGGCACAGTAAAAAAAAAAAAAAACGAACTCGTAAAGTTAAATGTAAAAAATATATTTATTACTGATAAAATAGAATAAGCATTCCTACAATAATAAACAGAAGACATCGTTAAAACTGTAAGTAAAATACTATACTATTTAAACTTCTATGCATAATTGTCATTAAAATAATCCGGAACCATAAATAGACAGTTATTATTATTTTTTTTTTGTTCGGGAACTTTTGGGAAATAAAAGGGATCAATGATTTTTAACCGATGAAGATTGAACAATAAAGGGAGATAATTACCAATAATTAATGTTTGCGATGATGATGACGTGTTTCATTAATTAATGTTTGCGATGATGATGACGTGACACCGTACGGACAAGCAAATTAATATATAGATAGCATTCTTTGAAACTTAGCGGTCGAACAATAAATTTTGATTGTAAAGTTCAACTTTCAGTTTTAATTTTCTTTATCTTATAATAAGCTCTACTCGCTATTGCGTATTGAGGTTTTTAATTCGATTGGGATTAACTTTTCTGTATATAAATACTGTTATTTATATTAGTTTGAAGTTTACCATTGTGTATATCAGGTAAACACTGCATCCCTTTGTTTTCATCAATATATATATATATATATATATATATATATATATATATATATATATATACATATATATATACATATACATATACATGCATATATATATATATATATATAAATAGATAGATAGATGTTATTTGTTTTGATTTTAGCGATATGTTTTGAATGAATTCAATTATTTACGAAAGTGCATTTTTACCTAAATGCGAGTTGGGAATAATTTTCCCTTTAACCAATTTGGTACCCCCACATGGGGAGCGGTATATATATATATATATATATATATATATATATATATATATACATATATTAATTTTAAAATGTAATTATCCACTGACACGTGTTTCGTCGTCTACGACTGATCAGAGTGGCTGAATATAGCGATATATATATATATATAGAGAGAGATAGAGAGAGATAGAGAGAGAGAGAGAGAAAGAGAGAGAGAGCAATAAATGGTAATTAGTAAAACCGTTAAAAGAGTGTTAAATAATATTAGTGTAGGGGAAAGTCTGACAAAATTGTCGTATCGTTAATAGGATTCGGAAATCGAAACATGTGTAACGAAGGAGATAAAACGGCAATAAAAAATTATATATTTTTTTAAATTTTTATAGATAGATAGATGAGTTTATTAATATATATGATACGCTCGTATGTGAATATCACTCTAGCAAAGTAGAGAGAAACCTGTCATCTTTGAGGTAGTGTATTATTACTCATGGGAATCAGTTGTTGAGAAGGTTTTCTGTAATTGTTAAAATTAAGAAGCTCAGTCTTGATAGCATTAAATAGTATCATTCTTTTACTTCCAATTAAAATAAAACAAATGAACTGGGGTATTTTTTCCTAGATTTCAAATGTTAGCTTAGATATATGTTCCTTGTTTACCTTTTGGGTTGTTCAAATAATGTGGTGTCATCAAAAATGCACCTATCTCGAAACCAATTTTATCAGAGATTTGACTCATGATTTTCTTGAATCATAAATGTCCAAACTTCCGCTTTTGTGGCACATTCGCACTTATATCATGTTATATCGGCATACGACTTTCGATGACAATATGGTTTTACCTTTGTCTTAGAAAAATCTGTTTATATTTTTTATTCAGAAGTAGTGCTATATGATTTAATTTTCATGAGAGAAAATGCGCGCCAGGCTCTGTAAAATAACTTTAATATATTTAGTGCTGATACCTTAACTCGAACTCTCTTTAATTATAGTTAGGATATCTGCAGTAAAACGAGTTGGCTAAAATCCATGTTGTCAGTCGGAAGGTAGTGTATTATCTATGAGGTAGAAGAGTAATGCTAAATCCGTTAAAGTCTAAATGATTTTGAGGAGAGGAATGAGGTTAAAAAATGGTGAAGTTCCGCCACCAGAATTCGTGAAGAATGATGCCACGTAAACAATTTTCCAGAAAATTGCGATTAGGCTGGCTTTGGTGTTGTGGAAGATCGTTTTTGTTATATTCTCGATGTATGATCAAATACAGTAGTCCAGCAGGTTTTGGTCGGGGGAGTAAGGGTGCCAGTGAGAATAGGGTACAGAGCCATGACACTACTTGTGAAGTCAAGCCTGGATCACTTTGGACTTGTGGGCTGGCGTCGAGTTCTGCTGCCACACCGACGGACTGCGAGCGGCTACCTAATCGCCGAAGGGGATCACCACGCTATTCAGCACATCCAAGTACACTTCGGTTTTTACTTTTAAGCCGACTTTGAAGATGTGAGGAGAAACGATTATGCCCTAACTTGAAACCACACCAACCACCATAACCGTGGCTGGAAACTTCGTTTAGCTCTGCCCTCAAACGTTGTACACATATTACACAGAAAGATTACTCATCGCAACATGCGACACAATGAAAATGAACATGGAAGAAAACAAAACGAAATGGCTTCGAATTGAAAACAAACTGGTAAGAAAACTACTACATTGAGGATCTGTAAAGATGACAAAAGATAAGGCTCATAACACAGTTTGACATGGCTACGCAAAAGAACGCACGTAAACAGCGAAATAGAAACCCTAATAAAAACCGTAAAGAACAACATGGTTAGAACGAATCATATCAAAGCTAATTCCAACGGGACAAAAGAAAACAGCATATTCATAGGGTTTGGACAAAGGGGTGAACGATCAACTACAGTGAAATAAATGCAACAACCTAGCCGCTAATGAATATATGAATAGACATGAGCGGATGTGAAATGAAGTACATTTGGGACTATTCAAATAATTTGATCATTGGCACATATACAAGAAATATAAGCGCAAACTACTAATCGCATTTGAACGAAGAAAGAATAAGCTCCTATAGAACATAGACATCAATAAAGAGAAACTCATCCAAGCTAGTAAAATAAGTATCATAATAGTTTTAATTTTTTTTATTTTTTTTCCAGATCACAAATTTCGCCGTTGACGTTCACTACAGGATGAATATCAGAGAGATAGGGAAGCGAAGAATGCACATAACTCACAAGGAATCGGAAAGGAAAATATGAGATTAAGAAAGCTAAGATAATACTAATAATCATAGGTTTTCCAGTAACAAACTTCGGAAAGATAACAAAAGTAATTAGAATCTAGTGAATCGCTGATAATATACAATAGCTAGTAATAATGAAAACAGCTGAAATATTAAGGAAACACTCGCATGTATAAACTAGTATATGTATATGAGCTACAAACCCTTACAGGAAAATTCAACAGAATCAAAACAAACGATAGGAAAATACCACAGGGAACTAAGAAATTTGTAACTGGGGAGGCCAATTGTTGTGGCCAGCAGTAAATTAATGGTAAATATTTGTTGCGATAACACAAATTCATTTATGAAGGCTACCGAAAGTGAAGAGTCCTGGATGTCTGGAAAGCCATGTTACCAGCCAGACTCATTGGAAAACCCAGATTGTGGTAAAAAAATTCGTGGCCGTGATGAGAGTCTTGTAAGTTATAAGCGTAGTACTCGGCCATCAAATGTTGAAAACAATTAATAAGGAGCCTTAGCCCAAGCCAATACAAGCACAACTGTTTGAGAACTTCCTCCTGAATTAGATGTAACGGATTTTCAGGCATTTTAAAGACATTGGAAAGACAAAGATTGAACGACAACACAAACCGCCATTATGAAGTGTTATCTTCACTTTTACGCAACGAAAACGACCTATTTTTCAACAGGGATTTGATTTGCGAGAGAAAGCGGGTTCTTTACCACAATTAGCAACGCTCAGTTCGGTGGTTAAACGCCGACAAAACTCCACGACATATACCAAAGTGAGAGTTGCAGCAAAAGTAGGTATTGCTGACTGTTTGGTTGTCTGCAGCAGGTCCAACAATTACAGTTTGTACACAATGCAGGTGAAATCATTACAGCAAGAAGTATAGTAAACAAATGGATGCTATACATGAGAACTTTCGACAAAACCACCCAGCATTAGCCCATTTAAAAAGGACCAGTTTTCCTCTACGGCAATGCCTAACCGCATGTTGCTAAACCGACCCAGCAGATAACAAATACATTTGGCTAAGAAAATCTGCCTCATCTGCTATACTCTAAAGACCTCTCACCTACCGACTACCACTTTTTCATACATCTCAACAACCTGCGTGAGTAAGGCTTCAAAAGCCTAAGCGATATGGAAAAACGACTTAAGCAATTTACCTCCATCAGAACGCAAGAATTTTACGTTACTGGCATGGATGCACATGTTTTTCGTTGGCAAAAATCTGTTTACGCTGATTGTGCTTATTTCGATCAATTTTTATTCGAGCCGAGATAAGTTACTCTGAATTTGAGAGTCAAACTTCGCGAGAACTTTCTTGTCAATCATATATATATATATATATATATATATATATATGTATATATATATATATGTATATATATATATATATCATGTGATTGTGTTTAAATACAATAAGATCCATATTATATAGTATTCAAATGTATTTGACCTTGAATACAACTTTATAATGTATAGTTATCGCTTGTTCTCTCCTTGAATGCAGTGTAAAATATACGTACCATATTATTTTTAGTCTTTATACATACCATATATTTACCATACGTTTTCAATCCAATGTAAACTATGATAAACATTAATCGTAATTAATTAAATGCAATATAAAAATAAGGTACATGTGTATAATTTGAACTAGACTTAACTCACATTTCTGATGTAAAAATATTATGTTTATATGTTTCCTTCATTTTTTATTTCCTGGTTAAAAGTATGCACAAGTACCAAGAGTAATATATATAGGTATCATATCTTTGTTGTTCTGAATACAAATAAAACGTAATATAAAGTTATCATATGTTTTTCTTGAATGCAACATACACATTTTTATCTTGACATGCAACATGACCCCGAAAAATACTTATCATGTTTTTCTTTTGAATGCAACACAAAACGTGCTATATATTCTTTCTTCTGATTGAAACATACAGCAGGCGATATCTTTGGTATTGGTCTTGAATACAACATTAAACATAATATATATATATATATATATATATTCATATTATTTTAATAAACCAAAATATATAGTTATTATACATCTTTTGTCATCAACGCAACAAAAACATAGTATATAGTTTCATCAGTTTGGTACTTATTTTTGTCTTACATGCAACATAAACAATACTATATCATATCTTATGTTTTAATCAACATAAATCATCTACTATATAAAAAGGAAAATAAGTTTTTTTGTATGTGTGTGTTAATGTGTGTTTATATGCCCGCCAACAACTTAAAAGTGGCAAAAAGATTTATTCTGTCTAGGGGAACTGGACTGTTTATTGCAATGAACTGTTGTTTTTTATATTTTTAATTTTGCGTCGAGCAATCTAAACTTACGTCTAATAAACGTTATTTTGACCTATCGTAACACCATAAGCTGTTGTGGCCGGGAAAGCAAGCGCGTTCGTTTTTCGACCTCCTTTTCCTCTATTGCGTTACAGATACGGACTTGCCTACTTCAGCTTTTTTTGTTTGTGGTCGCACGCGCACTCGTTGCTATTTTGATTAAAAGAAAAGTTCATATTTTTTTAGTGTTGGGGGTTGTTTAATATCTTTAATATATCAGCTCTCTCCACACGAGCAATACTGGGTATCCAGGCTAATTATATATAATTATCATATGCGTTTACGTCAAACAAACATAAGCCATAATATATACTTATTTACGTTTTGTTCTTAATGCAATGTCAATCATAATATACACTCATCGTCTTGTTGTCTTGAATAAAACATTAATTGTAGTATATACTTCATTATGTGTTTCTAATTCACTGCAAAATAAAAGACATAATATAGTCACCGCATATTATTGTCTCAGTTTGACATAAACCGTAATACATTGCAATCATATCTATTTTACGTTAATGCAACATAAACCATAATATACAATAATCACATACTTTTGTCATTAATGCAGCATAAACGATAATATATCATTATAATACTTTTGTCTTGAATTCAACTTAAACAAAAATATATAGCTATCACATACAAAATAAACCAAAATATAAAGTTTGTATATGTTTTTGTCTAGAAAGAACCATAACTTCTAATATGTGAATAAAAGTTTATTTTAATACGGCATAAGCCATAATATAGTTAGAATATAATTTTGTATTGAATGAACCAGAAACCATAACGTATAATGCAAGATGTATTTATTTTAAATGCAACACAGACAATAATATGTTTTTTCTTGTGCGTAATATAAGACATTCTGACTTGTGCTACATGCATATAAAATAACAAAATGAACGTATTAAGAAAATAAATAAAATTTGTTTCTTTTTATTAAGAAAACGTCCGTGTTGCTTTCAAGGTATGCCGATAGCAAAATATTATTTTTGTTTTCATCTTATCGAGGAATATTTATAATATAATATTAAAATGAAATATAATAAAATACAATAATAATCCATGGACATTTGAAAGATAATATATATATATATATATATATAAGTAACAGATACTCAGAAAAACCTTCACAGCAAGTATATTATAAGAATATTAGTATATTAGAATCCCAAACTCTTCGGCTTAACATCAATATACAATATGACCACGAACAATATCACTGAAGACACTGCAAAAGCTGCTGCTTAGAAGTTTAGTTTCTTTTTTTAATGTTAGAAATTCCCTTACACCATAAATTATTCTCTATCTCATTACAGGCGCCAGCTGTGCATGCATGGAGTATATTCGCCACATATATGCTGCTGCATTCACTAATAGTCTCTCTATTTGGCACAATCAAATAGGTCATGCACTATAAACAAAGCTTGGACCAATGTCCCGCCACCGTAATTTCGCATCCCTTTGTTTGTTTACAATTACTATAATTGAATGTGATTTGATGGCCTCATCGCAGTTCCCTCGCTGTAGACATTACAGACAAACTCTTTCAGCAACAAAATCCCACTTCTTCACTGCAGAGAGCAAAAGGTGGGAAAGCATTCTATTCTAATATCATCTTCTTTCGGACTGATAGATTTTTAATTTTATTTCTCGACTGATGTACTGACATGCAGAAGTGGTAATATAATGTAAACTGACTTCTCCCTAATCTATTTGTAAGCATTATCCAAAATAGTAGCCCCTTAGTTCAAGGTGCAATAGGTCTTGTTTGGGGTTAACCTGAGTTAAATATAACTTGAATACAAGAATAAATAAACTTTAACAAATGTTTTCCTTAGAAGATGTATTTTGCTTTCTTGGTAAGAGAGTGTGGCTACTAATTGGTATACCCGTTTATATGTGACAACAATATTCCATACTATTCTGAAATTCTTTAGCTAAAGATAAAAGGGTTTTGCTTTATTAGCGCTGCTCAATACGCCAAGCGGGTCACTTTCTAATTACGAAAGCAACATTTACAGAAAAATAAAATCAGAAGAGTAAAGTGGAGAATGAAAACGGTTAGACTCAGAGAATATGGGCGGCCATTACGAAAATAATGTCACTTCACCAGACAGGGAACACAAATATAGAAATATTTGCTTAATTATTAATTAGAACTAGCTACAACAGAGATCAGGAGACTATTGACATTAAAACCTTTCAGGACTTGACATTTACTAATTGCAAAGTAACACGAAGTTGTATTTGGATGAAATTAATATGTAAATGATAAAGTACGGTCGAAATACTTTAGGAAGCATTATATATATATTATATATGCATTCGTTACAAAACTTCGTATCGGAAAGTCATCGAACTTAAAATGTTTTTTTTTCTGTAAAGTAATTATTTCGTATAGATCTGCATTATCGTTAATGGTTGTTTTCAAAACTACTTACCACAGTGCTTAACATGAGAGGAGTGTCTGTGTAGTCATCTATGAACAGATTATCTACCGATGTATATCTCTTAAGTCTAGCTAAAAAGATAAATGATTGATATTGGGACCGAAACCTGTGTCTGCTCGACATTCGGCAATATTTTTATGAATAATTTTAAATGGAGTACAATAATTATCATCTTGCCACAGAATTCAGTATAAAAGGCTTATATTATAAATGGCTTGTATATATATATATATATATATATATGTATATATATATGTATGTATGTATATATATATATATTGTTATATATATATATATCATATGGATATAGATTTATAGATATACCTATATATATATGTATTATATATATATATATATATATATATATATATATATATATATATATATATATATATATATAAATTCCCGTTCACATACACCTTTCAGGATAAAGCTAGAACCCAGAACTAGATAGAATCGAGCAATTGCATCGAACGCATGTATGTGAACGGGAATTTATATATCTATCTATAATCTCCTCTTAATGTCTAATATATATATATATATATATATATATATATATATATATATATATATATATATATATATATATATATATATATGATTTTTAATCTTTGCCCTAAAATAATAATTATTTATTTCACGAGACAAAACACTATTTACTACACAAAATGTTTGCACAAATGTAATTTTAATTGTCCAAAATTATGGTTATGAAAGTAAATGTAATAAATGAAATATACGCATCAGATATGTTAGCGATATAATTATGATTTATGTCAGCCATGTATGTAAACAAGATATTTATTTTGTGTATGTAAGTATTCATATATTATCTCACAAATAGTTACTCAACGAAAAATTAAACTTTTTTCTGATAATAGAAATATCGACACACGCCAACGACTTGGTATGCACACTTGAGACTTGTCGCACCTTAGAAATTACACTCACCATGTTGGCAAACTTCGTGTGATGATCATGGGAGTACAGTATTTGAAAAGGATACTAGGAAAGAATGTTATATATTTATAAGCTACGCCAATTGTGAGCGAAGGTTACATTAGTGCATATTGGGATGATTTAGTGACAATAGGATATGTACCAGATGCGGGTGGTCTGATTTTAGACACCCCTTGCAATCACATGTCTATATTGACAACACCTGCAAGAAATGTAGATGTTGAACTATGGAGATTATGATGATACGCTTTCGGGAAGTGAAAGCACATGATTTTTTAACCTGGTATGATTGGGAAGCAGAGGAGGCAATATTCACTGACAATACAAAGATAGTCTAAGCGAATATCTATTGGTAGTCAGTCTCTCTGCCTAACTGCATTCCCAAATCGAAATAAAGTAATAAATTAAGTAAAGTCTACGTGTTCTTTCCTGTGAAGAAAATCTTCCTCTGGTATAACATTGAAAACTCGGCAAGTCTGCATTGTGATTCCATTCACAAGTAGAGTCGTATTGTTACACAGAAGATAAAAAACGAGGATCGTGAGCCGGAATCAACACAAAGATAAATAAAAAGAAACCGGGGGGGGGGTAGGATCGAACCCGAAGCCCTGAGGCGAAGTTTGAAAATAAAATGTGAAAAAACCATGAACCGTTCGGCCAGCCAGATTGAGTTACCGAAAGATGTTTGAATTTATTTAAGTAAGAATCAAATTTATAGGTGCCCGCACGGAAGTCGTAGAGCGTTAAGACGACGACGACGACGAGGACGACGACGACGACGGCGTAAGCAATAGCTATTCAGCAAATGAGGTCAATGACCAGGTTTGTTTTTTATAAGCGAAGTAAAAAAAAAGAAAACATAAAAACGAACGTTAAAATTTAAGCGGGGAGAGGGATAATCAAAACATCGAAAAAAAAAACACAAAGAAACTAACGTAAGGAAAACGAACGATGTAAAAATCGAAAAAATACAAAAGAAAACAGAAAAACGAACGTTTAAACCAAAATAAAAAAACTCGTGAAAAATGGCTTAATACGCCTGTTTCGATATTAAAATTTAACAAATCGGTGGGTACCCGTGTGTTTTTTGGGGTCGCTAAGAATAAGCGAAGTAAAAAAAAAAAACAGGAAAACGAACGTTACGTGAAAAACGGCTTAAATAACACTGGTTCAATATTTTAATTTTAAAAATCGAAAAAAGAAAGAAGACATCTCACACCAGGATTCGAACCCAAAACGTTTAGATAACGAACCAACGAGCTAATCAACTGAGGTAACGCGACGTACATGAAATGTACTCAGTTCTTCAACTATTTAAAGTAAATCAGGTGATGACGTCATCTGACGCATGCGTAGAACCGGTCGTCGTCACGAGGGGACGGTTTTGTTGACCTCCCCTGTCGAAAATTGTCGATTCTGGGGAGAAAATTAACGTTTTGGGCCAATTTTCCGATATTTTTCGGGCGAAGGATGGTGCTTTAATATGATAACAAGTTTGTGAATTTTCGTCGTGTCTGTCGAAAGTTTTTAGCGGACACACAAACACACATACAAACATACATACATACATACACATATTTTCGCTTTTTTATATAATGGCTTAAATTAAAGTTTAAATCGCAAAAGTCAAGTATCATGCTCCAATTCTGCTCTAAACAGAATATTCATTCAAGACGCGCCCCTGTCATATCAAAGAACATATTGTTGATTTTATCTGCCTGACTTTTCGCTGGAGCGGTTAGAATTGTGTTGTTAAGATTATAAATTATGATGAACAGTCAAAACAAAGAGAGTGGATATAACAGCAATACATTTTTATTGTTCTTATCTCTACTTCTTTAAATACTTTTCACGCTGGCTTGCTAGAAGAATAATTCAAACTAACAGAAAACATTTTCAGTTTTAGGTTGACCGTGATTAGCCTGTAAGACAGTAACCCCACCCCTACCCGTGAGCTTCCCCAAAAAGAATTCCAGATTATTTTATGTTACAATTGTCTCAGAACCGTATATCCCACTCTAAATACTAACATGATTGCTTTTCTTTCCGTCAAGTCTGATAAGAGTTTCACACCTATCACCTATAAAAGTAATATTTCATTTTTGAGCGATTATCGAGACTCCTGAGACGTGATCTCATCTCCTCATGTTGGATATTTTTTCCAAAGTAACATTACTTTAAAATGTTTTTTTTTAACTTAATAAACTCTTTAATCTAAGTTACAAACATTTACAAAGCAAGGTAGAAATGCGGACCATTAGAAATTATATATATTTTTATTAAAAATATTGAAGATATCCACTCTTAACCTTACTTTTCCACCCGATTTTATTTTATTTTATTTCATCTTACATTGTTTATCAACATCAAAATAAGTAACTATTTTTCTGTATATTTTAAATATTTTCCAGATATATCTGCCTTACTTAAAAAATGCTCCCTTTATTTTATGTGTCTTTAAACCCCAACCCACTATTTTTGCTGATGAGGAGACTTTGTTTTATAAAATCTTCTATATATCTATAAAAACAGAGATGTGTGTGCCACAGACGATTTCTGATTGGTTAATCCAATAATCACATCTCCTAAAAAACTATGGTTCGTAGGCTTTTAACGATACCATAAAATATTATGGCTTTATTTATTGTCCATCTTGGAAGGGTTTAATTTTTTCCTAACTTGCGATTTACAAATTACAAAGATACGAAACTAACTTACAATCTAACAATCGAACCTCCGACATCACGGCCGTCATTATGAAACTAAACTAAAAAAAAAACAAAAAAACGCGCGTCCACTCGTGGTCTTTACATTTCGGGTTTGGGTACTTGTGCAGTTTTCCATTGACATTAAAAAATGGAAATATTTAAAAAAAAATATATATTGTACGTACTCGTCATGGGATAAAGTTTTCCTACAGAAAAAATCACGTAATTTCATCAGGTAGTTATTTTTTTTAAGCGAAAAAAGAAAAAAATTAACGCTACAAGCGAAATTAAACAGAAAGTTCAAGTAGGGGGATTTCCCTTTTTTTTTTTTTTAAGCGAGGCCAAATTTCGCGAATTTGGCCTTTTTTTAAAGCAGTTTGGCCTTCAAAATTTCTGTTTGGCCATTTTCTTCACCGATGAAATAAAAAAAGCAAATAAAAACAACGCAATAAAACTTTTAAAAATACGGCACACTTTGGTTGTTCTTGTTTGTTTTTTTTGGTAATTTTCCTTATTTTTTTATTTTTTCAAGATAATACTATTAAATGGACACTATTATGCCAAATTAGCCCCCCCCCTCCAAAAAAAATATGCACAAAAATTCGAGATTTAAGGTTTTGACGAGATAATTTAGCGAATTGTCCGGACTATTGCGAGATAACCATCCATTAGTTTTTCCTGAAATTTTGCCACAAATTGTATTTCATTACATAGATGTGCATAGTAACAACATTTTTTTGCCGAAAATTCCCGTTGCGTCTCCAGATTTCATCGGTGAAGAAAAAGGCCAAACAGAAATTTTGAAGGCCAAACTGCTTTAAAAAATAATATTTAATATATTCAACGATTTGACCTTTGAGAACTCTACCAAACTCCTCCTACAATTTTGGGTCTAAACAGTAAACACGTGATATTTTAGATATAGATTCCTTGGACATGGATCTAACTTATTAACTTTACTTGATCCCTAAACAATAAATGTTAAAAGGTCATAATAGGGGTCAAAGTTTTAAAAAATTGACCCTTTTTTTTTCTCAGCATTAACCTCAAAACACCTGGGCAACGCCGGGCACCGATTGCTAGTATATCTATAAAAACAGAGATGTGTGTGCCACAGACGATTTCTGATTGGTTAATCCAATAATCACATCTCCTAAAAAACTATGGTTCGTAGGCTCTTAACTTTACCATAAAATATTATGGCTTTATTTATTGTCCATCTTGGAAGGGTTTAATTTTTTCCTAACTTGCGATTTACACATTACAAAAATACGAAACTAACTTACAATCTAACAATCGAACCTCCGACATCACGGCCGCCATTATGAAACTAAACTAAAAAAAAAACAAAAAAACGCGCGTCCACTCGTGGTCTTTACATTTCGGGTTTGGGTACTTGTGCAGTTTTCCATTGACATTAAAAAATGGAAATATTTAAAAAAAATATATATTGTACGTACTCGTCATGGGATAAAGTTTTCCTACAGAAAAAATCACGTAATTTCATCAGGTAGTTATTTTTTTTAAGCGAAAAAAGAAAAAAAATCAACGCTACAAGCGAAATTAAACAGAAAGTTCAAGTAGGGGGATTTCCCTTTTTTATTTTTAAGCGAGGCCAAATTTCGCGAATTTGGCCTTTTTTTAAAGCAGTTTGGCCTTCAAAATTTCTGTTTGGCCATTTTCTTCACCGATGAAATAAAAAAAGCAAATAAAAACAACGCAATAAAACTTTTAAAAATACGGCACACTTTGGTTGTTCTTGTTTTTTTTTTTTTTTGTAAATGTCCTTATTTTTGTATTTTTTCAAGATAATACTATTAAATGGACACTATTATGCCAAATTAGTCCCCCCCCCAAAAAAAAATGCACAAAAATTCGAGATTTAAGGTTTTGACGAGATAATTTAGCGAATTGTCCGGACTATTGCGAGAGAACCATCCATTAGTTTTTCCTGAAATTTTGCCACAAATTGTATTTCAATACATAGATGTGCACTGCATAGTAACAACATTTTTTTGCCGAAAATTTTTTTAAAGCAGTTTGGCCTTCAAAATTTCTGTTTGGCCATTTTCTTCACCGATGAAATAAAAAAAGCAAATAAAAACAACGCAATAAAACTTTTAAAAATACGGCACACTTTGGTTGTTCTTGTTTGTTTTTTTTTTTGTAAATTTCCTTATTTTTGTATTATGTCAAGATAATACTATTAAATGGACACTATTATGCCAAATTAGCCGCCCCACCAAAAAAAATGCACAAAAATTCGAGATTTAAGGTTTTGACGAGATAATTTAGCGAATTGTCCGGACTATTGCGAGAGAACCATCCATTAGTTTTTCCTGAAATTTTGCCACAAATTGTATTTCAATACATAGATGTGCACTGCATAGTAACAACATTTTTTTGCCGAAAATTCCCGTTGCGTCCCCAGAATTCATGTTTGAAGAGACGATTTTTTTAAAGCTGTTGACACACATGTTTTGGAAATCTAGCAAACATTATTTTTCCTGAAATTTTTTAATATTTAAAAATATATTATGCCGGCTGATACACTTTTAAAACTTTTTTTTAAAGCTCGCAAGATAAAATTTAAAAATACTTATTTCTATATATATATATATATATATATATATATATATATATACGAAACTAAACTACAACTACTACTACTAGCCAGCACACACGCACGTTCACTACCGTCACGTTGTTATGGCAACCAAATCCGCTGACGTACATAAACAGTAAACACACACAGTAAATGTGATTTTCTTCATTTTCTCATTTTATTATTTGGTATACTTTCTTTTACTACATTTTATGACAAGACTCCCAAATACTTTTGTGAATTATAGTTTTCGACTGTTATAAAACCTACCGGTATTCCGATAAATTAATTTTGCTTATATTTATATAGTATTCATCTACCCATTATCGTCTGCAAAATTTTTCTTCATTTTCCTTTCTGCCATTTCTATTCATTGTTTTTTGTTCTAATCTACCTACAACTTATTTCATTCAATTTTAATCTACAAAAAATATCAATTATTGCCTGCTTTATAAAAATTTATTTTCACCTTTATTTTTACAATATTTCCTTTCTGCCAATTTATTTTTACATATCACATACTTACAACGTATTGTCTGCACATTTACTTTATTTTACCATTATCTACACAATATTTTCTTTCCATCAAAAATTTTTTTAACTAGCACTTATTTACATCTTATAGTCTGCCTTTCTATCAAAAAAAATTTAACTATCACTTACTTACATCTTATAGTCTGCACATTTTTTTTATTATAACATATTGATAATATTTTTATTTCCGTTAACACTTTCATTCATTATTTCTGTTTAACCTGCGTTTAATCAAACACTTTACAATTACCGTTTAGTCAATAACGACCTATTTTATTTTTCTTATCTTACACCTGATTACATCCATCATTCCCCTCCCCTTTACTTTTTTTCACGGTTTCTTATTTCTATTAATTCCCTGGATAACCACTGATTGGGTAATAATTAACTATTTCATGTAGAATGCGCCCTGCAAATTTTGGCTACAACTGGTGTTCTTTTTTTTATGTTTTTTTTTTTTTGCGTTGTTCTGTTTGGTTGGCTGCTTTCGTTGTTATATATATATATATTTCTTTTCTGGATCACCAATATGACAACACCAAATGCAAGTGCTTTTTTGTGTTTGTTTGTTTGTTTTTTTTTGCGTTGTTCTGCTCGGTTGACTACTTTAGATGTTATTATATATATATTTTTTTTTTTGCTTTGGATAAATAACATAACAACAAAAACAAATAACATTTACAAATAGTGATTTCTTCATATCATGAATACAATTTCTTCGCGACGGAAACTGTAAATCTACCACCAACAATATATATATGTATCTATACGTTTCTATACGGGCGTTACAGTAAACTAATACCGAAATTTCAGCGGCTGCGGCCGGGGGGGGGTTTACCCACAAGTTCCAAACATTTAAAAACAATTCGAAATTTAATTTGGTTTTGTTGTCATATTATTTATCCACAAAAAAAAAAAAAACACAAAAAAAATCAGTTCTAGCCAACATGTGGCCCTATAAGCAGGGCGCATTCTACATGATAGCCGCCAGTTGGCATGCAGGGGCCTCTTTTGTATATGTTCGCCAAAAAAAGTTATGTCTAATAAGTAACAAAAAAAAAAAACTCACCTTTTAGAAAAACAACATTGTATAAAAACCACAATATGTTTATTGGTTACAAAACGGGGGATCGATTTGGTATGACGTTGTAACTAAAAATTTATCAACCCTTAACAATTGTCGCAATAATAAAATAGACAAATCTTATTTTATAGTTCACATGAATTGTACCTAAACCCCCGAAATAAAATTAATTTTCCCTTTCTTTCTTTCATTTTACAGACTCAACACAATCTTGCAAATTAAGCAAGGTATTACCAGTTTTAAAAAAAATTACTGACCATACTTTTGTTAATTTTTATGTTAAAATATTTTCTACTTACAACTTTCTATTACTGACTGCTTGCTTACATTATTTACAGATTTAAAAAAATATTAATCTTGATTTTGAAATTCTCTTGTATTTAATATTTTTAAACATTTTTGAACGAATTTAACCAAACGATTGATTTGAATACTTTCGTCAGTCCATTTTGCATTACTTTCATTACACTTATATTACTGCTGTTAATTTGGAGAACATTACTATCAATTATGCCAAAAAAGGGAAAGTCATCAATAAGTGCATCGAGGCATCAACTAATGAAAAGACGTCGCATGGCGCAACAATCAACAGTTAATGTGCCCTACGACATTGCCGAACACCCAGGGAATGCTAGGGACGTATTTGTTGAAAATGGTCGTTTGGGTCATTCGGCTGGGGGTGCTTCTTCCTTCTTTGCAGCTTCGACGGCAATTGATGATAATTTAAATTTGCCTGGGCCTTCGACAAGTACTTTCTTAATCGCAACATTAGACGGTTCACTGCACGCCAATCTCCCCATTTACCTAAATGAAAGGAATAACATTCACGTTATTTCTCAAGCTTCAATGGATGAAGACCAAAGATAAGATTATTTGGACAGAAATTCTTCAAGCTCGGCTGAAGAGCAACAAAAAAATCATCTTAAAAGAAAGGCATTACGTCAGGCTGCTGTACGTGCTTCTGAAACCGATGAACAACGAGACAGACGTTTAAGGATAAATGCTTCGGCCTTGTCCACTGCACGCGCTTCAGAAAATGCAGAGCAACGAGACAGACGTACAAAGAGTCATATAGAATATAGAGCCAATTTGGAAGGACATTCAAGAGCAACAAAGTCACGCTGGTCTTTAAAAGCATTCAACTATATTCCCTCTTCTAATTATGCTGAACACGCTGACATAAAAATAGGCTCTATGTATAAGAAATGCTCCCATTGTCTCGCGAAAAGATGGCCAAGTGAGCCAGCGGGAATATGCTGTTCAAATGGCAAGGTGAAACTCCCACTTCTTGAAGAACCTCCACAACCGCTACTACGCTTGCTCACAGGTTCAAATCCTGAATCAAGAACCTTCTTGAAAGAAATAAGGCAATACAATTGCGCCTTTCAAATGACGTCTTTCGGATCCAGTTACCAATATGAAGGGGGGTTTATGCCAACATTCAAAGTACAGGGTCAGGTGTACCATCTGATTGGATCTCTTCAGCCAACTGAAAATGAGGCACCTCAATTTCTTCAAGTTTACTTCATGTCAGACTATCTGAAACAAGCTCAAAGAAGGAATTCATTTGCATTTGCCTGCAACAATGACACAATCACTTCCAACAATCGACTAAAATTGATTTGGGACCTTCAAAGCATGCTTCATGAATACAACAACTATGTACGGAGCTTCAAATATGCTCTAGAATTAAATCCTGCTGATAATTTTAGCATTGTCATCGATGCAGACAACCGACCATCCACTGAACATGCAGGTCGGTTTAATGCTCCTTCTTTTAATGAAATCGCAATACTTCTTAGTGGTAACCAACACCATTCTCGAGATATTGTCATCAGACACCGGGATGCTGGTCTCCAGCGCATAAACGAAACTCACAGATCATACGATGCGCTTCAATATCCTTTAATGTTTGTTCGTGGAGAAGATGGTTACCACTTTGGAATTCCTCAATTTGACCCATCTACTTTGGAATATAATTTTTCCAAAACAGTTTCTTGTAAGGATTTCTATGCTTACAGATTTATGATTCGGGACCAAAAGGATAACAGTGACCAGAATAATGATACTGGTGATTATAATACTACTACTACTAATAATGATAATAACAACAATAGAAATATTTATTTCAATCATTTACATCGGTTTCAAGACCTTTACAATCAGTATGCTACTGACATGTGTGCTAAAATGGAATCAGAACGCCTATGCTACATCAGAAATAATCAGGCAAAATTGCGTTGCGACAGCTACATACATTTGAGGGATGGTCTTAACAGAGATGCAGATCCAAACAATCTAGGCAAGCTTTGTATTCTGCCCTCCACATTTACTGGTGGACCCCGCTATATGCACGAAAGGACTCAGGATGCGATGACAATTGTGAGGCACTACGGTAGGCCTGCTTTGTTTTTAACCTTCACATGTAACCCAAATTGGAAGGAAGCCCAGGTTGAACTTTTCAAGGGCCAATCAACAACAAACCGTCATGATATCTTAGCAAGAGTATTTCACTTGAAACTTAAAAAATTGATGGATTTGATAAAACTAGGTGAGATTTTTGGACCTGTCCGAGGAAACATGTATACAATCGAATGGCAGAAAAGAGGTCTTCCTCATGCTCATATTCTAATTTGGCTCGTGGATAATATATGTTCGAATGACATTGATAAAATCATCTCTGCAGAACTACCAGATCCGTCTGTTGACAGGGATTTATATAACATGATAAAGGTGCATATGATTCATGGACCATGCGGCCCTGGTTTTAGAAGAGACTTACCATGTGTTACAGACAACAGGATATGCACAAAAAGGTATCCTCGCCAGTTTATTAGTGAGACACAGACTGATACTGATGGATATCCATTGTACAGACGACGAAGACCCGAAGATGGTGGCTTCACTGCGACCGTAAGAAATTACGAGATCGACAACAGATGGGTCATACCATACTGCCCAATTCTTATCAGCACCTTAGATGCCCACATAAATGTCGAATTTTGTGCTTCTGTTCATTGTATCAAATATGTTTGTAAGTACATCAATAAGGGTTCTGATGCCGCCTCCTTTGGTCTCCATAACGACAATACAAGAGATGAAGTCCTACAATATCAGGTAGGGCGTTACATTAGCAGTAGTGAGGCATTTTGGCGAATATTTGGATTCCCTATCCATGATAGGCATCCACCAATTCAACGTCTGGACATTCACCTTGAAAATGGACAGCGAGTGTACTACACCCCGACAACCGCACAAAATATAGTACAAGCACATAGACAGACAACTTTGACTGCTTTTTTCAGGCTGTGTGAAAGTGATGACTTCGCCAAAACTTTAATCTATTCTGAAATTCCTTCATACTACACATGGAATAAAAAGCGTTGGATTCGCAGAACTATCGGGAGACGAGTTGAAGGTGCTGAAGGTATTAGATGTAATGATTGCCTTGGACGTGTCTATACTGTACCTCCAAATCAACACGAATGTTTCTATCTGCGAATTCTGCTTCATGAAGTTCAAGGGCCAACAAGCTTTGAAGATCTTCGTAAATTCGGTAACCGAGTTTGGCCTACCTACAGGGAAGCCTGTATGGCTCGAGGTTTACTTGAGGATGACACTCGCTGGGAAGCCACCTTAGCTGAAATTGCTGCCTCATATTCAGCTCGGCGACTTCGAAAAATATTTGTTAAAATATTACATTTCTGCAGTGTTGGAAACGCATTTAACTTGTGGTTGAAATTCAGAAATAGCCTTTCCGAAGATTTTTTGCATCAGGCTCAAGTGCGCCTTCCAGAAATTCAACTTGATTATTGTGATGAGTTTTACAATAGGGCATTAATAGATATAGAGGACAGACTTATTCTTATAGGTGGAAAATATTTGCAATCATATGGTCTGCCACAAACTGAACGTACCAACAATGAGCAAATTCCAACTCTAATACTTCAGGAAACATCCTATGATGTCGATTCTTTAACAAGCTACATCAATGAAATGATGCCTAAGCTACTTCCTGAGCAGCTGTTCGCTTTCAACACAGTTACCACCACCGTTTTCAGACGTGCTGGTGGAATTTTCTTCCTTGATGCACCTGGAGGCACCGGAAAAACATTTGTTACCAAATTAATTTTGGCCAAAGTTAGGCAAACTAATACTATTGCCATTGCCGTCGCGTCTTCTGGCATCGCTGCTACTCTTCTTCCTGGTGGCAGAACAGCACACTCTATGCTTAAAATACCACTTGACTTAATTTCAGCTCAAACGGCAGTTTGCGATATCACCAAAGATAGTCCCAGAGCACAGCTACTTCGACAAACAGAAATTATTGTGTGGGATGAGTGCACCATGGCTCATAAAGGGGCTTTTGAGGCTTTAGATAGAACTCTTCGGGATATAAGAGATGACCAACGATCCATGGGTGGTGTTACCCTTCTACTTTCAGGTGACTTTCGCCAAACACTACCTGTGGTCCCAAAGGGAACCAGAGCTGATCAGGTACGTGCCTGCCTAAAATCATCCTATTTATGGAGACAAGTAAAAACACTTCCGTTAACAACTAACATGCGTGTTAAACTTAATGGAGATGGAGCAATGGAAAAGTTTTCCCACGACCTTCTGAAAATTGACCACGGAAAAGTTCCAGTAGATTCCACTGGCCACATCAAAATTAACAATATATGTAGCCATGTCAATACTCTCGACGATCTTATAACATCAGTTTTCCCAAATCTGATTGACAATTTTCGCAATCGCGATTGGCTCTGTGAAAGAGCTATATTGGCACCCACAAATTCAGTTGTAAGAGAAATTAATCGACGTATGCTAGACAGTCTTCCTGGTACGATTAAAATGTTTAAATCAATCAATGCAAATATGGATCCACTTGACAATGTTAAATTCCCCATTGAATTTCTTAATAGTCTTGATATTTCTGGTCTTCCCGATCCTGTTTTGCTCCTCAAGGTTGGATGTCCCATAATTCTCCTAAGAAATATAACACCACCGAAATTGTGCAATGGTACTAGACTTGTTATCAATAGAATGTCCGAAAACGTCACTGATGCTACAATAATTACTGGATGTGGAAAAGGAGAGGATGTCTTGATACCTAAGGTGACATTGACTACATCAGGAAGAGAAGCGCCCTACGTTTTCAGAAGAATACAGTTTCCTCTTCGGGTTGCATTTGCTATGTCAATAAATAAATCCCAAGGTCAGACATTGTCCGTGGCTGGAATGCACTTGAAAGAATCTTGCTTCTCTCATGGACAACTTTATGTTGGATGTTCTCGAGTAGGTAGCAAAAATAGTCTGTATGGATTCATGCCGAACAACAAAACAAAGAACGTTGTATACACTGAAGTTCTATAAATCCTCTACACCGTGTATGACTGTATATTTTTTAAAATTTGTGATTTTTCAATACATAACTGGAATATTAGTTGTTGCTGTAAATTAAAATTTAGCAAGTTATATCATTTCCTCATCGAATTAATAATGAGAAAAAATTCATATACTTTTTTTTCATTATTAATTTTGTTTTTTTATTACACATTTTACGGTAATATTTCAAGAAATAACAACTTAAAAAAATTATTTTTTTTCCTTAAACCAAAATAAACATTAAAATAAAAGATGCTGATAAAAATCGAACAGAAATAAAAAAAGAAAATTGATCAGCTTAAATTATAACATTAACATTGCAAAATATACCAAACTATATTCAGACATTGGGCTACATATCTACATTTTATGCAGACATTTTGCACCCAAGGGCTCAAAGTTTAACGATTTTACCTTTTTGAACTCTGCCACACTCCTCCACCAATTTTGACTCTAATAACTTGACATTTTATGTGTAGGTCACTTGGACCTGAATCGAACTTTTTAATTTCCGTTGAGCCCGACAAAATCTAATCCTAAGGTGTCAAATCTATGATCAAAGTTTAACATATTTGACCTTTGCTATCTTTACCAAACTACAGGGTCTAATCACTTGAAATTTGACAATTTTAGGTCTAAATACTTGAAGTTTTATATATAAATTACTTGGATCGAGGTCACACTTTTTCATTTGTTTTGACCCCAAAAAGATAACAGCTAAAGGGTCAAAATTGCGGTCACATTTCAAAAGAATTGATACCTTTGCTATCTCTACTCTACTTCTCTGCGAATATTGTGTCCAAACACTTGAAATCTTAAATGAAGATTACTTGAACCTGGATGCAACGTTATATTTTAGTCTGTGCTCGAAAAAATATATTTTAAGGGGTCAACATTAGAGTCAAAGTTCAAAAATATTTTACCTTTGTGGTCTCTACCAAACTACTTGGTGTAAACACTTGAACTGTATTCAGACATTCGTCTCGCAATCTAAATAGATTTTGGGTGGAAATTTCGCAGCCGAGCGGTCCAAGTTCAAATATTTGACCTTTTTGAATTATACCACACTCCTTTACCAATTTTGGGTCTAAACACTTGAGATTTTACATGTAGGTTACTTGGACCTGGGTACAAAATTTTTCATTTGCTTCGAGCGCAAAAACATAACTGCTAAGAGACAAAAATTGCGGTCAAATTGATACATATTACATTTATACGTTTTCTACCAAATTACAATTCAATGTCAATTTGGAGTCTAAACACTCAAAATTTGAGATACAGATTTTTAAGAAAGAGAGAGATAGCGAGATATATATAGAGAGTAAGTAGAGAGATTGACTGTTCGCTTTGCTCTGACGTCACAATAAAAATACGAAAAATATATCCAGTTTGGTAGAAAAGTAACTTATCTTGCCTTTTATAACATTTATTTGTTATATATTTGTTTTTTGACAACTTTTTCGAATATATGTGTACAGTAATACAAACCCACATTCATTTTGATTTTAAAAAAATTCATTTTGATTAAAAAAAAATAGTTTAATTTTAATATTTGCTTATTGTCTTAACTCATATCAAATGTTTTGCTTGTGTTCTGCTTCAAATATTCATAATCTTACATGCATAATTTTCATTTAATTATATTAAATAAACTTCAAGTTTACTACAAATCAAATCGTGTTCCTTCACTTTTTTAAAATGTAATTTAAAAGTAATTAAAGAACGCATTCTAATCTTTAAAATCTATAATACAACGAAATATTCAAGTGCTTATAATACTTGAACAAACAACTTGTGTTTTTTTTAATTATCTTTTTATTATTAATATTAGATGAGTTTCAGTATAAATCATGGTGTCCTTTATTTCAATCCAATTTTGAAGTTTTGTAACGCTGTCTGTAAAAATTACTGTTGATTATTGACAGTCTAAGAGTTCCACATATCTTGCTTGTTGGGACTTCGGCGATGACGTCATTTTTTCAGCTGGCCGGCCATCTTTTTTTTTTTTTTTTTTTTTTACACAGAGATCACCACTTATCAAGGCCCGGAAGCCACTCAGGGATAAGGGTTATTGCAAGTACATTATGTTAGTGAGGAGATTTGATGAAGTGTTTACTTAAGGGGGCGGTTCATTAGGAATTTGTTAACATTAGACTTGAAGACATCCAAGTTGTAGTCCGGAGGGAAGCAGGCAGACGGAACAGAGTTCCACAGGCATGCAGTTCTAAGAAAGAAGCTTTGTTCATGAAATCCGCGTTTTGATTTAGGCACAGATATAGTTTATATTTATAACGAAGGCCACGCCACCATCCCCCCACCAAAAGGGGAAGCCTGGCATTTTCTCACCCGAAAGGGGGGAGCTTGGCAGTTTCTCCCACCAAAGGAGGGAGCCGGTGTCCCCCCAAGGGTGGGGGGGCGAAGAGGCCAGGAGGAGGTGACTTTTTTCTTTTGGGGAGGGGGAAGCCTCCAGGCACCCTCCTCCCTGAAGGTGGGGTTGGGGATTATCTCTCCCTGAAGGGGGGAGGCCGGCACCAAGCATGTAAATCCAGAGGGGTGACTTTTTTTGTTACCACTCGGAGTGGGAAGGGGGCCGATCACCCAGGCAACGCCGGGTAACCCCTGCTAGTCAAGTGATAAAATTATTGTCCAATGTTTATTATCTGTCTCAATAAAAAACATCGTTTCTGATACGCTCGTATAATTTATTGATTTTGTTTGTTCTTCCTTCTGAACCGGGTTTTTAATTTTAATTTAAATTATAAGTTTCAATCATCCTACTCAATATATATATATATATATATATATATATATATATATATATATATATATATATATATATATATGAATACTTTCATTTATTACTCACAGTAGAAAAAAGTTAAGATGTAGAATTAAATTTACAATTTTTTATTCAAAACATTGAATACGAAATAGGGGAATCATTTCGGCGAATTTAAAAGAAAAGCTCTTTTCTTCAAATGAAAAAAGGTTAGCAAACTATCTACTTTTGCTGTCTAGCTCAATTGTTTTGCTCAATTGTTTTGCTTAATTGTTTTGCTAATTTTTTTTTGCTCAATTGTTTTACGCAATTTTTATGCCTAATTGTTTTGCTCAATTGTTTTGTACAATATGTTTTTGCTTAATTGTTTTGCTCAATTATTTTACTCAATCGTTTTGCTATTTTTTTTGTTAAATTGTTTTGCTCAATTGTTTTGCTCAATTGTTTTGCTAATTTGTTTTGCTCAATTTTTTGCTTCATTGTTTTGCTCAATTGTTGAAAATATTGGGGAAAGTAAATTGAAAGAAAAGTAGAAGTGTATGTATAAAAGGAAAGGAGAACATCAGAAAATACTAGTATGTATATTTGTAAATATCCAGTGATATTCAAGAATTCGCAAAAGTTTGGGGCAATTAGTGAGTCCAAAAAGAGTTCGTAAGTTATCCTGTAGAATTTCTTTTAAAATATCCGGGGTTAGAAAATAAATAAAAAGGCTGTGTAGAAACATCCTGTAGTGCTATGTGGAAGAAAACTCCAATCCAGGGAAATAATAATTTTTCACCAGAGAGGCATATCAAGTTTTGTTGTTTTTTTTTTTTAATATTGGATTACAATCGAAAAGAGATAACGATTAGAGAACTAGATTTGAAGTGTGACAGTTAGCAAAATAATTCCCATGTGCAATGTTAATCTGAAAATAGCGAAATATTGAGATTAAAAGTAAACAGAAGAAAGATAATAAGATTAAAACGGGGAGAGAGGTGGTTTACTATCAAGCTGTTATATATGATTATACACATTTCTGAATCTGTTCTTTATTTATTTAGCTTTTACCGTTTTCCTCTTTATTTCAAACTATTTTCTCTTACACGAAGTAATCTGACACCTCCTACTTTAGTCTTTTTCTCCCATCCTTACCATATCATTTTGAGAATTGTCAATATTTGTTACGCTGTAATATGAATAAGTAAAATGAGAGGAGCATACGCATAAACGGAGGGCAACGTCTGTAATAGCGTATCATACATTCCACTTATCTAATGTAGACTTCATCTATAAAGAGACTGACAGCGTCTTACTTTTTAAAGGTTACTCATAAATTAATACCGTTATGTATTATACTAGGCGAGGAGTCGTAAACCAGTGTAATGGCTTGGGTAATAGTAATAAATAATACTCGGGGGTTCCTAATCCAAAGTTTTTCCTCCCTGTTTGCTACCTAGAAACGCTCGACCGAAGTATGACGAGGCACTCTAGGTAATTTAAAGAAAGCTTGCCTCTCATTCCCCACCTTCCTTTCTCGTGTTACATCTTTCCACGATGCGGGGTGTACATTAAGTGTTAATTTTTTATCTATGTAATATTCTGTTGACGTCCTTAGTAAGGCTTTATGTTACGCTTTAAAAAAATGCGAAATATATTTTTGACGAATAAACTGACACAAAAAAAAATCATGAAAGTTACCTACTTTGATGTAGCCTTTTTTTCGAATATCATAAAAATAATATATGGTTAGAGCTGTAATTGTGTAAGAAATGAACTCGCAAGTGATAAAGCTCACGTGCACTACTACGCGTTCGTGTGAAAAAAAATATGTCTGCCTTCATTTAAGATTTTCTTTATTGAAATGTTACAATGAATGTCAGATATTTACCTTAGGCTCAACGAATCTATAAGTCGTCGATGAAATATGAACACTCACTATATATTTTATAGTACTAAATAAACTGTGAATATATACACATAAGATACTACCCCTAAAACCAAAACAAAACAAAAAATAACAAATTACTTACAAAATTTGTAACTGTTATGGAAGCCATTTTTTTAGGACTAATTCTATAACTGACTATAATCTGTCAAAAATTACTTAATATTCCTATTTCTGAAACAAAATACTATTTTCCCAAGCTGGTATATCAAATGTTTATCGAGGTTTTAATTTACAATCACCATAGTTCCTCATGAACAGTCAAGATCCTAATTCAATTATCAGGCTTAATGATTAATTAAGAATTTAACCGCTTAATACCAGCTGACTAACCCAGCATAACAGAATCTTTTTATTATTTGAACACAAATTGGGTTCAAGATAATAATCAGCTGTTGCACTCAATAGAAATTGTGAATGTCAACTGGAATGACACAATAATTCCACATATGTTTGCATGTTGAACTTTTATTATTTCTCAATATGTCCTTTATATTTTGACATAATTTTCGTCACATGATTATAATTCTCCGTGTTTACTAACTTAAGCGTTTAAATATTCATAACTTTTCTAGCGGATGAGATATTAGTTACGCAACACAACTTGAATGTTAGCGGTGAGTGATTAATGCACAAGTTGATTATCAGTTTAATCTTAGGAAGTCAGCAATAAAAACAACGTCAAATACTGATCAATTATTAAAAGAATAATAACTTTTCAATTTCGATGGGGAGGAATGAAATCGCCACAGAAAGTTGGATGTGAAGAAAAATAAAATTTCATAACCAACGTAAAACGTTGAGGTGGAATTAATTAACCGTTACATTTATTATTAGAAGGTTAAGAAAATTGAACTATTCTAAGTTGAAAAGGCAAAGAGACACATGATCCTTTAATCTAAAATATATCCCAAATACGTTTCATTAGAAAAATAATATCTTACTACCATAGCGGTTAGTAGTATCTAAATAAATATGAAATATAAGTCCCAAAATGATAATATAGAAAATAAAGGGAGATTATTGTAATGGCATATTCTATGTAAAATATACTACATTTAACGTGTCTGGTAATCTTTCATTTTGTCGTAAGGGCTATGAGAGGCATATGGTCGGACTTGGAGTCTATATTCGTAACACCCTTCACCTGATTCGGGACCACAAACTAGATGCAGACATCTATGCCTTTTTGTGCTTTACCCTAACTTTACAACACAGCGACTCAGTACTGCACTCTAAACATTATCTCTTTGACAGCATATATGTAGCACTCTCCCTTGATACTAACGCCCAATTATATGTATTTTTTTTTAATTTAACGCTCACCGTAATTATTGGCTTGGCTTTTAGAACTATACAGACCCAGCTGGTAACACCATCTACAAAATTTCTATATCTCATTTCCTGACATAAATAGTAACATACCCGATCTTACTCCCAAATCGCCAGGAAAAACAAGTTTCATTTCTGGATCTATTTCTGAAAATAATTCCTGGGAGTTATTTAACAAATGTCTATTGCCCACTCGGAAATGCTGATCATGTAATAATAGTAGACATCACTCTAAACTCCTGACCTTAAGCGGAAGAAACATTGCTTAAAACGACAATGTACTACATTAAGGCTACTGGGATACGCTAAGAGATCACATCAGAAATGCCCCATGGAGAAATATCTTTTCTCTTCCTCCGGAACAGTGAGCAAATAAGATCACTGAAATGTTCAAACAGCAATTGCAGCACGTGCTCCTAAGCGAAAGTTCTATAACAAACCTCACTCTTCCCAATGGTTTACTGTTACTTGTGTAGCAGCCTTGCTTAGAGGCAACATGCATACCGAGATTTATCCGGCAAAAGTCCGGTACAAACAGAATACATTTTATAGAAGCTAGAAGTAATAGGAAGAAAGAAGTCGCGACAGCTAAGAGAGAATACGCCGAAATCATGCGAAAACGCATTGAAGCGAAAAAATACGGCAACCATGAAAGCAAAGTTGCTTGCGCGTCAGTTTGCCTCACACTCTACTTCAGACCCAGCAAACCACTCACTTCCTAGTTTCCTTTGCGGACTGACACTGCACTAGATGATCTGAAAATCACCACTTCTCAAGTACATGATATTATTAAAAACCTAGACATCAAAGTAAGTAAATCTGATCCCATTCCGGTCGTACTATTGAAAAACGCTCCGCTGAGGTTGCTTCAGTTCTCTCCAACCCCTTCAATAAATGCTTTAACGAACTATGCTTACCTGACTGTTGGAAGTCTTCTTTTGTGGTACCAGCATACAAGAATTCTGGCAAAAAAATGATCCATTAAATTATCGCCCGCCAAAATATTTGACTCCATAATTCATCAAGCTTAAGCCCACCACCTTGCAGTTACTAAACTTCTTTTCGACCCTTAATATGGATTTAGACAAACCTGTTCTACTGCAGATATTCTAACTGTAATCTCTGAACGTATATACCATGCACAGGCTAAGACAGGGGGAAGAAAGTGCAGCTGACCTAGATATATCTAAGGCTTTTGTCAGGGTATGACACAATGGTCTTCTCATGAAAATCACATCCTATGGTATTACTTTACGAATACGTAACATAATTAAATTCTTCATAAATAAGAGAAGAATCCATGGAGGCCGCTATAGCCGTACGTCTTAACAATATGATATAAATGTTAGTGTACCTCAGGAGTCGATCCTTAGACCTTTATTATACCTGATATTCATAAATGACCTCTGGGATAGGTATATTCGCTGACGGCACGACGTTCTATAAAAACCAGGATGGGAAAACCGATTAAAACATACACAGGGCAATGGCGGAAAGCTTGGAAGAAGAATGAGGTCTTACATTGTTGGTAGCGTTCAATGCTCGTTTTATTTAATAATTACAAGGTCGCGTTCAATGCTGCCAAGACTAAACTAGTTTCATTCAATAATTACAAGAAACCCTCTCTACCACCCATAGCAATGGCCAACGACTCTTTATCTGAGAGTCCATCTTTCAAACTCCTTGGTCTAACGTTCACAGGAAACATGAGTCAGAACAATTACATTGAAGGCATTGCCAGGGCCGCTGCAAGAAAGGTGGGCTCTCTCTACCGTGCTAGAAAACTACTAACACCCGAAAGTATCCTGTACCTCTATAAGGCCACCATTCGCCCATGTATGGAGTATTGCTGCCACATCGGGGCTAGTGCATCTGCTACTAGTCTCTCGCTCCTTGACAAGGTTCAAAAGAGAGTCGCAAACCTGATAGGCCCTGAACTGGCATCTAAGCTTCAGCCTCTGTCCCATCGTCGAAATGTTGCATCCCTCTGCCTTTTCTACAAGTATTTTAGTGGTGAATGCTCTGACGAACTGCAATCATTTCTGCCCCCACGACGTGAGCACCCTCGACAAACCCGACAGGCTGCTAAATCCCACCCCCACCCTGTAGAGATCCCTAGATGTAAAATATCTTTTTACTCCAATAGTTTCTTCCCCAGAACCGCTAGACTCTGGAATTCAATTCCAGGTCCCTGCTTCCCCAACAGTACTGACGTGCAGAAGTTCAAGTGTAACGTGAACCGACACCTTGCTGCCCAAATCCCTACATAGTACCCCAGTAGTTGTTGCCCCTGATAGTAGCCCCCTACACTAAAGTGGCAATTTGCCTTGTTTGGGGTGAAAATGTAATTAAAAAAAAACTTTTAAAGCACTAATAGCTATGGCTAAACATAATATGCAAATACTTCGTTTAAACCTATCAGCTTAAGGTTCACAAGGAATGGGGACAAATATGGATGGTCATGTTCAATGCCGCCAAGACTTTGCTAGTTTCATTCAATAGTTACAAGACACCTTCTCTACCACCTATAGCAATGGCCAACGACTCTTTATCTAAGAGTACGTCTTTCACGCTCCTTGGACTAACGTTCACAGGAAACATGAGTTGGAACAATTACATCGAGGACATTGCCAGGGTCGCTGCAAGGAAGGTGGGCTCTTTCTACAGTGCTAGAAAACTACTAACACCCGAAAGTATCCTGTACCTCTATAAGGCAACCATTCGCCCATGTATAGGGTATTGCTGTCATATTTGGGCTGGTGCATCTGCTACTAGTCTCTCGCTCCTAGACAAAGTTAAAAAAAGAATCGCAAATCTGCTAGGCCCTGAACTTGCATCTAAGCTTCAGCCTCTGTCCCATCGACGAAACGTTGCATCCCTCTGCCTGTTCTGCAGAAGTTCAAGTGCAACGTGAACCAACATCTTGCTGCTCAAATCCCTACATAATACACCAGTAGTTGTTGCCCCTGATAGTAACCCCCTACACCAAAGTGGCAATGTGCCTTGTTTGGGGCGAAAATGTAATAAAAATAAGCATGACTAGGAATTGATAGAGTGAGAGCATTGCCAAGGCTGCTGCACAAATTGCGAGCCTTTTCTATTGTGCTAGAAAGTTACTTTCGCCTGAAAGTATTCTAGTCCTTTACAATTCCACCATTCGCCCATGTATGACGTATTGTTTCATATTTGGACTTTTGCATCTGCTACTAGTCTCAAACTCCTGGACAGGGTTCAAGAGAGTCGCCAACCTGAACTGTCATCTAAGCATCAACCTCTCTCCCATCCACGAATTGTTGCATCCCTCTGCCTGTTTTACAAGTATTTTAATGTTTAATGCCCTGAGGAACTTCACTTGTACCATTCGACGTAAATACATCGAAAAAACCGGACAAGTAGAAAAATCCCACCCCGAATTCTAGAGATATTTAAACGAAAGAAAACCTTATACTCTAATAATTTCTTCCCTAAAACTGCTAGACTCTGGAATTCTCTTCTCGGTTCCTGCTTACTTAACTGTACTGATATGCAGAAGTGTAATGTGAACAAACATCTTGCTGCTCAACTTTCTACAAAATATCCATCCAACCTTTGTTCCTGATAGTAGCCCCCTACATCAAAGTGGCAGTGGGCCTTGTTTGGAGGGAAATGTAATTTAAAAATAGATTATTTATTTGCCCATTAAAATGCATTATAAAATTTTAAACCATATATCATTATTTGTTTTGAATTAAGAATTTTTTTCTGGAGTAATTATTTCTATATAATTATCTATACACTTTTTAATGGTATATTTTTAAGGTTTCCTTAACGGTTCTTTAATTTTTAGTTTCCGACAACACGGTGAGGTAAATAATATACGCTCTGCATTTTAAATATTATAAAAATATATAATTAATGCATATACGTATCTAATAAGTGCATATGAGATGCGAAATGAAAGAGAAGTTGAAAAAGAAAATTAAGAGAACATAACTAAAGAAAATAATTGCTGCGTTCTCATTAAATTGTATAAAATTGCTTTTTAGTAATTTCCTCATATGTTGTTTTAGTTTTTAATAGTTGATACTATTTTGATATTTCTGAACAAAAAATATCCTTTTGAACAAATAGGCCATATTCCGCTTAGAGTGAATAAAACCCCTCAAAAGTAATTGCGGAAATAAAATAATATATATTTCATATTAAAATGATTCTATTCGACAGAGCCGTCATGAATAGTCTCGCCTCCCAAAATAATAAAAGCAAGAAATAGTTTATCTACAACTACGACAGCGAAAGTTTTTCTCTATTTCTATGTTAAAAAACACGACATTCAATGAAGAAATTTTCTTTCGTATAACATCATCTGTGTGGATCAAAACACAACGAGGCTGCTTCTGAACAAATTTACCTCATTGCGATATTCGAATATAATGAAAACAAATACTTTTGTATTGATCACCTTATATAACCAATTTCTCTGAAGTAATATTCTACTTATTTTATCCACCGAAGTACAGTGAGATATTACGTTACACGCGATTGAATGAGTAGGAACGAATATTACCCACTTCCAATAATGTTACTGCCTTCGAACTCAGTCAAATTGTCCATTTTCCAATAAAATAGAGTGATTGCTTGCACTAGTTGGGGACCACCACGATGCACTAAGTGGAAGCTGCACGTGCTTTCGCAGAGTTCATTACTCAACAAGACATAGTAGTCTACATAAAGAACCTACAATTGTCCATGTAGAGAACTTCAGTTCATTTTATAAACTATTCTTATAATGGCTTAGATTAAAGTTAAAAACGTAAATGTAAAGTATCATGCTTAAATTGTGCTCTATACAATTATTCAGTTTGACCCCTGTTTTATCAAAGACTCTTTTGTTGATTTCATACGTTCAGCACGTATGCATGCGCGCTGTTAAAACAACTCAAATATACTTGGCATCTTTGGCTTAAAGTAGTGTTTACTTTTATCAAAATCAAAACATTCTCTATGCTATAGTTATACTCATCACAGTCATTCCATTACAAAACGTATATAAGACACTCCCAAATACATGCAGTATTGTTAAACTATTTTAAAACTATCGGCTTAGCCCTTTCGAATTCAAAATAAAAGAAATCATAGACACAGGCGCACACGCAGACATCCAAAAGTTCATTATATATAATATATATATATATATATATATATATATATATATATATATATATATGTGCTGATATTCAAATCCTCTCCAACTACCGTTCAGCCTTCAACTGAAAAGTAATTTTACCTTTATTCTCAATTCCTCTCTATACATTGGAAAACGCTGACGAAGGTGTATGAAAAATATATAAATTTAGAAACACGATTGCTAAAAGTAACATGTCGTAATTTTAACTACAGTTTATTTAATTTATTTTTATGCACAAGACATAAGACATATTTTTATGCACAATACATAAGACGTATGACATTTTAGGTTAATCGATTCTCTTAGATTCTAATAATAGGTATTAAGTTTTGAGTCAAAAATGTCGGATGCCTCTATTTTGCAAGTTACATCTGGTATTTAAATTTTAAATAATGACTTCGTAATTATCAACCATTTCTCAATTCTTTTGTATTAAATCAGCACATCTACAGTTTAATAAAGCATCGGATATAGGTTATCTAATTTTTTTTACTAATAAGTGTGTGTGTGTTACAATTTGCAAACGGCACACGTGATTAAATTAGTTCGTATATTAACGATCGAATACACGAGGTTTTCCTTAACAATCTTTTAACCAATTTCGAAATATAGATTGACAAATGTTAACAATTGTGAGCTCTGTGAATTTCATAACACATTAAGTTTAAACTACTAAAGCTTGTTTCACTGCTTCTAATCATTTAACAGCCGTAAATGAATCATTGATTCAAAGACGGGAACATCTAAACTCGATATACGAGTATTAAACTGTTGCTCTTACTCCTAGACAGACTGTTGTTTTCTTTTAAATAAGTAATACTTATTTTAGAGAAATTGGCAAAGAGCAAACTGCACCCAAGAAGATACTCCCATGCTGTGCAAGATTACTTGATGTATGCATACTTGGATATAGCCATGGTAACGATTCTCCGAACAAAACATGGTAAATGGTCAGTTTAAATTAGTTGAATTATTGTGTTGTTCAGGTAATCTAAGAGTCTTTCAATTGAATTGCTAATTCTATCATGTAAGTAATTCTGCGATGACGAAACGTAGGTGTGCGTAGGACAACCAACGCTGGACCTATTAACTTTTTTTTCCAGATTATAGCAAACTTAGCCACAGTGTTTATATGAAATGATGGTAAATCTAGCTCCGTTGAAGAGGTCACGCTAGATTGGCACATTAAATTAAATCAAGAAGAACTTCCTCACTGACCGAAGACATAATAGACGAACCATTTTTAACTAAAAATTTGTTGCTTTTAGAATAGCAATTTGGGGTTGGAAACGCAGGTCTGCGATCTCCATACATATGATTCGCTGCATAACAAAAAGTAGTAATTAGAGGGTTCTTAAAATTTAGAATACGACACACCAATCCATTCGTAGATGATTGTGTGCACAACTGAATGAATTAGATAAAATGAAAAGCACAATTCTGTCTTAGACGTTCTTTAATTTGTGGCTTTCGAAGTCAAATTTTCATTACTACCAGGTAAAGACATTTCATGAACAATATAACATTAACATTATATGTTAACTTAAAGAATTCTAGATTTAAATGTGAGTTATTTAAAACTCGATTCAAATCGTAATTGTATAAACCACGTTTTATTTTTACTAAAGAAAGAGATAAGAGAAATTTATTCATTATAAACATTTCATTTTTTATCGCTTTCCAATAATTCTAGGAAATTGAAATATCTGAACGAGATAATGTTAATTTCTCTAAAATAGATTAAGAAGATTACAAACTTATGGCAATATGCGACGGAAGAATCGACTATGAAATGTTATTTGATTCTTGTTGTATAGTAATAAATGAACCACTGCATTTTAATGAAGTTAGGCAAGAAATTATTGTGTGTATGTGTACATATGTTTAGATTCTGCGTCCCCGAGTGCCATTTCTAGTATTACTTTTTCATGTTCTACTAACAGGACCCGTTAACCGGCGTTGCTCGGTGGTAGCATGCCCACCCCCGTCTCAGCGGAAAAAATACAGCACGGTTCTTGTTGTAGCCCAGTCACCAATCTCCTCATGTAAAGAACGGTTTTCGGAATGTATACCTGCAATCTCTCTATATTAGGAACGGCTTTTGGAATAGACCCCCCATTTTGTCAGTGGGGGTGTGGTTTTCAATAAATTGTCCAAACTGTAACTTTGAAAATCGCTGTCAAGATTCTCACGCGCAAATAATATGAATGAACAAAATGTTGGTGGTTGCAGTATCGGTCTGTCCGTGCATACTAATCTGGCGGGCAGGGTATTGTTTTCGTGTATGGTATTTATGTTGGAAAGACTATAGTCTATGTGGTAAAAGACTCTCAAACATCAAAAATGAATTAATTCCTGTAGTCACCTGTACGTTACCATGTAAACATGTAAACGGTATTAAAAAAAAAACGTGTTTTACAATAAACATATACTATTTATTTTAAACAATATATACTGAATTTGGTGTACATTATGAACAATATAAATCGGACAATTCATAATTTGAAAAATGTAAAGCTGAATAATTTTTTTTAGACAACAGATAGATAACTTTTTCATAATTTTGAAAGAATTGCTGTTGACAAACATGTTTCAGTATACATACGAGAAAAAATCATAGGAAATTAGGCAAACACAAGTTATTTAGGTGTGTGACTTATTTGCGATAAAAAATAAAAATATATAACATTAGTTTTAAGTTTTTGTAAAATACACACACATTATTTTAATATATATACATAAAAACAAAATAACATTGTATTTTGCTTTGTAACCTATTTACGTCTGCAACCCCCTATAAAAATAGCACCCAGTGCCCTTTCGAGCGCCCCTCCCATCAAAATAAATTCCCGCAGTAGCCAGGCTCGACCGTGTTACGCGGAGAGGAAAAGTAGATGAGAAAAAAAAAGGAAACACTTTAGTGGCCTGACGACGGTGGACGTATGACATTATGGGGCTTCTAAATAACACATTTAAAACATATCGGAAGTTGTGAATGATTTTGTGAACCAAATAAAATGAGTGCAAACGGCTACGATGATGGCGATGCTCCTCCCTCTCTTCCCCCTCTCTCCCTTCCCCTCTTTCTCGACATCTCTCTCTGTCTCTCTCTATCTATCTCCGTGTAGGCTTGCTTAACCATAAAAATGAGTTAAAAAGTTTAGCACGGCTACAATGATGATGACTGCCCTCTCTCTGTAGAAAATATATTGCAGTGCTTTAACATCTATCTACCGGAGCTCCAAACCGTAGTTTTGTCGGAAGTTTACTACCTTAGCTTTTACCTTTACTAGGGTATCAACGAACCAGTGGAGATATTGTCCCATACCTGGTGAAATTTTAAAAATATATTTCCAATTTTGACGATTATAACGCATATTGTCATTATAGTTATGGTGTATCAAAATGAAAGCGAACTCTTTCTTAAAAAGAGGCGGGTGAAAAAAAAACCCAAAAAACAAACAAAAAAAAAACAAACGAAAACACAGAAAGAAAACAAAAAAACAAAATACAAACGCACATCCTGTAATGGTGAATATTTGAATATATTTCTACTTTCAATAAAAAAATAATGGAGATCCACTATGTTTTAATTAATCCGAGAATATTTTTTCTCGAAAATATTTTCGTTTATATGATCTTTTTCTGTATCCGTGTTTATATTAAAATCTATTTTCTTATATTTATTTATGAAGAAAATACAACTTTGTTATATATGGGTCGTGGAATTGTGTCGATCTGCAAAAGATCTAGCTAATTTGCATATCTTTACAACATTCATTTTAATTAATTCCCTATTATATTTTTTCGGTTTTGTTATTGAGTGAGCATATTGAGTTTACTATTAGGTGTAATTATATTCATGCAGATTTTATACATGATTTATTCTTCTGTAATATTTGCGTCAAAACGTTATAGTAAACACAAACCACCTTTCTATATATATATATATATATATATATATATATATATATATATATATATATATATATATATATATTGATGTATGCGTATATATTTGTTCCAAAAAAGTTGATTTCAAAACTTCTTGTTCAAGATTTGGTCTAGAGACATGAACCCTAATCTATAGGGTATTCGAACGCACGCAAAACTTTATATTTTGGTTTTAGCCGGGGAGAATCGGTGCAAAATGTGAACATTTAAACAAACTGGCATTTGACTGATGAAGGTTAGACGACGGGACTATGAATATGTATGCGTGATGTAATAGCTGCAGGTTCATGCTTTAGTTTTTAGTCGTGCAGCAAACATGTCTTTCTAGTTCAGGCATTAATGTTAAAGGGAAAATAAAATCTTAAGCTAAATATTTTGGGTTCGATTCTTGGTAGAGGCGCACGAGTCATTTTGAAGATTTTTATATCATTACTATATATTTTGTCTAATATAATATAATAATAATTACGAAACTCGCATTAATAAAAATATCATATTTAAGCGTATTTTACTACTGAATAATGGCGGGTCGCCTGTTAATTATTTAGAAAAATATAGTGCATTGTGTATTGCATTAAGGCTTTGTAGATTGGTTTTGTAAGGAGATGTAAAGAGGCAAAACATTTATAATTTTGAAAAACTAATAAAAAAAATCTAAAATTAGTCCGTTTAACTGTTCTATGTAAGTCTTTTTTCTATTTTTATGAAAAAAATACACAAGGGGCAGGACGGAGAAGCCCAAGACGAAGTTAAGTAGTTGACAAACGGGCCCTTCTCTCAACAAACGGCGACGGCATATACCGCCCGTCCCCATCTCGAGTCGGTTGGCCTCTTCGCAAAAGTCGATATTTAGGCGGAAACAATATCAGCGACCTGCCGACCATCCAAACTCTACGGATGGAGACCACAAATCCGCCACTATCACTAGTGACGAAGACTGGTATGTCAGGCTTCATTAGAACGAAAAAGGACGCATTTCGTAATACTATAATGATTCTGGCTAATACACGTCCAGCCATTGATGTATAACATCCAATTTCTTTGAAATTTAAGTTTTAATATTTGTATTCTCATGCCACCCAAGATTTTTTTTACATGAAGGCCACCACTTATTCAGGCTCTGAAGCCACTGGGAGATTATGGTTATTGCGTGTACAGTAACAAATAGGATAGCATCGTAGTAATCGTTAGTAGTGGAGATTTGATAAAGTGCCTTACTTAAGGGGGGGCGAGCCATCAGGAATTTGTTTATGTTGGACTCGAAGACATCCAAGTTGTAGTCAGGTGGGAAACAGGCAAACAGAAGTAAGTTCCACAGGCGTGGTGCACTTCTAAGAAGAATCTTTGTTCATGGAATCTACGTTTTGATTAAGTGACATATAAGGAGTGGGGAAAATTACTGACAGTAGTTTCAGCTAGACGAGTGCTTTTCGTGAAAAATTGGCGATGGGGGGCAGAGATTGGGGTTCAGGCGAACACTTTCCATGAAATAACGACAAAAAAGACAGGCTCGCAACGTCTCTTCTATGGGAGAAGGGTTGCAGGAAAAAGTGAAAGGCATCCCCCGCTAAGCCACGAAGTGTATTTTGTACTCTGTCAAGACGGGATATGCTGTTTTTAGAAGCTCCTGCCCAGATGTGGAAGCAGTACTCAATCCTTGGACGTACTTGCTTTTTATACAGGTAGATAATTGCATCAGTAGTGAGATATCTTCTGGGGCGATAAAAGGATCTTACAATGTTTCCTCAGCGACCTACGATACAGACTTGATTTACGTGTTCAATTTCAGAGCAGGAGTAAAGGTCAAACTCAGAAATTTGTAAAAACATGAAGCCCCCCCCCAAGACGAGAGCAATCCATTTCAATTGATGCAAGATGGGGATCACAGCGTTGATGATGTAAAGATAGGAGATTGGTTTTAGATGTATTAAAAGTAACCAGTCACCTCTTTCCCCACTGTACCACGCGCTCAAGATCAGAGGAGAGAGAATCAGAAAGAACTTTATCATTTACGGCCTTTCGATGTTCTCAGCATAGGTGCCAACGAATGATTTAAGTATGTGTTTTGGGAGATCAGTGATGTAGATCAGGAAGAGAGTTGGGCCCAGTATGGACCCATGTGGGACTCCTGCATTAATACTTTTGACCTCTGCTTTCTGCTCATCAACCACTACTCTTATGAGCCTATCAGAAAGAAATGATTTAATAATTGAGAAAGAATTTCCAGTGATACCGTAGCTGGAAATCTTGTGAAGTAGGCCTTTATGACATACCTTACCCAAGGCCTTTGATATGTCAAGAGCAATTGCCCTAGAGAGGAAGACTTTGCCGAGAGATTCACTAATCCTATGAGATATAACCGTAAGCTCATCTGCTGTAGATCTAGCCGAACGGAAACCATATTGCATTTCACTAAGAAGGTTATTTCTCTGAGGTGGTTGACTACTTCTTTATTTAATATGAATTATAGCAGCTTACTCATGGCACACAGGAGACTTAAAATCTGTACTGAGAGGGAGATGACTTATCACCTGAATTCTTAAATAAAGGGCATACTAATGACTTTTTCCAGGTTGTTGGAAAGCACTTCTTCTTAAGGCAACGTTGATACAGTTTTGTAAGTATGGGGGCAGGTTCTGATCGAAGCTTTTTCAGCACTATAATTGGAATGCCGTCTCGACCAGTTGTTTACTGGAATCAAGGTTCTTGATTAGCTTGGCGACCTCATGCACAGATATTTGTATATCTGCATAGCGTGTTGACTGTAATAGGAGGAAATACGGGGGGTTGATAACCTTTGCTGCAAAGGGTAGAATTAGCTGCAAAGCTCTTGGCAAATAGTTTGGTCTTGTCTGATGCTGACGGATAGAACGCACGTTTCTGTTCAGGATCCTGTTTGCTATTTGCCAGAACTGGTGGGAACTAAGCTGCTGCTCAGCTACTTTGGATTTTACGGACTAAGCATATAGCTCCCTGGTATTTTTATTACTCTTTTACAGTAGTTGCTGACAGTCCTGAAAGCAGCTTTAGTCTTAGTGCATCTATTACGTTGGTAGCTATGGAAAAAGTTATTTCTGTGCGCGATGGCAGCATCACATTCAGGGGAGAACCATAGTTTGCTGTTACGTTTTTGTTGGTATTTTTTTGGATTGTATGAATCGGTCTATGCCTATAATTAACCATTACTTCAGGTCTGATACTATAGAGAACACATACTTTTTAATCATGGAATGGTGATGTAGACCAGATATGAATGTAGGGAATCTATCCCAGTCAGCCATAGAGTATCGATATACAGTACGGTGGAGAGGTACGTCTTAAGACTTATTGCATTTCATTTTTATCGTAACTGATACGATTCAGTGGTCGGAGGATCCCAGGGTAGATAGAACGGAACATGAACATAGATCAGGGGAAGTTGGAAGAATAATGTCTAGAAGGCTTGCATACTGACCGGTAGTATAGGCCACACGGGTTGGTTCGTGAAAAATCTGAGTGAGGTCATAGCCAATGGAAAAATCATGACAGAAGCTCCCCTCATCATCTCTCTTATTTGAGTGGGTTTGCCATTCCATATTATGGACATTGAAGTCACCGCAAATGTGAATGTTAGCCGAAGGATGAGCAGACAGGATGTTGTACATTTTCTCAGATATACTCTTAAAGATAGTAACCCCCGCTGTGTTGGGGGCGATAGAGAGCAAATATACATGCCGTGTTTCAAGCAAGTGCAACCCGGAAGCACATATAATGTAAATTGGGGTCCTAACTGGAAATATCCCTACCACACGGAAAGCCATGTTTAATGTAGGCGCATATTCTATGCCCATGGTGATTTCGGGTTAGGATTGTCTCTTTTTGTCTTCTTGTTTGCAATCCAGTAATTAATTACTACTTTTTCGACATATCGTGTGTGATTTTGCATTCTTTTAAGACAATTTACCTCCTTTCACTTTTTTTTTCTGCAGAGTACAATTGCTGTTTTACTGGGTTTTGTCTGTTTTGATATACTAATTTTTTATTGCATTGTTCTTTGCCATTTTTTTCGTCTTTACTTGTGTCTATTTCTTAACAAGTCTCAGGGGCGTACTTGAGTGTCTTTATCTGGCTTTAATATGTCAGTATGTCATATTTTCCTGGTAATATTCTTTTTCCAGAGAAAAAGTGTCTCATTTCGTTGCTGATTGCATTGCTCATTTTTTTGGTGGATCCTTTTTGTCTGATGACAAGGTTTTATATATACTTGAATTGTTTTTTCTTTCATACAAAGCAGTTTTTATACTTACAATTTATCTTTTCACTTCCGCTTGATTCACTTACCGGGTATAGTACAATCTTAAATTAAATTACTTTGATAATTTTTTGTGGCATAGTACCTAATGTCTTCTTTGTGATAACCTACAAATGGTAAAAATAGATTACTAGTTACACTTCCCATGTGATTAGTGATTGGATGATGGGACTGGATAAAAGAACTTATGGATATGCATCTTCAATGTTATTGGTTCAATGTAACGCCTCTTTATGTTTTGTCTCTGCAGTAGCTCTTGTAGCCTGTGCTTGTGGCTTATATGTATTAGTATCCGCATTCAAGAGTATTCTTTATCATTTCAGCCGTTTCCATTATTGTTATTCGCTGTATTCCTCTGATTTCAATTTCTCTCATTCTTGTTGCAAAGTTTTTGGAATTGCTCCTAGAGCTCCTACTATTATAGGCACTATCTTGATTTTTTTTATCATCCATAACTTTTTCAGCTTTCTGGCAAGCTCAGTGTATTTATTGTTTCTTTGTTATTCACTCTGTGGCCAGCTGGGAGATCAAAGTCTACGATTAGGCAGGACTTTTCTCTTTTGTTAATTATCACTACATTCGGTCTTCTGGCTTGGATAGGTGTATCCGTTTTTCTGTCCATGCCCCATAGGATTTCCTTTTAAATTACTGTTCCGGCTTATTCTTACCCCTTTGTTCGTACGTTCGAGGTGCAGTTGTTTGCACAATTCCCAGTGTACTACCCTTCCTAATCGGTCGTGTCTGATATGATATTCTTTTTGAGCTAGTTTGCTGCATTCAGTTTCTATATCCTTTATTGTTTCGTCACTTTGTCCACAGGGTCTGCATTTGCTGTTTTCATGTGTTTTCTCAACCTTTGCTTTGATGTGGGTGGGTCTTATCGAGGTAATTTGTGGTCTCGTAATTATGGATACAGTTTCTAGCTTTCGAATCTTCCGTGTAGTTTTTTCTCTTCCCATTTTTCGTTTCTTGTTTTATCATTTGTCTCTGTTTCCGTTTTTGTTATTTTCCGTGTCTCTCGCTGCCATAATTATACTTTCAGTGTTTTGCATGATGTATTTTTCTAGTGCTTTTTTCGTGTCATTCACACATTCTTCTATGAAAACAAGTCCCCCCCTCGCCGTCTTTTCTTTTCAGGTAGAGTCGATCAACATCGCCCTTCGAGTGCAGTGCGTTTTGCATGGCCATGAGTGTCCTGGTCTTCAGATCACGCTGTCTCAGTTCTTTAGTCCACACCATAAACGGTCAAGATTATCTAACTAATGATGCTGTCCGTGTATTTATGCATTTTTTTTAGGTTTCTGTTGTATAATTTAGTTTCCAGACGTTTTCTTGTTCTCCTGAGGTATTCCTTTCCAATTCTCTCATTCATTTGTGTTGTTTTGGTTTTGTCTACTTCCAGAACCTCCAGAGATTTATAGGCCTCTTGTTCCCCTAGTACCCTCATCTCCGTGTTCTTTAGTAGTTCCATGCCTTCTGTTGTCTCCAGTTTTCAGTTTCTTATAATTGGTAGTGCGCAATTTTTCATACCAAACTCCATTTGGATACCCTAGCTGAAAATCCTGATATTGTTTATTAATGTCTCTAGTTCCTATTTCAGCTCGTCCATGTACATCAGGTGGTTAACTTTTCCTCTGCGTTTGAGAATTGTATACGGCTTTGCAATTTCTCAGTATATTGTTCAGGCGCATCATGGATATGATGAACCGTACTGGTGATAATGGATCTCGTTGGAAGATGACTCCTTGTATATTATCTTCCGTTATGTGTTGTCCATCAGCTGTCAGTTTCAGTCTCCATGTGTTCATTGCATTTTCATTATCCATGCTCGCGGGGTCCTGCCGGACGCCTTTTTGTAGTCAATCCATGCCATGGCTAAATTCTGGATCCTCCTCTTTACTTCCTATAGACTCTTTTGATCTATGTATAGTAGATCTTGTATTATTATTATTATTATTATTATTATTATTATTATTATTATTATTATTATTTTATTTTTTATTTTTTTAATTAGTATTATTACTATTTTTATTATTATTATTTTATTTTTATTTTCATTATTATTTTTATTATTAGTAGTATTAGTATTATTATTTTTATTATTAATATTACTATTATTATTATTGTTATTATTATTAATATTATCATTGTTATTATTAATATTAGCATTGTTGTTATTATTAATATTATTATTATCATCATCATCATCATCATCATCATCATCATCATCATCATATTAGTTAAAGTAATACTATTTGATTAATAAATTATACTTAAGTAAAATATTTTCCCTTTTACCGCCAAGCGTTCTTATCTAATAACATGCTATCACATACTTGAAATGTTTTTCTTATTATGAATTTAGCTGGGGATTTTTTTTTCTTTTGCTGTGTTGTAAAATAAGCTCCATACTTGCTTTTTAAGATAGAATTAATAAAAGGCAAAAACAGTGTTAGACCGTTTCAGAAATATTTGAAATGCACACCACAATTATTCGTACCATTTATTTTGTAGCATTCTGAAACAAATCTTCAATTATAAATCCATTTGTATTGTTTGAAACATTCACAATTTTCTTCATATCTTGAATGTTACTCACACGAATTAAAGACGTTGTAACCTCCGACCTTCTGCAAGTTCGGCGACATCAGCAAACTGTATTTCGAACTTGAGGAAACTTTATACATAAACATATGTTCTTCGCACTTCGTCTGTTATTAGCCTGCAGGAATTAAAATCATTCGTAAGTCTGTTCTTTGTAACTCTGGTGCTTAAGAGTTAATCTTCAACCTTAAAATCGATTGCGATTGAACTAATTATTAATCTACCTTATATCTGTTGGAGGACGAAAATTGAAGATGATTGCAAGTTTCATCAGCCAACACGATGTATAAATAACACCGAAAATTAGAACAGAATTCTGAACAATCGAATTATAACAAATGATCAATTTTTAAGTTAAAACTCCTATGCATAATATCTAACCGTATTTATCTGAAATCAGTTTATTTTCCCCCATTTTGAAATAATAATTGCTTATTTCATTATAAAACCTTTCGCTTTAATCGTGAATATGTCATCATAAAGAATCGGTCCGCATATTAAGCTTATTGCAAAAACCAAGATATTTAGCTATCATCCCGTAGTTTACATAAACACTTGTTTAATATGTTCGCAGTTTTGAAACATTAACATTTATTCTCATTAAACCAAAACATTCGAAATTGATTAGTAGGTTTATAACATTCAATGTCAAATAATCAAAAACTCTCAAATAGACAATGTATATTTAGACTTTCTAATGTGTATGCGAACAACAGAATACATTAGAGTTATTCTTGGTGAATACATCGTCTCTGAATATATGTCATTACCAAATTATTCAGCTCGCAACAAGTTCTATCTGCGATATCAGTTATTGTATCTGGAATATTCAGCGTTGAATAGCAAACTACCATCCGGACAGCGTTACTTGAATCGCCGCCGAGACAGTCCATTTACATGTCTTTTAAATATATATTCACTACAGACTGTATCAATGCACTTGGCGGTATATAGAAAGAGAGCTCGGGACATAGATAAATAGATAACTAAATATGAGGTGAAAACAGATAACATATCAGAGGCAGCTCTCGGATTTTTCCATTTATGGTTTCCTCAGGGAATGGCTAAGTAAACAAAGTGTTTGCCTAAGGCCTAATGTAAAGTCTAGCCTATAATAAGAAGGTAAGATGAAAAGAAAAAGAAAACGACAGTATCTTCCGCATGTCTAGAGAGTATATCAATATCCTCCATCAATGACCTACTGGTGTTTATTCTCTGCATATTGGAAATGTTCCAACATTTCAACATAGAAAGGTTTTGTTTCGGAATTGACAGGTAATTCTTTCTTAGCCTTACTCACGGTATTTGTCAAAGTAAAATTGTATAGCAAACCGAAACAATATTATCAAAAATAATTAACAATGATAATTGTGATTTCTAGAAGGCAACAAACTGCACATGTATAACAGATGGATACAAACTAAGTCAATTTAATGTTTAGTACAATAGAAGTAGCTGTGCAGAGTCATCTTCAAGTATATATATATATATATATATATATATATATATATACTTAATTAACTCACATAAAATTGATATACGAAAGTATAGATTTATCGTAAACTGTAAGTATTTACTTCAAAAATGGTCAATACGAAGGTAGAACTAGTTAGTAATTTATAAAATATATATGGCGATTAAGCTACACTGAATATTCGGCGTTTCATCCACTCTAGGACTCCTCAAGCTTATGCGCATAAGTCTGAGGAGTCCTAGAGTGGATGAAACGCCGAATGTGTGTGTGTGTGTGTGTGTGTGTGTGTGTGTGTGTGTGTGTGTGTGTGTGTGTGTGTGTGGGTGGGTGTGTGTGTGTAAATATATACAAGTTAGTTATAATATTATCTTCTGTCACCCACCGGCGCAACCGTATTACTAAATTAAGGAAAAATATATCTAGCCATTATTGAGCTTAATAGCTTGATTAAACCCCTTCTGTCTTTAGTAATAAACTTGGCATATGTTTTTAAAACTCGCGGAATAATTTTTTAAAAACTTTCAGTTTTTATTTTTAATTTGTTTTTCTTCTCATGCTACGACTGTTGTCGATAAAAACCAGAAGCATGGGTTGTCTGATATTTTTTAGATTGAAACAATAGCTTTGTTATCGCAACTAATTATACATGTATTTACCTAACTTGAATAAAATAATATCGGTCTCGTTTTTATTGCGACCTGTCATCAACCTCGTGTAATTAAAAGGGTTTACTTTTTTAAAATCTAGAATATATATATATATATATTTATATATATAAATATATATACATAAATACATATTTATATATAAATATATACATAAATACATATTTATATATAAATATATATGCACAAATATGTATACACATATATGCACATACATATCTATACATATATATGCGCATGCATATATATACACATGCATATATATAAATATAGGCACATGCATATATATATACATATATATGCATATATATATTCGTATATATATGCATTTATATACATATAGATATATATATATATATATATATATATATATATATATATATATACATACATAGATATACATATATATTTCTGTGGAAATATGATTTTTCAATTATATTTATTTTTTTTTAAATACTAATCATTAATGTATGAATCTCAATGAAATTACAGAGAATATAATAAACAAATGACACAATTTTATATTTCAAACTTAATGATGTTGACCATCTTACAATATATTCCTTTAATTACGCGGACACTTCTAATTCCTGACAGAAGCCGTGTTGCAGCACAAAATCAATCATTTAATTATAATATCAATCACTTCCATTTATTTTTTGTCGAGTAGATTGCTAGTTGTTTTTTTTCTGTTGAGTGATGACTGAAGGCCAAAATAGATTCATCGATTATAATAATTAAATAAAAAAGTTTGCGCTGCGAAAAAGTTGGTGTAAAGAATTGGAAGTGTCCAGGTAACTAAATGAAGAAATTGTAAGATGATCACAATCCTGTACTTTAAAATATAATATTTTTAATTGTTTTGTTATGTAAATTTATATATATATATATATATATATATATATATATATTTATAGTATAACTCCCATAATTTGAACATCCGCTTCGTTCAAGGTAGATGATGCTGTTCAAATATGGCGATGAGAAATGTGCTGCAATTAACTAATTTTCATTTTCTAAGAATGAAGAAATATTAAATAAAATTCATTGCTATATGATACTTCATGTATATATTATATTGAGTTTACGATATATTGCAAGTAATGTATATGTAACATACAGTTTTTTTTAATTTTTATTCATTGAATAAGTCTCATTGCAGTTTCTATTCTCATCGATTGAGCTCTCGGCCGCTGCCATTGTATTCCGTAAGCGATCACAAAAATCTACAATTTCTTGGTTCTGTAGCTTCTTTATGATTATATCTCTTCGGAGTGACATTGCTTACAAAACATAGTTGTCATTAAATTAAGGACGTTTTTCTAGAAATGTTATAACTGTCTCCATAGACTTTTCTGCATCATCTCATGAGATTGATTCATCAGAGTGTTCTTGGTTATTTACATTAGGGTCAAGGGAATGGGAGCTGTCCCTATTTTCATCACTATTACTGCCTTCAGGATATTGATCAGCAGTTTCCTCATCTTGTTGCACCCACATTTCAACATCATTTGCATTAAGTCATTTAAGAACAGTGTGGTTAGTAGGTAACCGTTTGGTTTCAAGATTTTTTTCTAGACCAGATGTATTCTCTGATTCTTTCAGTTCAGGAGCCTTTGGCGGTGGGCATAATTTACCCCATGCTTTTTTTAATGTGCTTTCTCGAACTTGATTCCATGCACTTGCGAGAGAAAATATGGCATCTTTGGTAGGATAATGGCGCTGAAAATCGCTTATGCTCACGGTGTTATTTATCATATTCATCATGAAATCATTTCTGTAGAAACATTTAAAGTTCCAAATAATTCCTTGATCCATAGGTTGGATGAGAGAATTCACATTAGGTGGTAAGTAGCACACAAAAATATTCCCGCAAGATGGCACTAGTTCTGACTCAGGAGGATAAGCTCTACAATTGTCCAACAGAAGCAGGTTTACCTAATTCAAGAAAACGCCTCTGGGCAACTGGCACACATTCTAGCAAAAACATTTTTAAACAACTGTTGATTCATCCATCCATTTTGTGAAGAACAATAAGACACTGGCAAAGGCGAAACTCCTTTCAATGTTCGGGGACAGTTTGATTTGCCGATGACAAGAAGCTTAAGTTTATGAGTTCCAGAAGAATTAGCACATACCATCACTGTTAGTCTTCCTTTCTTTAATTTGAATCCTTTTATTTTCTGCTCCTCGGATCCGGCTAATGTTGTTGTAGGTAAACACTTCCAATTTACGCCACTTTCATCAGCGTTTAAACATCCTCTGGTGTTAAAGCATAATCGGTAATTATCGTCTTGAAATTGTCACAATAATTTGATGTTTCGTGTTGTATCAGTAGACCGTTGTTCGCCTGACATTGTTAATTGTCTTATACTATGTCTACTCTTAAAGCTCCTAAGCCAGTCTCCACTGAAGTTCATGTCTTCTACGATATTCAACTCTTCCTTGAGAGATTTTACTTTAGCAATTAACATGGCCCCAAATATTTCTACACTTTCATTCCGTTTTGTTACAAACTACTCCTGAAATATTCGATCGAATTCAAGTTGATTTGGTATGCCAAGAATCCTTCTTTTGGCATGTCTTTTATTTGAAGAGAAAGGAGCAGCCTTAAATATGTCCTCCTTTTTCTTTTTGATGTAAAACAGTGTACTTCTTCCAATCCTATAATCTCTCAATATAACGCTATTTTCAATGACAGCATCTAATTTTTCTATAGTTTGACGTTTTTCGAATAAAGTCAGTGTCACTTGTTTTCTTTTAGAGTTGCAAGCCATTGTGATGGGTTGTTTTACACAATTTTAAATATAGCAATCTGAAAAAAGTTTACAGTTAGTGTAAATTAATTATAAATAGAGTATCTACATTAATTACATAATACCAATATTAACATTTCTGCACAATATCTGACTAAACCATGTAAACAGTTTTACTGCAACTCCCCATCAAATATGCTAATACAATTTCAATAACGTGGGAGTTCAAGTATAGAGAAAGTCCAGATTTAGAAGAAGTCCAAATGAGTGGAAGTCCAACTTTAGAGGAAGTTCAAATTAAAGAGGTTTTACTATATATATATATATATATATATATATATATATATATATATATATATATATATACATTTATCTAGTGTTTCCTTTGCAGATTAAATATGTTTTTAACTCATTTCAAAGTGTTTTTTAACATATTTTGTTAACTGTTTGCTCATATATATATATATATATATATATATACACATATATATATATACATATATGAATGTTTTTAAAAAAAAAACTACATTACCCATCTTATTTCATTTCTTACGCACAGAAGAAAGCTACGAAAATACACTATAATATAAACAGACAGAAAAATAAAACAAATACCTAACTATTAAACAGACATCTTTTCATTCCCACCCCCACTAAAAATACAAAAATCTACGACACTCTTAACAGACTTGGTTTTCACTTAATACAAACAACTTCCACAACAATTATTCCAAAACAGATATTAAAAACTACCAAGCACTCTCCAAACACCTTCACATCCGATACCGGTATATATTCTATCCCATGTAACAACTGTCAACAAGCGTACACACGTGAGACACAGCGTAAATTGAAACTAAGACTTTACGAACACAGAAGAGATATAAGGAATGGTAACGCCCTAAATGCACTCTTTTGCCATTGTGCAGAATATGAAAAGTATAAAATACGTGATAGACAGAGCTAAAAGAAGACTTTTAGCATAGACACTTATATTAAACACTAATGCTATTACGCAAAGAAAGGGCTTCTACCATTTAGCCCCTAGTATCGGGAAAATAATAATCAAAGAACAAAATATCAAAACAGATCCTGGTTAACCGTTTTTCGTTAATCCTTAAATATTTCAACAAAATGAATAAGTTTAGAAACAAAAACTACATATGTATTTGACGCATTTAAAAGGTGTATATATAGACATTTGAACACCCCAACCTTCCTATATACACACATGTATGGTGTATGGGAAGGATTCAAACACTATTTTCTTTTCATTTTCGTATGGTCTATGATAATTTTCTTTTTGTGCATTTTTCCTTTTAATATCCTGAAGATGTCCCCTGCAATAGGGATGAAACGTTGATTATTTTATAAATTCATTCGTTTTTTTCTTTTTTCAAAACGACATAACGTCAACCACCGCTGATATTTTTATTTTACACACACACAAACGCACACACACAAACGCACACACACACATATATATATACATATATACATATATACATATATATACACATACATATGTATACATATGTATATATACAGACAGACATTTATATATACATATATATATATACAGACATATATTTATATATAAATACATATATATTATATCTATATATACATATATATATTTATATATTCATATGTATATATATACATACGTATTTATATGCATATATATATATTTATATATATATATATATATATTTATTTATATTTGTGTTATATACTTACTTTAAATAAGAATACCGCAAGGAGCACGGGGTTATGGGTGAAAGACAAAGGGTTAATTTACAAAGGAATACATTTGACATAAGAATTACTCGACATATTTTCTTATTTTCTTTCCTGTCTTTATTCCTTCTGCCTCAATCATAGTTCATTTTATCTAAGAAGAAATGTTAGGTTATTCCATTACACCACCTAGCTCCCTACCTTAATTCTTCCATGGAATTTTTTTCCTACCATTTTTTCCTTTGTAGACTTTGTCCAAAAAATTCGGCCCTTTTCCATTTACTTTCACTTCTCCTCACCACTTGTGTTAGCCGATCTTTTGACTTTTGAAGAGTGACTAGATCCCTGAGTTACGGTTACTTCCTTGTTTGGAGATTGCATATAATCTTCATGGGAACCCAGTTTTTGCAACAGTAAAATAATTATTTCTTCATCCGACCAGGCCTGACATCGTTTGGAAAAAATATTTTCGTATCTATGATAATATGCTGGAAACGTTAAGCCATTAGTTGGTTCATATGAATATATTGTCAGGGAATTTGCATTTCCTTCCGGAGTGAACCGACAATCCTTTTTTCCTTCTTGTATCATAAATATTGTTTTTAATACTTCATTTTGTTTTAACTGTCCTTTTTGTAAAACTTTCATCTGGCTTTGTCGGGCCGCCAGTGCTAATTGTATAGTTTTTGTAAACATGGCTAATTGTTCCCTGTTGAAGAACTTTTCTTGTTTTTTAGCACAGTAATAAAACAAAAGGTTAGCAGTATCTGCACAAAACATTAAATACATTCAGTAAATAGTTTTTTTTAATCACAAAAATATTCTTTTGTAGACAATGTTTTTGGAGGGGATTACACTAACTAAATTGACCGAACCAACAGCGTACGTGCGTTCCTTTCCGCCGTATTTTTGTCTTCTTATGAAACAAAATAAATTTTAAATGGACAACTTTCTTCCGTTCCGGGGAAAAATGGTCTTTTCAACACTTCGTGCAATGCCAATTTCTCTTTCTTTTTTTTTCAGTAGATCCGTAACAGACTGAATTTTTAAAAATAACTTACTTCTTGTGTGTGTCTTAGTTTTTTTTCAGTAGTTGAAATTTTGCGTGCAGTTTTATTTTATTCGTTGCCCAATATCATTTTCCTTTTTGTGAATTCGAATCCTTACTTTAAATGAGAATACAGCAAGAAACACGGGGTTATGGGTAAAAGACAAAGGAGTTTAGTTAGAAGGGAATCCATGTGACATAAGAATTATTCAGCATAATTTCTTACTCTCTTTCTGACATTTTTCCTTCTGTCTCCGTCACGTGACAGGGGCAATATATCCATAATTCATTTCATCTAAGAAGGGATGTTAAATTATTCCATTACATCAATTTACAAATCAATATTTTTATATACATATGTATATAGATACACAAATGTGCCTGTGTGTATTACTGTATTTGTTTGAGTTACAAAGTTTAATTTTAAATTTAGTAAAAGACTCACGATAAAAGCCGCTTCTAAATTCAGAACAATCCGAATCTCACACACACAAATGAATAAATCGTAAACAATGTCTCGTCTTCAGAAAAAGACAAACGACTGGTAAAAAGTACACATCACTAACATATATTATAAATTAAAGATCATTTACAAACGATATCTCAGAGCCAATATTATGCTGTAGTACATATAACTTACGATACACCTATGCATAACCGAGATGTAACAGTGGGCCTATTAAATCAGACAAAATAAATTCGACATATCTCTGTGTATGTTGAATTCTACCGAGAGTTAGCGAATTGTTATTCACAAAAAGAATGGATGCTTATGCTCCTGTGTATGTATGTGTGAGAGTGAGACAATATATAAACTATATATATATATATATATATATATGAACTATACTATACTATACATTCATCGCTTATCAAAGCGCGCATCTAACTCAAGAATAAGTTTTAATAAGCGACAGGTGGGACGAAACCTTACTGAAACGTGATAATGGCATTTGGTTATGAATTTGGTATTAAAGATGGCGGCGCACAAAGATTTTGTTCACGTGGAACTGAACAAAAATTATGGTTACTGTGCTTCTAGGGAGAATAGCTCATTGTATTTACCTTTCGTTTTATAAACAAATAGATAGTAAGTAAAACTAAATACATTCATATATCATCATCGGCGGTCATTCGTGTCCGAGTATGACTGTCCTCCGTTGTGGCTTCTGTGGGTCCTCAGGTGAGCATAGAGCCCAATCCTAGACCCAATTTGTCTTGTGCAATTTGGGCAGATAAAGGTAGTGGTGGTGGGGTGGGGATGGGTGTGTCTGGTTGATAATCTGTCCTTTCTGTGCTTGCGTTTATCCTCAGCAGCTTGATTTAGGTCACTACTATAAAGCGCAGCACCTTTGTGGACAGCGCTCCTCCATGCCAACCTGCTCCCAGCCACGTCCTCCCATGTCTCAAGGTCCATGTGAAACCGCTGTAGATTTGCTTTGATGTTGTCCTTATACCTCATCTTTTGGCCACCCTGGGCACGCTTTTCCTCAACAAGCTGAGAGTAGAAAATCTGTTTTGTGAGGCGGAGATCCGGCATTCGGACAACATGACCAGTCCATCTGAGCTGGCGTTGAGCAACAGTAGCGGTGATAGTGGGAATGTCAGCCTCACTCAGGACGCTGGTGTTGGTGTGTCGGTCCTTCCAACTTATTCTGAGGATTTTTCGGAGGCATCTTTGGTGGTACGTCTCCAGGGTTTTTACGTGCCTCCTGTATGTGGTCCAGGTCTCCGATCCATAGAGAAGAGTGGGCAGCAAGACAGCTTTATATACCATGATTTTGGTCTTTGCCAGAAGGTCACGGTTCTCAAATACTCTCTTCCTTAGCCTTGAGAAAACCCCACTGGTACAGCTGAGACGGTGTTGTATTTCATCATCTATGTTGGCTTTTGATGATAAGATGCTGCCTAGGTATGGGAAGTGGTCCACATTTTCCAGTCTAGTGTTGTCGATGGAGATGTTTGGGGGTGAGACTGGAGTACTGTTTGGTGGTGATTGATGGAGGATTTGTTTTTTTTATATTAATTGTTAGTCCTAGCTGTTTGTACGCCCTCGTGAAGGCAACCAGTGTATATAAATATATATATATATATATATATATATATATATATATATATATATATATATATATATATACAGGGTGACCAAAAAACGGGCCCAAACTCTAATTAGGCACCCTTTCTTATTTTTTTTTCTCAGAATGAAATGAAACTTCATAACTAGTTTATTATATTCTAAACATCACGTCAAAACACTAGGCTCTGTGGACTTTTGTCTCCGTTCTACAGCATGTGTTCTAGATGGCCTCCATTTAGCTTATTTTGTTTGGGCGGGGGTCACCCTCTATTTACAAATATATATATATATATATATATATATATATATATATATATATATTAATATATAAATATATAAGTATATACATAAATATATATATATTATATACATAAATATATATATATAATACAGAAATATATATATATATGTATAATGCATACATAAATATATATATAATATATACAGAAATATATATATATATAATATACAGAAATATATATATATAATATATACAGAAATATATATATAATATATACAGAATATATATATATATATATATATATATATATAATTATTTTACGGTACAAAACTTAAAGTGGTTTAATAAGGTCGGGAAGACTCTAGGGGTCCCTGACATCCAAAAATTCATCAGGAGGCAATCGTTGAATTTCTATCAAGTGTAAAACAAATACCACACGCAAAAGCGAAAACTTAAGTGGGGATTACTTATAAAATTTTAAGAATGGATTAAATGAAAAAAAATAGGTGTATATATATATATATATATATATATATATATATATATATATAATGAAATGAAGGGCGAATGGGCGAATGGGATTACTTGTAAAAAATATGAGTAAATTATACGTTGTAGAATATGTACTATTGTATAAAATATATGTACAAAATGGCATATATGGTGAAGTTAAACTTCAAAATATATACCCAAATAAGTCCAAAGACTTTACGACTTCCTTCTGTCGACAGAGAGAGGGTCTGCCTTAGAGGATAGAGACTTACTCCAGAATCCTCAGGTTATTCAAAGAGTCAGTCCGATGTAAAATCCTAAACCAGTCCATTTTATATGCATTGACACACGCTGGATTTTTAGCCAGGTACTGACAAATAATAACTTCCAAGGTGAACTCGGGGTGACGAAGCTTACTTAATCTGATGTTTGCTAGGACATGTTAGTTTATTCTTTCCTTCTAATTTAAACGGGTTCGACGTACATAGACACCAGCACACTGACAGTTGACTCGCATTCATATTTGTGATGTAGGGCAAACCATCCTTCACAACTGGGGGAAATGCAGACTTAACACGATAAACCAAGTGAAGAGCAACAGATGGGAAACTATTTGATACAGACTTGATAACAATCTACCCAAACACTGACCAGGGTCACCAATCCAAGGGATTTTTAAATAGTATACTTGGAGGGACCAAAAACTGTAAGAGAATTGTGAGCTTTGACTTTATTATAAATAGTATTATCTACCAATTTCTCCGGATAACCATTGTGAATAAAAATGTCTTTAATCTTCTTTAATTCACAATCCAGTTTACTAGAAGAACAGATTATGAGGGCTCTATACACAAATGTCTGAATGAGCCCTATTTTTCTTGAAGTGGGGACGATTGAACGCCAATTTGTGTAGAGGCCGGTAAATGTCGGCTTACGATAAACAGTTGTAAGAAAAGTGTTCTTACCAAGTTCAATTAAAACATCAAGAAAGGGCAAGCAACCGTCATTCTCATCCTCCATAGTAAATGATAATGGCTTATGGAGGGAATTAAGTTTATCGAAGAAAACTAAATCCTCGTTTTCTGATGCAAAAGCTGCAATGGTGTGGTTCACGTATCTAAAATATATCGATGGTTTCGATATACTGTTAAATAGTACAGACTGATAATATCCCACAAAACTGTTGGTTAATGCCGGGCTCAGGGGACTTTCCATCTGAACCCCATCAATTCGACTATACATGATATTATCAAGGCTGAATTCTACAGCTTTAGTACAAATTAATAGGAGTTCAACAAATATATCTGTAGGGAAGGCTAGGGCATTACATCACTTTAAGTCTTTATTAAAGTTTGCGCCTATTTCCATTCTATAGAGGCCAGGCGCGAACGCAGACCCCACAATTTTATTATATCATTCCTATTTAAGTTATAACATACTTATCAAAGTATTATTATGTACATCTATATCAAAAACACTTGTAAAGTTTTTTTTTTTTAATTTTTAATTTTTTTATTTCCATACTTTGTGGACCAGGCGCGAACGCGGACCCCACAATTTTAATGAACCACTGCCAGATCAAACATACACATTTCTGTGTGTCGATACATTTTCTATCATTATATGTAATCAGTTTATATATATATATATATATATATATATATATATATATATATAAGCGTGATAAGACACTGATAGAGTTCAGATGAACATCCTGATAGATATTACTTGAAGTAATACTTTCAAGGAGATCCTACCCAAAAATCAGCTCACAACCACTTAAAAAAACTGCTGAAAAGCAAAATAGCGTCCATCCGCAGCTGAACATTTTGCCAACTGCTTTTCATTTTATCTGATGATATGACCATTGGTGAAAATCCATGGATTAAGGAAATTAAAATAACCCCTTCTATATATTCTTTTTGTAAAACAATAAATTCTTAAATCGAATATATGTCTCTATATGTTGCTTTTTCTAGAATTTAAAATTTAACCATGAAACTTATTCATATATATATATATATATATATATATATATATATATATATGTATATATATATATATATATATATATATATATTGTTTTATATTATGTTATATTTTCACCCTAATCAAGTCATATTTCCAGTTTAGTGGAGGGGGCTACTATTAGGGACATAAATTACTGTACTACTATGAAGGGAGTTGGGCAGCAAGATGTCGGTTCACGTTATACTTGAACTTCGGCATGACAGTACAGTTGGAGAAGCTGGTATCCGAAAGGGAATTCCAAAGACTAGCGGTTCTGGGGAAGAAACTACTGGTGTAGAAAGCTCTCTTACATCTAGGGATCAGAGGATGAAGATTAGATGACAGTTCAAGACCTGTCACTTTGGCGACTGCCTTTTGCACCTTCTCTAAGAGCGAGAGACTAGTAGCGGAGGCACTAGCCCAAATATGACAACAATACTCCATACATGGGCGAAGGGTTGCTTATAGAGGTACAGGATACTTTCGGGCATAGTATCTTTCTAGCATGGTAGAGAGAACCCACCTTTTTCGCAGCGGTCCTGGCAATGCTCTCAAGGTAATTGTTCCAACTCCTGTTAACGTTAGGCCGATTTCAGATAAAGAGTCATTGGCCATTGCTATTGGTGGTAGAGAAGGTTTCTTGTAGTTATTGAAGGAAACAAGTTAGTCTTGACAGCATTGAATGTGACCAGCCATTTTTACATTTAAAGATTGTAGGTCGTCTCTTAGTGTTTCTGCCATTTATTGGGATATGTGTTCATTTGTTTTCCTGTCGTGTCTGTTATAGAGCGTAGATCATCAGCATATATACCCATCTAAGGCACAATTTTGTCAGGAAGATCATTTATGAATATTAGGGATTATAAATGTGAAAGGATAGACCCCTGAGGATCTCCCGTATTTATATCATATTTTTTAGAAGTACGACCGTCCTGGACAACCAGGATTTTTCTCTTATCTAAGAAGCATTTAATTATGTTAATATTCCTCAAGTAATACTGTATGATCTGATTTCCCTGAGAAGATCTTCATGCCATTCCCTGGCAAAAGCCTTGGATATATCTTGAGCTACCGCTGTACCCTCCCCTGGGTTGTCCAGTGAATGGTATATACATTCGGAGATTAGAGTTAGGATATTTGCTGTGGAACGGGCTTGCCTAAATCCATATTGTTAGTCAGTCAGAAGTTAAGCATTTGTATTGCGTATGTATGGTATATAATAGACTCAAATACTTTTGCGAAAATGTGGAGGAGGCTAATGGGGCAATAATTTACTGGGTCCGTTCTTTCGACAGAATTCGTGAAACTTTGTACCAGATAAGCAGTTTTCCAGTAGGCAGGAAAGCAAGATCTAATATGGCATCTGTTGTAAAGTTTGGAGAGAACTCGAGCTACTTCGACGGAGCATTTTAATAATAGCACAGCCGGGGTGAGATCAGGTCCACATTCTTTTGAAGTGTCAAGGTTTTTTTATGGAAGCAGTCACCTGAGAAGGGGTGATTTTCAGATCGTCTAGCGTGGTGTCTGTCCACAAAGAAAGTAAAAGAGTTGGAGGCAAACCGACAAGCAAGCCTCTTAGCCTTCTCGGTTGCTGAGCAAACAACTTCAGGATTTTTGGATAATGATGGAATTGTTGGCTGCCTCTTATTTACTACACTGTTTAGATTTTCCAGAAATCACGGGTTCCTAATTTGTGTGCTTCGATGCGTTTATTGGTAATTTCGATACATTTTCTCTTAACTGTCGCTATTTCTTTCTTACAGTTACTTCTAGCTTCTTTATACATCTGTCTGTTTGAACTGGACATGTCGGTTACATCTGCGGTACGCATGCTGCCTTTGCGCAATGGCACCTGCACAATAGAAGAAAACCATTGGGGGGAGTGGGGTTAGCTATATAATTACGCGTGGGAACATGTGCTTCAATTTTTGTTTTGAACTATTCAGCGGTCTCATTTGCCCACTGTTCAGCAAGAAGAGAAAAGATAATTCCCCACGGGGCGACTCTGATGAGATCTCTGATGGCTTATTAGTCAGCCCTTTAATAATATCTCATTGCTTTTAGCAATGTTCTTCTGTTTTGTCTCTTGAGTTTCGGGCGATTTCGACCATTATCACTGCATGACCAGCGTTTCCAAGCATCTGTTATACAATCATCGGGAACTGTGGTCAGAAACATATCTAAAAGTGATGCGTGTTATTCTTGATGGTCTAGGGAACGAGTTGGAAACGTAACAATCTGTGATAAGAAGTGAGATATAGAAGATCTATATGTTGTGCTACCAGCTGCGGCTGTGTAATTAAATAATCCAAGCCAGATGCGTTGGTAGACATTGAAGTCACCAAATACATACACTTGTGCACTAGTGTCGAGGGAGAGTGTTGTATCCATGCTGTCAGAGATTTGGTTTATTAGGGTACATTCCTGGGTCGTGGAAGAGCGGTGGAGAAAATAAAAGTAGCTAATGTTATGTTGCATGTTAAGTCTAAATCTTATATAGGCTTGATCGTCCGATTCTAGGTTTATCTAGTCAAGGGGAGGGTGTTTCAAATATAGACTCCAGGTCCGTGCATATGTCAGAGTCCTTATCGCAGAGTGAGAGATACCCAGGCATGTAAAAGTACTAAGAGGGGATATATATATATATATATATATCGTATTTCAACGTATATTTGTGTTAAGACGTTTTCCTTTTAATATGTGCGCACTAATACGTACGGGTGACAAAATTGGCTACGAAAGAGATGAATCATAAATTATATATTCAGATGACAAAGGGCGTAGCCAGCTATAGTTGGTCCTCAGAACTGTAACCGCCTGTAAGGGCATGTTTTCTTACATTTGTGAGCTTCTTTTCTAATCATTATCACGCCCACTTCAAAGGAGGTTTCAGATTATTATTTTATTGATACATATTTAAATATTATCTCAATACAGTTATGTCTTCAGCTTTCAGGAATTACTTATGCAGAAGTAACATTTCTAGCCAGTCGACCGACTCGTGGTCATATTTATTCCTAACCAAGCGCTCTAACAACAGAAAGCTGATACTGATGAATACGGATGAGATGAGAAATAAGGCATATGTGATTTTCATGTTCAGCGAACAGCTTTATTTGGACGTCATAATAGCGTTAGCCAATGAGAAATATCCAATTTGGCGTTTCATAGCTTCTTTTATTTACTGTAAAAACACCGAAGGACTACATATATTTAGTTTAACAATAAATATGAACATATTATCTACGCACTAGCTTACTACCCGGCGTTGTCCAGTCTAACAATACACTTACATATGATATTATAATTTATGCAGATTGCGTGTGTATTATTATAGAATCCATTCTTTACTAATACGTATATATTACGAGAAATAATTGGCAAATTGAAATAAAAAATAATAAGGATAATGTCGGTAATTAAATTCCGCGCGTGTATATCTCTTCTCTTCTTCTTTCTTCTATTCTATCTTCTTCTTCTATCTTCTTCTATCTATCTATCTATCTATCTTCTCTCTATATAAATAAAATGAACTCATTTTTTCCCGTCTGATTTTGACATTAATAGGATTAAAAATCAAGATATTTCATGCAAATATAATATGCACAAACAGCAGAACAATATATGAGGTGTGTTATAGGCTTATTATTTCTCAAATTCCTCGATAATCTAAGATTTCTATACTTTTTCTGCTGAGAAGTCACGGCCAAAATCGGTTAAGATCAATGGAAGTGGTAAAATATTTTTTCTCTAATAAATTCCTCCTCCCCCTGCCACCGCTTAACACCGTTTGGTGATCGTTCACAAGGAACAGTTGAGAAGAGAACACCGGTTTGGCTTCTTAGTTCTTTCATTGCATGTGAAGTTTTTTAAAATCACTAAACTAAGCTGCAGTGCTCTGTGGCGTAGTGGTTAACGTGCTGGACAAGTCACATTATATTTTCACGTTCGCGCCGACCTACCGTAGTCTTTTTTTTCCTAAACAACTGGAATGGACTTTTCTTGGTGGCCGAACTGTTAACGTTGCACATGTTTTTTTTTTTTTAACACTTTATTTTCCTACTTTTACTCATGACTCCGGGTTTGATCCTCTCTACTTACCTACCATAACATTTTTTAAAACTCCCCCCCGTCCCGGAAACAAACACTCGGGCAACGCCGGGTACCCCCGCTAGTTGATAATATTACATCAGTTGATATTTGATCCTGACGATTAATAATCTGGAAAAGTCACTTATGATTAATGTTTAGTTTAAATATATGCAAATGAAAAAAATGATTAGCGGCGATTTTAAATGGTCTCTCTTATTTTATTGTAGATTGAATCCATTCATAAGTAAAATTAAAATAAACTGGTGAAAAAGAGTTTGGCTTGAACCGGGGTCTATTCGAATGCTCTAAAAGCAAGCTATATCTCCAGATTATAGAAACTATTTTAAGAAGAAATAATTTGCTTTAATTTTATTTTATTACTTCGCTTGTATAACGTAAAATATTCTCTTAAAAACTGATTCTTTTTGTCAATAAGAGAAAACTATTTTTTAATTATTTTTTTATATTATTTCGATTTTCGATACTCATCAGATGAATGTCTGTAAAAAACACATCAAATATCACTGCCAGACATATAAATCTGCCCTGTGTGAAATTTGCAAAGTCGTTTTGGAACCTATGAGGAAGGAAGTCTCTCACACACTCACGCACACACACACATACACATACACACATACATACACATGACTTTCATATGATAGTAGAGACACAGGAAGATATATGACTATCGTGAATGGTTACCACTATACGGATAATTCCAGAAAAATAAAATGGTATATTTATATCATCTATCCCGAATGGAAATAACTATTCACGTCAATCACACAATCTGAACCCTAGTGGAAGAGTCATATTGAAATTCAAATTAAAACGTGCTTACTAATTAAAGAGATACAGATGATATATATATATATATATATATATATATATATATATATATATATATATATATATATATATATATATATTAGTGGTGGGTCGGTTTCATAATTTTTCGAAATTCTGACGCAATTACCGATTCTATTCTTTATTCCCGATTACAATACCAGTACCGATTTCGATTTCGATTCTTTTAAACGGTTTTAATATTCAATTAAAGATGTACTGTTTGAAGGACAATTGTGTTTAATTACTGTAAACCACTGTGTAAGGTTCGTATTTATTTTTGCAAAATTTACAATGTACACTGGGTTATATGGTGGGGGCTTATATTGCATGAGTAAATCTCTAAATATTTTTCTGAAATGTTTTCCTTGTAAATGATTGAAAGTAACGAGACACACAAAATTTATATTTCTTTTACAACTGGTTTGTAATGTGCGTTCTTAATGATATTTGAATTTTTCCATGATTGAAAATAGTTTACGATTTTTATGCAGAATTAGAGGACGGTGTAAAAGGAGAACAGTTTACAACATCCTTTTTTCCTATTAAAATAATTTCCTAACAAAACAATTCTTGACATGAAGATTTCGGGGTAAGGAGTGAAGTACTTTATGACTTCTCTATGTAAAAAATGTTAATATTTCTTAACCTAATTATTAAATTTGATCGATTATAAAACTCATTTGTGTCACTGTAAAAAGAAAACCATAATACAGAAATACTACTACTACTAATGATGATGATGATGAAAACTTAATAATAATAATAATAATAATAATAATAATAATAATAATAATAATCAGGGAACAGAATTATCAGTTCTTTCAAAACCGTTAACTAATCCGAAAGGAACGGAAAGGATGGCAAAAGGGAAAAAGAGGAGTACATAATACATAAACCAAAGGATTCTTAAGGAGATCAATAATAATGAAAAAAAAACTAAGCCATGGCATTGATTTATTATAAGAAAGCATATGATATAAAACTACGGACAATAGAATGCCTTAGACTGTACAAAATACCAGGTAATATAACAAATCTGATAGTAAATGCAATGAGAACATAGACACTTGAACTGACAGCAGATGCAGAACACATACCGTATATCAATATACAAAGAGGGATTTTAAAGGACGATCCATATTACCATTCAGTGTAGCCATGATCAACTGAAACTGTTTGTAAAAACAAAAAAAAAAAAAAACTAGAAACACTAATAAACACGACCAGAATCTTTAGCCAGGATATGCGTATGGGATTCAACATGGAAAAGTGCGCACTGCTATCCACAAGGAGGAGAGAACAGGAAACAACAGAAGGTATTGTACCATTGCTACCGTAATATGATGGCCTAGCGACGACTATAATTTAGTCTGGTGACGTCATGAACATCGGTCTGTTGAAATTTGGTCACGTGTCCCATGACTAAACCGGAAGTTTGTTTAAAGTTTTGGAGGGTTAAATAAATTTAAACATGCCGTCGAGATGTATAGTTCCAAAATGTCGAGGTAACTACGAAAATGGACCAGAAGTTTTCATTTCTCAAAAAAACAAAAAGGAAATAATTTACCAGTGGATTGATGCAATAAAAAGAAAGCAGAGTAAGTGTTAAAATGTTTGCGATATTTAAAAATAACGCGCTTTTTTATCTATTTTTTAAGAACGTATTTTAAAATAAAAATGAAAGTATGTATATAAAAAAATGAATTTTACATGTAATTTAAGTTATGTGCTGAAATAATGAATTATTATTTAGAAACTTATTTAAAATGGGGAGTATGGTGAAATTATTATGTACTTTTACCTAACAATTTAATAAAAGCGATATCGTAAAAACGGACTTCCTTGTTTAAATAATTCTAAATAAGAAAAAATCTTTAATCTTTTTATTTCAACTATTTTACTGTGCAATATTTATATTAGCGTGAAATAGATTAAACTTTTTTTTAAGTTCATGAGCGTTTTTGTTATCCCAAAAGCTAATGAATAATTATTTGTGGTAAATGTCGTAGCCCTGTAGGTGTCAGAATTTTGGAGAATATACTTCCAAAATAAACTAATAAAATTGTTTAAGAAAATAATAGAAATATTATTTTTTATTTGAAATTATGTATTTACAAAATGCCGGCAATAAAAAAATAATATTTCTATTATTTTTTAAACAATAGTTTATTTTGGAAGTATATTTCATAAAGAAAATAAACAACCCATTTAAACGGATAAATTCTGAGTTTTGTATATGTTATTCGCAGTTTTGTGTTAGGGTTGCCATAAATTCCCCCAAAATTCTGATACTGCTAGTGGGGCTGCAAACGAAAATAACGGTTAAAATTACGTCAAACTAGTAGATTCCAAGATGTGAAGAAATGTTGGTTTTAAAAAATTGGGGGATCACTTTTCTATAAATATTTAACGTAAAATGAGCACCCACTTTATGGCCATCGTTTTTTAGGGCGCTTTCTTTTTTAACAAATAAAAGCTAAGAAAAATGAGTATGGCCACCTTTATGTTGGGGGTTGAGAGTCAACGTACAAGGAACACAGAATTTTTGTCGGGGATAGGGGGTCAACTGTAGGTGCTCATTTTACGTTTAGTTGTGTTCATTCCTACATCAAAGAAGCACTTCGCCTTGTTTGAGGCGAAAATATAATTTAAAAAAGAAGCTCGTTGCCCATGTAAAAAAAAAATGGCCATAAAGTGTGTGGTCGTTTTTTTTTTAACTAACATCTCTTAATATCTTGGAAACTACTAGTTTGCCGTAATTTTAAACGTTATTTTCGTTTTCAGCACGCCCGAAAACCTATAAAAGTGGTTATTTATACAGGATTCTTCGAGGATGGACTAATTCTCCACATTTACCTTATTTTTTTATTTTATCCTTTTTTTGTCATGTAATTTTCTTTTGTTTTTGTATTAAGTCAAACATGGTACGATTTTCTTTTAAATTATTTCTTTGAGTATGTGAACTTCATTCTCGACCTGAAGACATACAGCGAGAGACATCAGCATTTGATGAAAGAACTGGAAAGATAATTAGTGTTAAATTAAAACAATCCCTACCTTTAGGATGGTGTTATTCCTCGAATATTACCAAACTGTCCATCATATTCATCTTCATCAACCACTTTTAGAGAGTCTCCTAACGCAAAGGAAATGAATTTAGAAAATTCTGCTCTTAAGCGTGCATTATGTTAAAGTGTTGCTGACGAGTTAGAGTTACGGAAACGTGAAACTTTCCATTATATTGATTTAGAAAAAAAATAACATTTATAGATAAAAATTATTAGACTTCTATCAGGCAAGACCATACCATAATTATATGCCATATAAAGAGATGCCTATGCCCCAAAATAAAAATGTCTATAGTGATTGAAACGGACCTGGTCGCTAGAGTATTTTGTAGTGATGTGGAAATGAGTGCTAAAGGGGAGTATAGAATTTCTAAACATGTAACAGAGGAAAATACTCTGCAGATTTTGATGGAAAACATGAAAAAAATGCACACCAAAGAACAGGAAATGAAAACTTCTAATATAACTTCTTTATTAAAATTAATCTTATCATTTTTGCTATTAGTGCAAGATGAATCATTTAAAAATTTTAATGCCATTAAGTTTATATATGAACAAATAAACATAATGACAATGAATAAGGTTAATTATTCGACTAAAATGATGGGATTTTCTTCCTTATTATATAACTGCTTCTCTAGAGGGTACAGAGTGTTAAGAGACATTAAAAATGTAATTTTACCAGGTTATTCAACCATTCGAAGATTAACCTGATGAACTCTTATGAATCCCGTCATTGAACAACACGATAACAATTTTCTCATATATATTAAAAGTAAGTTAAAGTTACTAATGCAGAATGACATCACAGTATCTTTACTTGTTGATGAAATACATTTCAAACCGTATCTTGATTATAAAGGTGGTAATATTGTTGACTTACCTAACAACAACAATGAACCTGTCACAAGTGCATTTGCTTTTATGCTTAGCAGTTTATTCTCACAATAGAAGGAGGTTGTGCATGTTATGCCAACTAAATGTCTTCTAGCTGAGAACTTATTTGACATAATTAAACGTGTAATAATTGGCTTAGAAAATATAGGGTTTAAGGTGTTATCTGTTATAACAGATAATAATGCAATAAATAAAAATCCATGTCTTTCTTTTGTAGGCCACCAAAGCTTGCAATTGTATATCCCCATCCAGTTAGAACGTCTAGCCCTCTTTTCTTCTTATTCGACTCAGTGCATATATTAAAATGCATTAGAAACAATTGGCTTGACAAAAAAGATGAACGTAAATGCATGATGCTCCCAAAATGTTGTTATAATGGAAATCATGAATTAGATAACATCCAAAGTGTTCCATTTGCTAGTTTACATAAACTTTATGCCCTAAAATCTCACTCACTTGTGAAATATTGCTATACGTTTACTTCAAATGCTCTTTCGCCCATTACTTTTGAAAGGCAAAATATTAATTTGGTTTTCCAAATTTTCAACGAATATACTATTCAAGTTTGCTAACATTAGGAAAACAGGAATGCTTGCCAAATTATGCAGTAATCGCAGAATACATTAAAATATTTTATATTTGGTGGACCATACTGAATGTGAAAACACTATATAAAGGTTGTCGACTTCGTAATAAATATGCTAATCCACTTACATTAAATAGTGAAAATTATAGTTTCCTAAATGTGTTCTGTGACTGGTTACAAACTTGGAATAGCATTCCTGGAAGAACTGTTAAGTTAACAAAGGACACATATACTGCTTTGCACGATACTACTTACGCAGTTTTAGAATTGACTAAAAAGTGTATAAATGTACTGAACATAGTGTATATATTACCAGGAAAGTTTCAGACATATAACCTTGAGGCAAGGTTTGCTAAGTATCGACAACTTAGTGGAGATCAGTATAATATATCGATACGCCAGGTGTATGAATGTGATAAAAATTCAGAATGTTGACAGTTTTAACATTGAGCTTACAAATTAATAATGGAACTATTGAATTGAAAAATTTAAAGGAGACTAATTGGGATGAAATGACAAGGGAGTAAAATTAAATGTTTATAAATTTAACATAGATGTTACAGAATATGATGTTAATCAATGCAAGGAAGTATTTCCTGTTATATTATACTTAGCAGGTTATTGCTGTTATGCAGTTTTCAAAAAACTGAAATGCAATAGCTGTAAAAATGTAATATCCGGGAGAGATGCTGTTGAAGAAATAGCTGAATTAAGGTGTTAACTGAAGTGGTCTGCTATACCTAAATAATATAACTAATAATTTTGTCTTATATAATTATATAGTTATAAACAAACTTACAAAATGCGATTCTTTTTTACATTCGATTCATCAGAGAAAATTAGCAATGTACATAACTTTAAATATTTTGGCTGATCAAAATCGATTATTTCATGTTGACTCTTATGATGAGAGTCACACTATTCAGCAATTTAAAAAAAATGCTGATATGGAGTTAATCGAATTCCATTATAAACAATTTTTGTCGCAAGGAGAATGACAATATTAGTAGAAAAAATATCAGAAAAAGAAAAATTCAAATTTTTAATTACATTCTACAACAGATTTTTGATATTCAATGTTTGAACTATTTCTGACTTAGTAACTTTGTTTATACTAACATTTGTTTGAATTTAATTTTGAACTCATTGTTTGTTATTCAGTTAAACTACTTGTTCGTTTTTCAGTTAAACTAATTTATTGTTCGTTTTTCAGCTAAACTAATTTATTGCTCGTATTTCAGTTAAACTAATTTATTGTTCGTATTTCAGCTAAACTAATTTATCGTTTGTTTTTCAGTTTTAATTTTTAAAAAATATTGTTTTTTTTTTGGTTAAAAAAATATTTATTGTTCATTTTTATTTTTATTGAATAAACTTCAGTCTCATACAAATCAAAGCGCATTCTTTTCTTTTTAAACTTTTTAACAACCTTTTTCCCTTTCAATTCAGTTTTTTTTATTAATATTTTTATTATTAATATTGGATGAGGTTCAGTACAAGTATCATGTTTATCTTTTTTTAATCCAGGTTTGAAGTAATCTAACGCTTTCTGTAAAAAAAAAATGTCCGCACATTAGCGACAGTCTGTGTTCCACTTACCTTGCTTGTTAGGACCTATAGCGATGACGTCATTTTTTCAGCTGACAGACCGTCTATGAAGATGGTCACGATAGTACTGCCCAATCAACCAGAAATTAGGGCACTAGGTTAGCATGGTAGTTACAAATATTTCGGAGTGATGGAAAGCAGCGGAAATGAAAAAGAATATAGGAAACGTATTCCTAAGAATTAAAAGAAAACTCCTCAATACAAAACTAAACAGTCAAAACCTACTACAAAAAGGATAAACACGTGTGGAGTGCCACTAATAAAATACTCTGGACCGTTCATAAGCTGGAGCAAATAAGAACTAAGCAGTCTCGACTAGAAAACTAAGAAAATCATGACGATGCACAGTACACTACATCCAAATGGTGATACTGACATATTATATGTTCAAAGTAAAGACGGAGGATGAGAGCTGGTCTGTATAGAAGAGCGTGTAAATAACACAGAAAAATAAGATTAGAAAACACATAATGCAGAACACCGAAAATAATTACTGCCGCAAGAGACACGGAATAAACAAACAAGATAAAAAAAGAAGAAGAAGAAAAGGAAAGAAAAATTAGAAGAGTTACACCTACACGAACAAGTCATAAGGAATACAAAAGAAAAGATAAACAAAATCACTTGTAAATGGCCACAAAACAAAACATAAGCAGAGAAACTGAATCACTTAAAAAATATAAAAGTAGACACGATCAAGTTAGGAAGGTAGTACATTGGCAATTATCTAAACAATTACATCTTAAACACATAGACAAATTTTACAAACACAAACCGGCAGCAGAACTGGAGAATAAAAGTCACAAAATCCTATGGGACATGGATATTCAAATGGATAAACCTACCCAAGCAAGAATATAATATGTTATAATTGTTTACAAGAAGGAAAAGACTAGCTATATTGTAGGTTTTGGCGTTCTAGCACGAAACTGGCCAGAGAGCTCAAAATCATCTGTAAAATGAAGAAAGCAAAGATACCACCACTAATCCTTGGAGCCATAATAACGATACCGAAAAACTTTAGAAAAAAGAATGAGAGAGATTGGAATGCGAGGAAGAGTCAATAAATGTCAATAATGAAAACTGCAGAAATATTAAGGAAAACACTTGAATGTAGACTCTAACACCATACAGAAACTGGACACAAGAAATATTATGGAAAACACTTGAATGTAGACTCTAACACCATACAGAAACTGGACACAAGAAACGGTTACAGAGTCAAAATACAGATTAACATCACATATAATCATGAAGAATTAAACTGCTTTATTGTAAGATACACCCTATTTCTGTGAGTGGCACCATAAACGGGCACCACACCTAAAAATAAGTGCCAAGGAGGAGGGAAAGACCGAGGAAAGAAAGCACTAGCCGGACCTCCGCTGGATGTGCAAAAAGTATTGGGACTTTGGGGAGGCTTGTTCAACCCATATTCCAATGATGACTAACAGTCGCCGCCAAAGAGAAATCAATGGTTAGCGGATCTTGTGATAACGGCAATTCTTTTGCACAGGTTATCTAAAAGGGCTAAGATTATTGGAACTCTGGCGATACTCGTCACTCAGACGCCCAAGGAACCCCACAAGTTGTTCTGAAAGAGCAATCTTTGATGATGTCTTGTGTGACTACTCCTAGTGCGTAATAATCCTTATAGCAAATGCGTAGATTAAGATCTTTTCTTTCCATTAGGCCAGCCCCAAATTCAGATTCTACATATTTTATGCGGTTACAGTGAACTTATTTTAGGTGATTACTTTGAAACTTTCAACAAATTATCACAACCTGTTTTCTGTCTTAGCAATTATAATATTTTGTGAAAGAAATAACGTTCTCATTAGAATTCTGCAACCTATGCTAAGCCAGGAGAAAATAAAATGGGATTCTACATTTTTTAATAAGTGTATTATTAAGTTTAAACGACCCGAAAAAATAAAGAAAGAAAAAGCAAAAAAATCGGTGTCGCATAATAAGTTAACGGAAAATGACGCTCTTTCGGACCAGACAGCGTTTGAAATCATTTGTCAATTTTGTTTGTTTTGAAATGTTAGTTATGTTCCTGATCAAAATGTAGAATAAAATATGTCATTGCGAGAAGTCATACAAAATTCACCTCTTTTAATACTAGCCTTAATTCCGGAAGGTAATGTGAAAAATAAAGCGATTACGAGTGGTTTTAGTAAATAGTCGGCTAGACTTAAAATTAGTAGTAAAAAATTTAATAAACTGACCTAAAAGTTAGAGTGATCCTGACAAAAAGGGATCATTTTACGCAAAATTTATACAACTCAACCCACTCTAAATTCTACAATAATTGTTTTTCATTCTCAGCGTGTTCACACATAATAGCTATTAAAAGAAGAATCTCATTAAGGGGGGTAATTTTAAATGTACAAATATATATTTTTTTAATTTGATAAATTTCTAAACTTTTATACTTTTATTTATTTTATCCCAAGTTTTGATTGAATCATTATGAAATTTTTATATGTGATTTTCACTTGTGCAAAAAGAAACATAAAAATAATTGATGCAATAAAACATAGGGTTATTTCAAAGATGACCACTCCAGACGACGAAACATCAGGTCAGCGCAAGAAAAATTAAAAATAAAACTTGTCAGGAGTTTCTTACCGTATTAAGATTTATCATCTATGTGATTTAATATGTGTGAGAATTTTGAAGCCAATCAGAGTAAGTAGGCTCTTGATTATTTACTTTGCCGTAATTTACAAATACATTTATTTAATTGGACTCAGAAACATTAGTTTAGTTTTCCTCAATTTCATGTTATAAATAATTATCCTTTTGATAAATAAATGCATTTGTGTTCTTATACTTTCCAGAAAAAAAATTATGTTCTCTTTTTGTGTGATTTTTGGGTTTATTTTTACTTTTTATTTTGGTTTTAATTTTTGAGGATTACGGTGATAAGTGAAATTGTTCCAGTAATTAATAAAACAATAATCAAAGATAAATACAAAGAAGTTTCGAGTCAGCACAAACACAGCTTCAACGACTAAATGGATGTGTTTTTGTTGTTTTTTCCTTCTCGCTCCCGCCATGAGTCAATTTTAATTTTCTTTCCCTCCTCGCTGCTAATTGTTTTATGGTTTGGGTTTGATCAATACTCTTTCTACTCGTTGTTGACATTCTGATAGCCGTTCTTACCAGGAGAAGTTGGGGTGTCTATTTCGAAAGCCGTTCGTATCATAAGGAGCTTAATGGTTGGGCATCAGCAACTACAAAACGCAACAACAAGTGTACTTTAACTTTTTCCGAGAGGAATGGGGCACGCTTCCACCGAGCAACGCCGGTTAACAGGTAGTGCTAATATATATATATATATATATATATAAATATATATATATATATATATATATATATATATATATATATATATATATATATATATATATACACTAGCGTGGTTGCCCGGCGTTGCACAGGTTTTGGAGTTATGTGTTGAGCAAAAAAACAAAAAAACAGTGGTGGTAGGAAGATAGACTCAACCCGAACCGCGAAGGAGGAAAACACGGGGAAAACGTGATATCTTTGCTGTTACAACGATCGCCAAACTGGGAGTTACGTAGTTTAAATAAAGGCTAGATAATCGAAAAGAGGCGGTGACTTTCGAAAATATCGACTAAAAGGCGACCCCCCTGTAGAAAAGTGCCAGTTGAAGGTGAAGAAATTAATGTTTTTAGCCAATGTTTCGGTATTTGACGTCTAACGGATCGAGCTTCAAAACGATACTGATCTTGTGAAAATCCGCCGCCTCTGTTGAAAGTTTTAGGCAGACATGCAAACATACATACATGCATTTATATATTTGAAGCTCAAATTTTCGACCCAAACTGATTAAAATCTTGCCTTATCCCTGAATACTCTTTATGTAAACTATCAAACGTTTAGACCAGAAATTGTCTGACTCATTTGGTCGAGACCGCAGAGGTAAAATATATTTTTTTAATTTTACCCCTATTATAACCCCTTTACATTTATTGTTTTGGACTCAAACTATATTATTAAGTTAGATCAATGCCCAAGGACCCTATATAAAAACATTCAAGTGTTTATAGCCAACATTGGCGAAGGAGTTTTGTAGAGTGCTCAAATATACAAATCGTTGAACTTTGATCTACTAATAGCTAAATTTTTGGCCGAAAACGGATTGCAAAGATTTTCCCAAATCTCACTAATCTATATAAAAAAAAGTTCGAGTCTGTATACTGAAAATAAACAGAATTATTGTGTAGGAAAATTTACACAGACAGACGTACACACAGACAGGCGGACTGGCACTTTCACTTTTATAGATATATAGATATATATTTATGAACTTTCGATTTTTAAAATATATGCACATAATAGGTATAAAATATTTACAATGGCACAATTTATTAAGCTCGAATAAAACTGCTTATAATAGGAAAACGATCCTCTTTTTGAAAGTCTATAGGTCATTTATTCTCTATATATTCCTTGGTAAATTCATACAAAATATATTTGGCATGCTGTTGGTTTGGCTATTTTAGTGGACAACTATAGTAGACCGTTATAAGAATGATAAATACAACTAGCACAAGATGTGCGGAATTTTCTTTAATATCATGATTGGCTACTATCAGAGATTTAAACTTGGGCATTTTTTTAGCAATTCATCATGCGTTTTCGCAGGACGTTGTTACATGTAACACGGTCCGGGATATGATAATTTACCGAGAGAAACATTTGGTTAACTATTATTTTCACGAAAGGAACCTGTCAATTTGAAACATCTTCTTATGCGATATTACCATATTCGATAATTTGCTTGGGGTTATATGTAAAATCGCATAGGAACGCTGATAAACTAAGTATCATTCATCACTTGAAAAACAAAATTCAGCACGTTATTTCTGAAATACTGCTCAAGTAAATGCGTAAAGTTCTAAAAAGTAAATCTCTTGATTATTAGATATACGTGTGAGCATATTATCGAAATAGTATTTAAATACTCTCACTTTTATACATAGATAAAAAATGTCAAAAATAACAAATAGCAATAAATCATGTATATATATATAATACATTACTTTACTGTGATTTACTTTAATTAAAGTTCACGAGTCATTAAAATTATATATATATATATATATATATATATATATATATATATATATGGGTGTGTGCGTGTTTTTGTGTGTTGTGTGTATGTGCTGATATTACTTTTATTATTAAATATAAGTGTCGCAAAAGAAAATTATATTATTTAAAATTTGGAATGCGTAATTACTCTCAGACGATAATAAGTTTCCATCTGTTATTCATCAAAAATGCAATTCAATATATTATCTAATTACACTTGAATCCACGGTACTATATATTATTTTCTTTTGTAACTTAAAGCAAATGCTCTAATTATCTGTATTCGTAATTAGCGGCTTATTGTATCAGCCGTAATTATCGGAACCACGACCATCATTCGTTAAAAGGTTGTACCACATTATAATTGTTAAGAAATTAAGTAATTAGTAAGGTAGAATAACGTCATTTTCACGAGGATCATAGGGTAGTAATCTCTATTTAAAACGAAATTCAACGTATAACCCGTCCTAATCACAAGAGAAATAATCATTATTCCGCATAAGGCAATTTAATGAAGGTGAATAGGAAAAATATTACACACAATGAAAAGAAGATGTAACAGAATGAACAACTAAAATATTATATATGGTGCAAAATCAGATTTAACAGAGGATGAAATATCAAAATATTATGTATGGTGAAAAATCAGATGTAACAGAATGAAAATCCAAAATATTAAACATGGTTCAAAATTAGATGTAACAGAGGATGAAAAATCGAAATATTATATATTGTGAAAAATCAGATGTAACAGAATGAAAATCCAAAATATTATATATGGTTCAAAATTAGATTTTACAGAGGATGAAAAATCAAAATATTATATATTGTGAAAAATCAGATGTAACAGAGAAAGAAAAAGTAAAATATTATATATGATGCCAACTCAGATGTAACAGAATGAAAAACAAAAATATTTAATATGGTTCAAAATCAGGTGTAACAGGGGATGAAAAAACGAAATATAATATATGGTGCAAAATCAGCTGTAACAGATTGAAAAATCAAAATATTATATATCATGAAAAATCTGATGAAACAGTGAATGAAAATATTATATATAGTGCAATCAGATGAAAGCGAGAATGAAAAAGCGAACTATTATACATGGTGCAAAATCAGATGTAACAGAATGAAAAACTAAAATATTATACATGGTGCAAAATCAGATGTAACAGATGGGGAATAATCAAACTATTATATATGGTGCAAAATCAGATGTAACAGAATGAAAAATTAAAATATTATACATAGTACAAAATCAGATGTAACAGAGGATGAATAATCAAAATGTTATATATGGTGCAAAATCAGATGTAACAGAATGAAAAATAAAATATTATATATAGTTACAAAATCAGATGTAACAGGGAATGAAAATGTAATATATTACACATATTGCAAAATCAGATTTAACAGAAAATAAAAGATCCAAATACTATATATGGTGCAAAATCAGATTTAACAGAGAATAAAAAAGCAAAATATTATATATGTTGCAAAATCAGATGAAACAGAATGAAAAATTATATATGGTGCAAAATCAGATGTAACAGAGGGAGAAAAAGCAAAATCTAGATATGTAAAAGCGAAAATGTATGTATGTATGTATGTATGTGCGTATGTTTGCGTGTCTGCTAAAAACTTTCGACAGACACTAGAAAAATTCATAGACTCGGTATCCTATCGAAGCCCCATCCTTAGCTCTAAAACTATCGAAAAATTGGCCAAAAACTGTCATTTTTAGCCCCCGAAATCGACAATTTTCGACAGAGGGGATCAACAAAAACGGTCTTCTCATGCGCCAGATGACGTCATGACCTGATTTACTTTAAATAGTTGAAAAACTGAACAAATTTCATGTACGTAGCATTAGGTCAGTCGATTAGCGTGTTGGATCGTTATCTAAACGTTTTGGGTTAAAATCGTGGTGTGAGATATCATTTTTTTCGATTTTTTTAGCATAAATATTGAACCAGTGTTATTTAAACCATTTTTCCCGTAACGTTGGTTTTTCTGTTTGTTTTATTTACTTCGCTTATCCACCCCCGACACACACCCAAAAACATCCGGGTAGCCACAGACTGTTTTAAAATTTTGATATCGAAACAGGCTTGTTTAAGCAATTATTCATGTGTTCGTTTATCTGTTTTCATCGTTCGTTTGCCTTACGTTATTTTTGTTGTTTTTTCCCGCTTAACGTTATTTTGTTTTATTACTTCGCATATAACAACCACACCTGTTCATTGATGTCCTCGTCATCGCCGTCGTAACGCTTTACGACTTCCGGGCACGCACCTGTCAATTTGGTGCTTACTTAAAAAAATTCAAACAGTTTCCAGTAACTCATTCTGGCTGGCCGATTTTATTTTCAAACTTCGCTTCAGGGTTTCGGGTTCGATCCTACCAACTTTAGCCACCGGTTTCTTTTTTATTTAACACCACACACACCTACAAACACCCTGGAAACGCCGGGTACCCCCGCTAGTAATATATATGGTGCAAAATCAGATGTAAGAGAATGAAAAACCAAAATATTATATATGGTGATAAATCAGATTTAACAGAGACTGAAAAACAATATATTATATATGGTGGAAACTCAGATGTAACAGATGAGTAAACAGCAAATATTATATATAGTTAAAATACAGATGTAACAGAGAATGAAAAAAAACAGAATATTATATATGGCGCAAAATAAAATATAACAGAGAAGTCAAAAGCAAAATATTATATACGACGCAAAATCAGATGTAAGAGAGAATGAAGAAGCAAAATATTATATATGGTTGAAAATCAGATGTAACAGGGATGAAAAAGCAAAATATTACATATAATGCAAAGTCAGAGGAAACGGAATAAAAAGCAAATTATTACACATGGTGCAAAATCAGATGTAACAGAGATAGAATACACAGAATATTATATATATATATAATATTTACTGAAAAATCAGATGTAAGAGAGAATAGAAAAGCAAAATATTACACATGGAGCAAAATCAGATGAAACAGAGAATGAAAAAGCAAAATATTATATATGGGGCAAACTCAGATGTTACATGTGATGTAACAGCAAAATATTACATATAGTTCAAAATCAGATGTAACAGAAAAGTAAAAGACAGAATATTATATATGGCGCAAAATAAAATGTAACAGAGAATGAACAACAAAATATTATATACGGTGCGAACTCAGAGAAGGAAAAAAACAGAATATTATATATATAATATATGCTGCAAAATCAGATGTAACACAGAATGAAAAAGCAAAATATTATATATGGTGTCAAATCAGATGTAGCAGAGAATGAAAAAGCAAAATATTATATATGGTTTGAAATCAGATGTAACAGAGAATGAAAAAGTAAACTTTTATATACGGTGTAAAATCAGATGTAACAGAGAATGAAAAAGCAAAATATATATGGGGCGAAATCAGATCAAACAGAGAAATGAACATCAAAATATAATATATGGCGGAAAATCAGATATACTACAGGATGGAAAAGCAAAATAATGTATATAGTGTAAAATCAGAGGTAACAGACAATGAAAAAGCAAAATAATATATGTATTGTGCAAAATCAGATGAAACAGATAAGACAAAGCAAAATATTATATACGGAGCAAAATTTGATTTAACAGAGAATGAAAAAGAAAACTATTATATATAGTGCAAAATCAGATGTAACAGAGCATGAAAAATTAAAATATAATATATGGGTCAAAATCCGATGAAACAGCGGATGAAAAACACACTATTATACGTGGTGAAAAAACAGATGTAATAGAGAATGAAAAACTAAAATATTATACATGGTGCAAAATCAGATTTAACAGAGGATGCTAAATCAAAATATTATATATGTGGCAAAATCAGATGTAACAGAATGGAAAACCAAAATATTATATATGGTATAAAATCAGATGGAACAGAGAATGAAAAGGAAACTAATGTACATGGTGGAAAATCAGATATAACAGAGAATGAAAACGCAAAATATTATATATGGTGATTAATCAAATAGAACAGAGGATGAAAAAGCAAATTATTATATCTGGTGCAAAATCAGATGTAACAGAGAAGGAAAAATCAGAATAATATATATATATACCAGATGTAACATATATATATATAGTATGCTGAAAAAATCAGATATAACAGGGAATGGAAAAGCAAAATATTACACATGGTGCAAAATCAGATGTAAAAGTGGATGAAAAAGAATAATATCACACATGGTGCAAAATAAGATGTAAGAGAGAATGAAAAAGCAGAATATTATCTATGGGGAAAACAGATGTAACAAAGAATGAAAAAACAAAATATTATATATGGTACAATATCAGATCTAATAGGGATTAAAAAGCAAAATATTATATATGGTTGAAAATCAGATAAACAGAGAATTTAAAAGCAAACTATTATATATGGTTCAACATCACATGTAACAGAGAAGTAAAAAGCACATTATTATATATGGTGCGAAATCAGATGTAACAGAGAATGAAAAAGCAAAATATTATATATGGTGCAAAATCAGAGATAATAAACTGTATTTGCATGCAAGATAAACAAATATATAAAACCTATAAGATCTAGGGGGTCCGAGGTAACGCGTATTTAACCGCCAAGATTATTAGGAAACTCCATTTATCGCGATTACAAAATATGTGTTTTAGATTATAAGATTTATTTATGGTATGCATCCGCGATGAAATTGCCAATGCTAAATATATTGCCGGAAATTAATGCTCTGCAGTCTGTTACTAATGGGCCGAAATTGAAACCTAGACAGTTGTGTTACATGAAAGGGCTGCCCCCATTCTTATGTAAGTACGAAGAGACGCTAGAAAATAATAATGATATTAGGATACGGCTAGAATTGAACATTGTACACAAGTGTTAAAGATAGTGGAGAATGGAATGTTAGAAATCCAATCCATTGTTAATTCTTTTAGGAATAGTTTAATATTGTTTATGTCGGAAAAAGAGTCGACACTCCATTCTTTTAGAAATCTGTATATTAAATATGCCAGTTAAATGAATGCACAATGCAAGTAAAATATGTTGTTTGAAAATAGGTTACAAGTAGACTTGAGTATAATTTTTTTGCCAAAAGTGTGTTGGAGAAAACGTTTTATAGTCACGTTTGTAAACACACTTCTGACGTCATAAACAAAAGTGATTTCTCAATATAGGAATCAAGGGTTCCAAGTTAGAGTCAGTCAAAAGTTGACGAGGATCGGATATTGACAGCAGATCACACACAGTGATAGTCAGTTGGAATGGAGAGCCCCGTAGAAGCGTTAGGAGGAAAATAGACTATGTAACACGCCGTTTGAATTCCTGACATCACCGATCGGTCGATTGAAGAACAAAAAAAAAAACAACTATGTTTTAACTGTTTGTCTCGTGTCGCCATTCCTTACAGCAGAAAAGGTAAATGTGTTTATCAGCATCTTGTAACGAACTTTGTACAACTCTTCCAAGTGTTACATCCTCTGTGTTAAAAAGTATCATCCGAGACAGTGATAAACGTCTCCCTCATCATCACTATCAATATTCGTGTATTATGTGTCCTCGTTGTATATGCTCCCGTTTATATGTTTCCCAATATACGCCCCCTGCTATTTAACAGTTGCCTTTATCATGGCAAGTCAGATAAAACGCTACTATTACTTTTGCATATGCGCAAAATAAATATTCAGAAATAAAGATCGCTTAATTTTTACACCGCAGCCTGTAACGACGATGGAGAAATAAATAACGAATAAGGACAGTTTGTGATTCGAGCGGATGGCACCCAAATCGTATATTTGTAATTTTGGAAATTCTAACTATATATTTATGTATATATATATATATATATATATATATATATATATATATATACATATATATATATATAAATTCGTATTGCTGCCTGTTTGTTTGTTCACTATTTGATTAATATATACAAAAGGTCAATTACTTTTATATTTCATTTATTTCTATATATAGTATGGTTCTTTAAAAATATACGATTACAGTTTCCTCATTTGCATAGATTAAGGAAATCAGTTTTATTAAACAGATGTATGTAAGAGTGTCTAGAGAGGGAGTAAGCTTCCAGTGTTCTATTTAAGATTGAATTTCATAAACTTTAAATAATAATTATATTGACAATATAGCTAATTAAATTTATTTCGAATTATTACTTCCGACATCAATTTTTTTAAGAACTGACGAGTTTTTCGGAATTAAATGTATAACGTTCCGAATTTTGAAAGATAAAAAAGAAACTCTTCCCCACATGAAATAATTTGCTAATCACAAGTTTCGAGCGTGAAAAAAAATTGTGAAAACAGAAACATGTTCTGCTTTATTTTTTTTAAATTACAAAGTAAATAGATAAAACATTTACGAATAAACGAAAAGATCTCAGTTGTTTGTTTTAATTATTCTTGAAAAGACTATCGAGAATTTTGTCAACAATGAAAGTAATTAATATCCTTAGTTTACCAGGTTTGTTCGAAACATAACTTTATGTGGACTCAGGCACGGACAAATACCAATGCTAGTAGTAAATAATAATCAATAGACAATTGTCTATATAATACTAAATATGAAATCGACATAAATTACCATATATTGAAATATATATGCGTATTTTATGACCCCGAAATGACAGAGAGTATGATATATATATATATATATATATATATATATATATATATATATATATATATATATATATATATAATGGGTTAAAAAATCCAACGAAAGAAATGCGTATATGTAAATAAGACATAACAATGTGTATTTTTAACATTATTTTATAATTCCGTGTCTTGGATTTTCATTGAAAATTATGCTTAGATCATTGTAATAATGTTTTTACATTTCTGAAGAGGACGCTTTAAAGAACGTCGAAAACGGGTTAAAAACGATTTCATTGATTTAAAAACATTATTACAATGATCTAAACATAATTCTCAATGAGAAACCAAGACACGGAATAATAAAATAATGTTAAAAAATACACATTTTTGGTGACCACCCCCTTATTTACATATATATATATATATATATATATATATATATATATATATATATATATATGTAATGAAAGAATTTGTAATGAATTAAATGGAATAAAAGTTACATAACTCATCATATCATAATCCATTATGCTAATATACTTGAGTGTGTAATAAAAAAAAACATTTTCCTCTACTAACGGATTGAGCACACTTACCCTTGTTTTATACACCATATAAGACACATTATATACATTTACATATATATATATATATACATATATATATATACATATATATACATATACACATATATATACGTATATATACATATATATGTATATATACATATATATGCATACATATACCTATATATACATATATATACATATATATGCATACATACATATATATAATACATATACATACATATATACATACATATATACATGCATATATATATATATATATATATATATATATAGTAATTTATAAAATATATATGGCGATTAAGCTACACTGGATATTCGGCGTTTCATCCACTCTAGGATTCCTTAGGCTTATGCGCGAATTATGTGTTTGTTTATTATCAATCAGCTTTCTAGTATCCACCGCGCCACATCTTATCAGCCAATGTGCATGTCTTTTATCGAACAAAGGATCTGTTTTAAAACTTTGTTAGTGGTTTAAGCCAGACATTTTCTTTTTTTATATATAAATCTACATATGTGTACACACATATATGCACATATATATGTACATATATATATATATATACATATATGTGTGATCGTTTATGTATATTCATGTTTATTTAATTTATTCATTTGTTTATTTTCTATGGTTTTTGTAAGTTTTAAAACTATTTTGTATCGCTATCCTAGAGTAAATTTTATTTTGTGAACACAGTTATTTGCTATTCCTCTTCTACAGTTTAATAGGTTTTGGGGTTCTTTAAAGTACATGATAGCAAATTTTTGATGAAGCATAATTTACATGGGTCGTCTAAATGCCTACACGTGGTAGCTTGTCTTATTATTTTTCCATTCGACTACCGGCGAATGTCCGCTTTCTTTGAGTTCCCAGTATTTATTCGCTAGTGTTGTTTTTTTTATTGTTGAAAGTACATTCAAGAATATAAACAGCTAAGGGTAGATCGAATACTGGGTATTTACGTTCCTATAAAATATCATATTTGTTCACCAATGTGCTTTTAGATGGAACCATCGGGATGTGTGCCGATAGTTTTTATCGTAATACTCTTACTAAACCCGCATTTTCTGTGTTTATTTTTCTGGAGCTCATGGGTTTAGCTATTAAGTCAGTAGAATTTAGTTTTGACGGGAACATTTATCGTCAAGTTCATGGAATAGCAATAAACAGTACTTTGGTTCCAACATTGGCCAATATTGTTATTGGATTTCAGGAACAATTGATTTTTGCTCATTTTCCGAAACCGATGTGTATTGCTATTATTTGAATACCATTATTCTTGTACGGGAACCGAGATTTGTTTAAAAAAATTAAACTTTTTTAATCAAGCATTTATGTTAACTATAAAGGGTGAGGTACATGGCTCACTACCCTTATAAGATGTTCTCGTCGAAAGATCTGGTATGAGTTTTATTACCAGCTTATATAGGAAACCGACTTTTACATTAGGTGAATTGCGTTTTCTCTTAAAATTAGAAAAATAAATGATTATAAGCTTAGTGACTCAGGCCCAGTTTATTTTCCGTAGTACTAAACTAGATGCTTAACTCCAAAGCATAACTAAGATTGTTTGGTCAGTATTTATCCTTTACAAAAAATTAAACTCTGGCGTTAAATGTGGAACTTAAGTGGGCCCTCAAAAATGTCCCCTAAAAGTTCCAGTATTAAATTATTATTTGGTGCCAAAAGCCAGGTGTTTTCACATAAGATTTCTACAGCCATTTCACGTGGCTATTTTGCAACTAAAGTTCGAACGGTGTTTGGGACCAATAATGCTTTTCCCTCCTGTCAAAACGATAGTATCCCTACTAATTAATATACTATTGTGATTTATCGTTTTTACGGTAAGTGCGAGGCTGACTACGTGGGACATACAATTCAGCGTTTGAAGGTTACAATTTCCCAACATATCCCTCCTTCGATAAGTACGCAGAACAAAATGGGCAACGTCTGGGTTAATAATCGGTTATAAACAGTGCTAGATCTGTACTCGAGGATTCACGGATAAAACTTTCTCTCTTTGGCTGAGTAGGCTCTGACATTCACTTTAAAATTCCCGATCAATTTATCTAGTAATTTGCGTTAACCTTTTTTGTGTGAGCAGAAAGAACATACCCATAATTTGGAACTCATGCGTATTCGATGAGATTTTTTTTCCATTTCATCTTTCTGCATACTTTTTTTTCATACTGTCTCTAATAATGTATAGTCTGTCAATCACATGTTAAAGCTATATGCCACTGTTGCCGACGTTTATTTTAAAAATTTCGGCACAAATACGGCTTTCTTCCTACCCCACTTCTCAGTAACGCACTTTTGGTTAATTTATGTTTTTAAACATAATATCAGATCTTAGGTGCAAAAAAAAAGAAAGAAAAGTATTTTACAAGTGTATTTTGGGTTTTCCACCATTGTCAATTTTTTATAATAAATAATATATGGTTAAACTATAAAACAATTAACATTAAAGAATGACACTGCGCCCAGTGTTATATATATATATATATATATTTATATATATATATATATATTTGTTATTGTAAGTATTTATAGGATACGTATAACCAGATGGAAAAATTCTAAATTATTAGTTGACAGTGTTTAAATTTATATTATGATAAATAAATATACATGTATACGAATGTGTACCTAATTTCATATTTAATTCTATATAATCATGTACAATGGAGAAAACATGTATAATTGCTCTGACATTTTAATGGCCAGAAGTCTTCTAGTCAAGTTAGTCCTGCTTACCATGACACGTAAGTTTCTTAATTCCGTGATGTTTGTGAGTCGCATTCGCAGTAGTTGTATTAGTAAAAGTTGTTATATTACTGTTGTGATCCTGGTTACGTGTCACAATATTAAGGTGAAAAAGTCCTGGTGTTCACTACGAACGGTTAAACTGCGTGTGACATCTTCACGCGAGAGCAGAAATGTCTGGCTTTCCTTGGGCCAGACGGATCCATATTATCATGAATAGAGGGGGTTCAGCTACCACATAACACCCCCTCTGAGGATTTATTTTCTGAAACATTTTTTCTTTCTCGCGTTTACCTCCAACGGATACGTCAGTTCCCTTTTTCTGCTTGAACAACGTATTTGGGTAATAGTTTGAGGGGGTTCCAGGTCAAATGCGTTATACAGTAGATTCAACGTCTCTTCTTCGGTGAAGTTTCTCTTTATTCGTGTAATGTGCGCTTACGTGTCTGCTTCAAGTGTTTCTAATGCGTGGAATTTGGTCTTTCCACGATGAGACCATACGGCCGTTCCTGCTCTTGAATGTTCCTTGCTTCCAGAAAGTATTATCTTTGTGCATCTGGAAGAATATTTTCTTTACCGAGACGTAATATTTGTTGAGACCAGATGCCTTTGCGGGTTTTATCTGTTATGACAATAATTTGTCAAAGACTGACCGTATTTTTCTCCGGAACATCACTTCTGCCGGATACATTTGGGAAGGTGTATTTTCGTTAGACTTAATGCGGTACACTTGAAGAAATTGTTACAAAGCTTTTTCGGATAGCGTATCCTTTGCCTTCTCCTAAATCCTCTTCAAGGTGTCCACATATCCTTTGCTCTGTCCGTTTGACCTAGGAAGGTAAGTTGAGGTTGTGATGTGGTCAAATTTGAAATCATCTTTAAAGTCTGCGGATGTAAACCGGATGCCGTTATTTGACACTAAACAGTCGACCACTTCGAACCGTACGAATAACTCATGAATAGATTTTATAGCGAAGTAAGTAGTTGGGCCTTTGCCTATAAAGACTTCAGGCCACTTAGATAAACTGTCCACTACTATGAGATAGTACTGTTCATGAAGTGGTTTCGCGTAGTCCACATGTACCCGTGCTCATAGGTAATCAGTTTTGGGTCATGGGCTAAATTGAATAGGTGGCATCTAAGCAGCTAATGCACATCGCTTTTTTGCTTTCACCTTATCTTCAATATCATCGTCCATGTTTTTCTAGTACACGTATGAACGCATTAAACATTTCATTCTAGTGGCGTCAGAATATCTCGTGTGAAAATCCTTTAAGTTTTTTTTTTATATTGAGAGTCGGCGGAAAAAAACCCTACTTTCTCCACATATAAAAAAATACCTGGTCGCATGTTGTGAAAACCTCTGCTACTGTTTTATCTGTCTGCTGTTTCTCCATTGGTTTATCTTATGAAATCGTGGCTTTCGGCTTCTTTCCTTATAACGGGAAAGTTATTTTACAGTTTTGCATAGGATCGAAATATAATCTCTCTATGATCGTAGTGATGTGATCATGGAGTATTTAATGGTTCACCATTCCTTGGTATATACGGCGATAGCCATTTGGATGTACTAATTTTTTTAAGGAAAAAAACTCAATAATAAAATTATACTTTAGGATTGTTTGCCATCTTAGGAGTCTATTTGCAGTATGTGTAGGCAAGACTTTACTCAAGCCAAACAGAGATCAGCGGCCTGTGGCCCGTTAGAGTTTGAAATGACATCCATGGAGGAATCTGTGAGATACGTTACCGCGTAGATGATGCTTAATGATTCTTTTTTCCTTTCTTTTTTCTTTCTCTTTTTCTTCTTCTCTTTGCTTCTTTAATTCTAACTTCTAACATTCTTAGAATGTTGAAATTGTATCACTTTTACTCGTTACCTTGAACATTCTTTCCTTCAAAAATAAATATACTCACTAGACAAATCTGGGTCTAAGTAATGATAAACAGAAATCCCGCGACTTTACGAGGAAGATATGCCAAATTAATAGTCACGAGGTGAAAACAAATAACATGCATGTGGTTTTAAAAGAAATATTTTATTTCCCAGACAACAACAAAAAAAAACACTTGGGGATTTCTGTTAACTCTCTCTCTCTCTCCCTCTCTCCCGAGAAAAAACGAAGCATTTTGTGTGCAGAAGAATTTCGAATAATAAAACGAGTAAAAGCAGAAATCCCCTCGCGTATTCACGTTTTTGTATTTAATTCTCGTAATTTTGAATGAATGCGGTTTCAATCCTTTGTAGAGCCGATATATATTTTCTATTTTTTCTGTGTATTACGGACAAAACGAAATCATGCAGCTACTTACTGAGAAATCTTTGGTCACAGTATTGTTTTTGTAAATATATATTGTTAACCGGATATGGATTTTTGCTGAGAGGAAAACTTACGATATTTGCGCAAGCGAAAAATTGGATTAGCCCATCAGAAAAAAAGTTTCTTTTTTGTCCTTCTTTTTCTCTGTGTGATGAAAAAAGTTAATCCTCAAATAATCCGCAAATAAAGACTTCTGGATGAAGAAGAAAAATAATTGGGGGGGATTAAAATGTCATTGAACGTTAGAAAAGAATTCCCAGATATTTTTAGCAACAGAAAGCGTGTATATTTTCTCTATTCACCGCGTTTTGAAAAAATACACTTTTCCCGATGTGCGTTTATTTATTTTTTTTTAGTCGTTGAAAACACTTTGTGACACAACAATTTACTTTTACCCAAGAAGGTATAAATACGTGCTTGTTGACCAGAAGTTGGTTGCTTTTTTAAAGGATATCATTGTGGACTGCTTTTTTCAATTTATATGTCGCCAACTTGTTTGGGTTCACAATATGAAGGTGACATATTCCTGGTGTTCACTACGAGCGGCTAGAGTGTGAGTGTGCTCTTCACTCGAGAGCAGACATGTCTGTCTTACATAGGGTCAGACGGGTTCATATTAGCATCAATATAGGGGTGTCAACCAAACCAGAACAATTAATAATAGCAGTGATATAATTACAATTATTATTATTAGCAGGACGCTGTGGAATTTTTATTATTCTTTCCTACTGGATTCTGTCATCGACTTTATAAATAACACGGTGTTTTAATTCATCTATTTATAAAAAATAGTTTACGTATTTAAAATAAATAGTCCCTTTTACCATAAATAATTCTAAAAAAAATATTTTTTTATATTAAAGGAATTTCACTCTTACTTCAAGACGAGTATTATTTATGAGGCGGTTTCGATATTCATACCGTTAATGTAAGAATATATGTGTTCAGTTTAAGTCCACATCGCTTACTCAAAGAATGAGTTGTTATTTTTCACCTATGGCAACCAGACGATCTCCTGTTTTTAAATGGGAGTGGAAGTTGTTAAATCAGCATTCGCATGTTATCGTAGAAATTATTACTTTTGTCCTGTTCGTATATATATTTGCACTAGTGTGACGAGTAAACCACAACAAATGCGACAGGATATTTTTTTTAAGAAAATAGGATTACATTGCTATAATTCATGCAATTATAACCTCCCAAGAAGGCAGCTTTGCGTTGAATATATTAGTTAAACGTTTCATTAAAAAGAAGTTAGTAAGGCAGTTTATCATGGCAGTTAGTAGCATCATTAGTTGTAGTATGAAGAAGGAAAAGTAGAAACAGAGGAATATGGAGAATAAAAGGATGAACGTAGAAGAAGAAGAAGAAGAAGAAGAAGAAGAAGAAGAAGAAGAAGAAGAAGAAGGATAAGAGGAAGAAGAATCAAGAAAAAGAAAAAGAATTAAGAAAAAGAAGACATGAACGCAAATAGAATATTTTAACTTTAACTGCCTTCAAAGTATTTTAAGCACTAGCGGTGGTAGCAATAACAATTAATTCAACATCCTAATATACTATTCCTTAATGCCAGATCTGGGGCAATTTTGACATGAAACACCATAGCCTTATTATGCAGATTGTAATTCGATTATAATAGAAATAGTATATCAATTTCTAATCTTTGGGACCATATTATCTTTGGAACCATATTGGAACTTGTGTTGCAAGATTGTAGATATTAGCAAAGAGAACCAGAACATGGGTCTCTTTGCTAATATCTACAATCTTGCAACACACGATTTACGTCTAATATTACAATCAGAGACTTGTACAAAAATTAATGATTTACCTGGAACCTACAGTACAATTGAAACGACGATAACTAACATGAGCATTATTAATGTTGTTGTTCTCACAATTTTCTGGTTGAAGTAAGGTCCAACTTTATTTAAGTACTTGTTGTCAAACTTGGAAATATTCATAGTGTGCTATCTCCTTAGATATTTCTATCCTCTAACACCTTTTATGATCATTTTATCTAGTAATGACCGATGTTGAATTCCACGGCTTTCATCATTGCTGACTCATTAGAGATATTTTCATATCTGATCATCAGTGATTGTTCACTGATAAAAACATGGCTTTCTTTTAATTACTAATTCTTGCTGTTTTTAATTATTATTTACTCACTAGGAGTAGTCACACAAAACATCAAATATTGCTCTCTGAGAATAACTTGTTGTGAGTCTGAGTGACAACAAGTCTCCCCAGACATACAGTACTCTCCACTTCTTGATAATCTTTGCATAAGAATTTGGGTAATTGCACAGTCTCTTACCATTGATTCCTTGTTGTGGGCGACCATTGGTTTTCACTGGGATTTCGGTGGCAATAGTCCTCTTTGCACTCATCCAGTAGAAGTCTGGCTGCAACTTTTAACCTCCTTTGTCCTTATTTGGCGCGGTGTCCATTTATTGCGATACAAAATAAATACATAACTGAGAGGGGCGATATTTGGCAATTATACACTTTCAGTTTTCATAGTTCCATGTGATGTTCCTTCGAATTTGTATCTGTAGCCGTTCCCGTGTCGTTTATGCTTGGTGTTAATCCCCACATTCAAGTGTTTTCCTTAATATTTCTGCAGTTTTCTTTGTTTAAATTCTTCCATCCCTCGGATTTCAATCTCTCCCAATCGTTTTCAAAAGATTTTTTTTATTTTGGTATCGATCCTAGCGCACTTAGAATTAGTGGTGTTATCTTTACTTTCTTCATTCTCCAGACCCTTCTTGAGATCTCTTGCTAATTCTGTGTATTCCATCATGACAAGTGTCAATAAACAATATACGATTAAACCCGGATCTGAAACATCCAACGTAGCCTCCCACTACCATGTCTCCTTCTCCAACATCATGGGTCTACATTCTAACATTCCAGAGGTATAAGCCCAATTACAGGAGACTAAACCAGACCTTATTTTTTAGCGAAACTGGAATTGGACAAACTATTTCCCTAAATGAGTTCGTAATTAAAGGATACTCTAACCTAACTTCCAAACCTGACCCCCAAGATCGCCATGGGAATGGAATATGTGCCTATATAAAATATGGCTTTCCATGTGGTAGGGACCTCTCCAGAGAAGATCCTATATGTGCTTCCGAGTAGCACTAGCTCACACTACGGCATTTATATTTACTCTCTATCGCCCCTCATAACAGCGGAGTTACTATCTTTAAAAGAATATCTGAGAAAATTGACCAAGTTCTATCAGCATATCCTTCAGCTAACATTCACGTATGTGGAGCCTTCAATGTTCACAACGTCGAATGGTTGACCCACTCAAACAAGACCGATGATGAGAGGGAGATTCTGTCATAATTTCTCCATTGCTTATGACCTCACTCAGATTGTTCACGAACCCACCCGTGTGCCCGACAATGACGGCCAGTACGCAAGTCTCCTAGACCTTTTTCTCACAACTCGCCCTGAACTATGTTCAGTTTCCGTTCTGTGTCCTCTTGGATCTTCCGACCACTCAGTTGTATCAATTAAGATAAAAATGAAATGTAATAAGTTCTCAGACGTACCTCTCCATCGTACAGTATATCGATACACTATGGCTGACTGGGATAGTTTCCGTACATTTATATCGGATCTTCTTCTGCGTTCCATGTTTAAAAAGGATGTGTCGTCTGTAGTAGCAGACCTGACGGAATGGTTAATTGTAGGTACAGACAATTTCATACACTCGAAAAAGTTCCAGCAAAAACCTAACAGCCAGCCATGGTTTTCTCAAGAATGTGCTGCTGCTATTGCGCACAGCACTCACTTTTTCCATTGCTTCCAACGTAATAGATGTATGGAAACTAAAGCCGCGTTCAGAACTGCCAGAAACCATTGTAAGAAAGTAATACAGAACGCAAGAGAGTTGTATGCTCAGTCCGTCAAGTCCAAAGTAGCTGAGAAGCAGCTTCGTTCCAACCAGTTTTAACAAATTGCAAACAGAATCCTGAACAGAAGCATGTGCTCTATCCCAACTATCATCAATGGACCTGTGGTAATCTCGTCAGCATCAGACAAAGCCAAACTCTTTGCCAAGAACTTTGTAGCCAATTCTCCCCTTTGCGACCAAGGCTGCCAACCCCCAATATTTCCTCCTGTATTAGAAAACACACTATGTGATATACAAATATCTGTACGTGATGTTGCCAAGCTAATCAAAAACCTTGATTCCAGTAAAGCAACCGGCCCTGACAGTATTCCAATTATAGTACTAAAAGAACTTTAACCAGAACAAGCACCCATACTTAGAAAACTGTTAAAACGGTGTCTAAAGGAGAATTGCTTCCCATCACCCTGGAATATCTCATCAGTCTTCCCTGTATTTAAGAATTCAGGTGATCGTTCATCCCCCTCTCAGTACAGGCCAATAAGTCTCCTGTGCGTCATGAGTAAGTTGCTGGAATCTGTGTTAAATAGAAAAGTAATCAACCCTCTCAGCAAAAATACCCTTCTTAGTGACACACAATATGGTTTCCGTTCTGCTAGATCTACAGCATATGTGCTGACAGTTATATCTCACAGGATTAGCGAATCTCTCGACAGAGGCAACCTTTCTAGGGCAATTGCTCTTGACATATCAAAGGCATTTGCTAGGATATGGCATAAAGGTTTACTTCACAAGATCTCCAGCTATGGTATAGCTGAAAATGTTTTCTCAATTATAAAATCATTTCTCTCTGATAGGTTCATAAGAGTAGTAGTTGATGGGCAAAAATAAGAAGCTCACAGTATAAATACTGGAGTCCCTCAGGGATCCATCCTGTGCCCAACTCTTTTTCTGATCTACATTAATGATCTTCCAAATCACATCCTTACATCATTCGTAGACATTTTTGCTGACGACACTACCATATATGGTAGCACATCTAAGACAGTAAACGACCAAGTTCTCTCCGATTCTCTCTCCACTGATCTTGATCACGTTGTACAATGGGGAAAGGAGTGGCTGGTTACTTTTAATGTATCTAAAATCAAGCTTCTATCTTTATATCATCAGCGTTCTGATCCCCATCTGGCAACAATTAAAATGAATGGCTCTCGTCTTGGGAGGGCTTAAGTTTAGACAGGCTTCTGGGCTTGACCTTTACTCCTGATCGTAAATGGAATACGTACATCAAATCTGTTGCCAAGGCCGCTGGAAAAATGGTCTGATCCTTCTATAGATCCAGTATATATCTCACTGCTGATGCAATTCTCTATCTATATAAGAGCCAGATACGTCCAAGGATGGAATACTTTTGCCACATATGGGCAGGAGCTGCTAGAAAAGACTTGTCCTGCCTTGATAGGGTTCAAAATAGACTTTGTGGCCTGGTGGGAGATGTCATTTTCTCTTCGCTGCAACCTCTATCTCACAGAAGAGATGTTGCGAGTTTGTCTCTGTTTTATCGTTATTTTCATGGAAAGTGTTCGACGGAGCTTCAATCTATCCTCCTCCTCGCCAAACTTTCACAAGAAACACTAGACTAGCTGAAAACATTATCAATAATTCCCCCCACTCTTTATCTCTGCCTAAACCTAAACATAGATTCCATGAGCAAAGCTTCTTTCTTAGAACTGCACGCCTGTGGAATTGTTTTCCGTTTTCCTGCATTCCAGCTGTCTATACTATGGTTGTCTTCAAGTCGAACGTGAACAAGTTTCTTATGAGCTGTTCCACTTAAGTTAACGAATTTACCGAACTTCCATTACTATCGATTACTGTATTGTCCTTTTGACTACTCTACACTCTTTACCTCTTATCCTTGAGTGGGCTATCGGCCTTGATAAGTGGTGACGCTATGTAAAAAAAAGAAGTCACTCAAAGATATCATATACGTCATTATTGAAAATCACTCACTGACAATAACCGGTGGTATTCCATGAAGTCTGGTTGACAACAGGCCTCCCATGATTTTCAGTAATCTCCACCTTTATCTTTAGCAAGTAACGACGATGTGACTTCACTAGAATTTGAATGGAAACAGGTCTTCTCAAGGTTTGAACTCATCCACTGAAAGTTTTATTATTGCTTCCTCTTATCGATTTTTCAATACACGATTATCTTTCACGGCGAGGTAGGGGTGGGACTATGGATTTTAGAATTTTCCAATTTCAGTTTTTCATGTTATAAGTATAGTTCACCTCTCGTTTCTAATTATATTTCCTCTCTTTCTTCTTCTTTATTATTATTATTATTAGTAGTAGTAGTAGTAGTAGTATCAGTAGTAATAGTAGTACCAGTAGTAGTAGTAGTAGTAGTGGTGGTGGTAGTAGTTAAAATATTTGTATTAGTAGTAAGTGAGTTACCTCATAGAACTTTTATATCAAATAATGCAATCTTTTCTTCCTAATAACAAAGGCCAGACGTTCGAATTGATTGAATTGTTATTCAAAGTTTTGAAACATTGTTTTCAATAACATCCGTAATTGTTATCGACGATATAATAAATTGCAATAGTATATGACAATTACGTCTGCGATAATCATTATCATCCCTCAATTTCGGAATATTTTGTCTCGTCTCAATGCAGACGTGCAATATCAAAGTTTATAGTAACCGAATATCTTTATTGATATTTCTATTTCTTTCACTTATGTGAAAACCGCCTTTCTAGCAAACGAAATTGTTTGCATTGAATTAGCAAATACATAAGAATAGCAAACAATGACGTTTTTAAAATATTTATTCAATATTCTAGTATATAAATGTAATTCGTACTGTTGAGTTTTCTTAATTGTGTTTACATATGTTGTATTAAGTTTCACTCCCATAATAACTGTATCCTCGTTCTAAAAAAACAAGATAATAGGAACAGCAATACATGTTATAATAATAATAATAATAATAATAATAATAATAATAATAATAATAATAATAATAATAATAACTAGCGGGGCCTGTGGAAATTCCACAGCTGGATCTTTCATGTGTAATATATTGCTGCTGGGCATTTTGTGGGCTTTCAGTATGAATGAAGACATCAGTATATTGTTCTAGCACTGTTGTACAAACTGGGTCAGCCCACTTTACTAAAATAATAACTTTCATATATTGTCTGCGTTGATTAATTCATTACAAACACACCGATCAATTAGCTCACATGTCATCATTTTTTATAATTCTTGGATATGTTACTAATGTTGACAATCATTTTTTATAATTTTGACCCACGTAATACCTCCACTTTAAAAATAACTTTGATATATTGTCTTGGTTGTTTATGATATTACAAACACACGACTCAATTAACTTACATTTTATAATTTTTCTTAATACTTGGATATATTACTAATTGCGAAAATCAGGTTTCATATATTTAACAAGCAATATTGCGCGCCGTTACTAAAATAAGTACTTCGATATATTGTCTGCGCTGATTATTTCTATTACAAAAAACACCAATCAATTAACTCACATTCCATCATTTTTTTAGAATTCTTGGATATGTTAATAATTTCCACAATCGTTTTTTCATAATTTTTACACATACTACCGTCTCCCCACTTACTAAAAACACCTTTGATATATGGCCTGGGCTGATTATTTCATTACAAACACACCAACCCATTAACACATTTTATCATTTTTCGTAATTATTGGATATGTTACTACTTTCGAGAATTATTTTTCATAATTTTAACCAACATTAGCGCCTTCTCACTTACTAAAATAAGAACTTTGATGCATTTCCTGGCCTTATTATCTCATTAACAAACACACCAATTCATTAATTCACATTTCAAAATTGTCATAATTCTTGGATATGTTACTAATTTCGAAAATATTTCATAAAGTGCCGAAAAGGGTCAAGGAGGATGGAAAAACCAAGGAGAGAGCGCTGACTAGACCTCCACTGGACAAGTGCGAAGAGAACTGGGATCTTGGGGAGGCGTAGTGCCACCCAGTCTAGGATTGACCAATGCCCGCTGTCAGCGAGAAATCAATGGTAATCGGCTGTTGCGATAACACAAATGTATTTATCGACTGAGGTGGATATAGCTGGGCGTCTGAGGAGACCTTTTTTCATTAAGCTTTCAGAGTGCACTACAGGTTTCCAATCAGATCGTTGATGACTTGTGTGAAAGTTCCATGTGAGCCAATAATAATCATTCATATGAATTAAAAAATATATATAATAAATAAAATTAAATAAATTATCAAAACCAAGGTCATATAGCAACGACAGGGTGGACAACTTAAACTACGTATCATAATTGAGATGACCGCCGAAGGGATTATAGAAACACTCACACTATAAACATAAGCTTGCACGTACCAACAACTACGTAAACCTGTGAAAATCTATATGAAAGCGGAAATAAATAAATCAATAATAATTAACTAGCCAATAAATCAACGTCACTAATCAAACATGCCAGGCTAGCATATAAAAGCACCCACTATAAAGGGCCACTCCTGACTTAATGGTAAATAAATTAATTAAAATTAAGATATCGAATCTTTAATATATACAGAAATGTGTTAACTGTTAATTCTAACCAGTTAATGTAGACAATCGAACAAGAAGAATATCTTTTTCATCTATAATCGCTTTAACTTTAAATAAAAACAAAAATGCCCGAAGAACAAATAAATTTTAGCGCTCACATCACTGATTGTCAGTCCCTACTCCCGTGTCTTCTCCTCTCTTTCTATCTTTCTACCTCTCCAATTACGTTCCGATCCAAATTCCAACAGTATCTCCTTTTTCTCTAAATGCTTAACCCATCCAAGCGAGCAAGACTGTTGATCTACATACACCTGGTTGTTGCACGTAATAAACAAACAAACCATTAAACCAATAAATAAAAAAGAAAGCAGAAAGACGACAAATAAAATATAAAAGAATAAAAAATAAAATAATAGATTATATAAAAGTGACAAATTATATAAAAAAAGAAAATCTAACAATGTTAACAACAATAATTTCAATCACTCAAAACAGGCTATAAATACACCCCAAGCTTTTATTTGCTGCGATATCCTTATATTTACTGCGGTATCCTTATATTTACTGCAGTATCCTTATATTTACTGCGGTATCCTTATATTTGCTGCGGTATCCGTCACAGCTATCTAAATAATATGTTTCATTTAAGCATGCTTACGAAGGGGTGCAATAAGTAATGCCCCTGACCCACTTCCAGTTGTCTGATCTAGCTGAAATTTTGTATGTGCAATGATTTATATGTCTACGGATCATGTGACAAATTACAGCTCTGAAGAACGTGTGGTTTCTGTTTTACAGGTGTTTGAACTTAGTCAGGTGTTTAATAGAGTCTGTTGAATGTCGAGCAGTGAGCCGGTTTTTGTATTTGAAAGGACGCACGCCACAGAAGACTTTTGATGAAATGAAGGCAACTTATGGTTATAATGCCCTATCACATGACCTTGTAAAACGCTGGCATCGTGAATTGAAACATGGCCGGAAGTCTGTGGAGACAGCTCCCAGACCTGGTCGCCCCCATTCTTGCGATTGATGAGGGATCTGTCCGTCAAGTTGAGACTGCCATTTTGGAAGATCGGCGCATTACTATTCGCCAAATAGCCCACGATGTCAAGATTAGTACAGGGTCTGTGGAAACTATCATTCATGGCCATTTGCATATGCATAAGGTGCCTGCCAGATAAATTCCAAGGTTGCTTACACTACTCCTTAAGGCAACACTTTAACAGTTTTGTAAGTATGGGGGCACGTTCTTGTTGAAGCGTTTTCAACACTATAATTAGAATGCCATCAGGGCCAGTTGCTTTACTGAATCAAGGTTCTTGATTAGCTTGGCCACCTCACGCTCAGATATTTGTATGTTGCATAGCGTGTTGTCTGTTATAGGAGGAAATACGGGGAGTTGATGGCCTTAGTTCTTCGCAAATCGATTGGCTTTGATTGATGCTGACAAGATGACCTCAGGTCCATTGATTATGGTTTGGATAGAACACACGCTTCTGTTCAGTATCCCGTTTGCTATTTGCCAGAACTGGTTGGAACCAAGTCGCTGCTCAGCTACTTTGGATTTTACGGACTGAACATATATATATATATATATATATATATATATATATATATATATATATATATATATATATATATATATATATAGCTCTCTTGCATTTTTTTATTACTTTTACTGGCATTTTTATTACTCTGTAACAGTGGTTGCTGGTAATCCTGAAAGCAGTTTTATTCTCAATAAATCTATTACGTTGGTAGCTATGGAAAAGTGATTTCCCTGCCCGATGGCAACAGCACATTCTGGGCTGAACAATGGCTGGCTGTTTGTTTTTTTTTAATTTTTTGGATGGTATGAATTGGTCTATGCCTACAATTTACCATTCGTCAGGTTTGATACTATAGAGGGCACATCCTTTTTAAACATGTAATGCAGAGTTAGATCAGATGTAAATGTACAGTAGATCATATAAAAATGCCAGTCAGCCATAGAGTATCTATATACAGTACTGTGAAGAGGTACATCTGAAAACTTATTACATTTTATTTTTATCTTAACTGATACAACGGAGTGGTCGGAAGATCCCAGAGGAGATAGAAGGAAACATGAACATAGCTCAGGGGAAATTGTGAGAAAAGGGTCTAGAAGGCTTGTATACTGACCGGTACGATCGGGCACACGTCTGTGTTCGTAAACAATTTGAGTGAGGTCATTGTCAATAGACACATCATGAAAGAACCTCCCCTCATTATCTGCCTTGAGGCCGAAAAGCTGCTGAAACAGCTCACGGTATCGCGTTTGACTCAGTAACAGAAACAGGAGCACATCGCAATAGTGGTTTTTAAAAAATTCGGGGCGCCGGTTACGATAGTCCTGAACATTATGCGCGTAGTGTTCGGCCATTGGATGGTTACAGCCATCAGTTAGGAGCTTTAGCCGAAACTAATCCACGCAAAACTGTTTGTGAATTTGCTTCTGTATAAGATGTAACGTATAAAATAATCTTCAACAACTTGAGAGATGGGAAAGACAAAAAACTTGATAAATGCGTGCCTCACGAATTGAAAAGAAACGCCGTTATGAGATGTTATCTTCCCTTGTTTTACGCAACAATAACGCCCCGCTTCTCGACCAGGTTGTGATTTGCCATGAAATGACAACCTGTGACGCTTAGCTCAGTGGTTAGACGCCAACGAAGCTCAACATCACTTTCCGAAGCAAGAGTGGCACTAAGAGCAGGTCATGTTTACCTTGGTGGTCTGCGATCAGTCGCATCTATTACAGTTTTTGATTACAGCCAATACCATTACGGCGAAGAGATATTGTAAACAAATGGACGAAATGCATAAGATACTTCGACAACAACATTCACTAATAGTTAAGAGGAAAGGCTCAACTCTTTTCTGCGACAGCCGCACGCTGCTAAATCGACCTTGCAGAAGTCGAACAAATTCTGGCTTACCCACCATACTCTGCTTAATCCACCATACTCACCAGACCTTTCGCCTACCGATTACTATTTTTTCCAAAATATCGGCAAACATCTGCGTAAAAAATACTTCAAAAAGTAAAGCGATATGAAAAACGCCTTAAGCAGCTTCACCGTCACCAGAACGCAAGTTTTTTTTTACGTTACGTGCATGAATATACTCGTCTTGCATTGGAAAAAGTATGTTTATTCTAATGGTGCTTATTTCGTTAATAACTTTTTTTTGTTTGAGCTAAAATATTTTAATCTCAATTTAAAATTAAAAAAAACAGCAGAGACATTCTTTTCAACCTGATATGACCTCGGTCAATAAAAAAGAAATGTTTCTAGACTGAGGCAAATTTAATTTCACTTAAGAATGCCCGTTTCGTAGCTTCTGGATTCTGTACGTTATAAACCAACCTTGTCTCTAAATCTGTATCAATGGGACAATATGTAACTTCTACAACATGAAGATATAAGTTTGAAACGTAATTTAAGCAAAAGCACCCAAGTAAAATATATTCAAAATTATTTTCAATCACCCTTTTAAAATAATATACACTGCAAAGCAGATTTCTTGTCGGACTCTGTGTACTTGCGTCTTATTGCTGGAAGGAGTATACAGTCAACCGACAAAATGCGTAAAGTATACTAAAAAAAAAAGCATCAAAAAATATAAAAATACGCTGACGCCAAAAAATGTATTGTGTTTACGTGTGGAAAATCGAGTTGAAGTTTTTGTTAACCTTATCTATGCGGAGGGATCGAGCAAAAGTTTATTATTTAATTTTTTTTATCCTTTACAACAAGTAAAAGAAATTTACATCGTTTCCTCATGTTATTATATTTACATATTTAATTTTAATTGGCAGCTTAAATAAATACATATCCATAATTATTTTTCAAAACCATACATGTAAAATAAGGTTCGGCATGTTTTCAAGGAATCACTTACGAACCAAAAATAAGACTAAAATTTGTCCCATTCTGATAGAGAATCCACTGCGTCCTTGAAATCCAATTTTCCACTTCCTGATACCGATTCCTGTTAAGTGTCTCCAAACTAATATATATATATATATATATATATATATATATATATATATATTATATATATATATATATATATGACTACTTCATTTAATCACATAAATTAATGTACGAAAGTATTATTTTATGCGTATACTTTAAGTATTTATTTCAACAGTGATTAATACATAGGTTGAGCAAGATAGTAAGTTATAAAATATGTATGACAATTTAGGTACAGAATATTCCGCGTTTCATCCACGCTCGGATTCGTCAGGTATAAGCCTGACGAATCCGAGCGTAGATTAAACGCGGAATATTCTGTGTAACTTAATTGCCATATATATTTTATAACTATCTAGCAAGAGTTAGAGATTTCTGTCTCTCTTTTCAATCCATTCTTCTTGATATGTCACTAATAAGGATGCTGGACGTAATTGTTTTTTTTTTTTTTTTTGCTGGGCTGACGTTATCCGCATGATAATAAGGGATATCGACTCTTAAGTAATTCCTAAGTGGGGTGTCGTATCAGCAAATGCAAAATACTGAAGCAGTTGCATTGCAATTAGGTAAATGAACCATGCAGTAGCGTCTGGTGAGTCTTCTGGCTCTATATTAGAGAGAAATGTTACGGTCCTTACTTTTCAATGGTCTACCCCACCTTCCCGCTTAACTAATTCTTCCCTTCCTCTTTACTCTTTATCCTGCTTCCTCTGCTGACTTCTTACACAAACCCCTGAACCTAACTATGGATAAATAAAAAAAATAAATCAAGAGAAAACTCAGAACCGCCTCTTCCATCGTAGCCCCCCCCCCCAGGTATATTTCTCAAAAATCAGATGTCTACGTTTCAACCTTCCAGAAGTTAAAATACGATTGCGGGAGACAAAACCTAACTTACTATTTTTGTTTTATTATTACATTCAGTCAATTTCTCTATTTTTATGGCTATTCTAACTTCATACTCAAACCCGATGATCAGGATCGCCATGGGCATGGAATATGTGCCTACACCAAGGATGCCTTTCTTTTGTGGAAGGAACATCTCCAAACAAGATCCGGAATTTTTCTACCGTCATCACAATGATGGAGTAGGTATCTTTGAGAATATCGCTTATCAAATTAATTATACCATGTTTGCTCATTCCTCAACCAACATTGACGTCTTTGGGAATTTTAATATACACTATGTTGAATGGCTCGTTCCCTCAAATAAAACGAATAGGGAAGGGAGAATTTGTCATAATATTTCCCTCTCTGATGACCAACTCATATTGTCTACGCACCTAATCGAGTACCGTGTATTGATGGACAATTTTCACTTCTTGCATATCTACTTTTAACTACATACAATGAACTGTTTTATCCCCCAGTTCAATCTCCGCTAAGATCCTCTGATCACTCGGTTATTTTTTAAAAAAGATTTTAAAAAAGTATAACAAAACACTTAATATACTTTTCCATCGAAAAGTGTACCGATAATTTATATCTAATTGGAACTACTACTACTCTCCATGTTTAAAAAGAAAGCCTCTTATATAGCGTCTGATTTAACTGATTGATTAGCTATCGGCATATACTAACACTAACCCTAACCTAACCCTCCCAAGAATTCTAATAGAAACCGAACAGCCGTGTCAGGTGCACAAATTAAATTGTCTTTAACATACTAGCTATTTAAAAAACAAAAGTCGCCTAAGCAATGGTCAATAATCACTGCTAAGGAGTATTGGAAAGGCAGAAGTGCCGTATGCCCAATGCATCAAGTCTAAGGAATAAGACTATGATTTTTGGCGAATAACAAATAAGGTCATTAATAGATTCGTGTCCTCTATCGCGGTCATCCTTAACAGACCTGAGATTATTTCGTCAGCATCTGAAAAATCCAAATTTTTTCAAAATATGTTGCAGCAAACTCAATCCGAGGTGATCAGAGTCTCATGCTCTCTGAATTCTTTCCACAAAAGTAAAAATAATCTGAGTGACATCCTCATATATAGTCGTTATATTGCGTCACATTTCAAGAACATTGATGTCAGCAAGTCAACTTACCCTGATAAAAATCCATGTATATTACTAAAAAATGATGCAACGGGAACTAGCATCTGTTTTTTCGAAACTCATAAATCGATGCACAGAGAAGGATTTTTACTCAACGCTATGAAAATCCTCATTATTTAGACCAACATTATAAAATACTATACATCTGTATTGTGCATTATTGAACATACCAATCAGTCTTCCGTATGGCATGAGTAACTTGCTTGAATCCGTGTAAAAAGAAAAATGTTCAACCATCTCCGCATAACTAACCTACTCAGTGACAAGCAATGTAGTTTCCGTTCGGTTAGTTCTACAGCTGATGTACTGACTGCAATTTCGCATAGGATCAGTGAATCTATCGGTATGGTTTATTCTCAAGAGAAACAAATGAACCTTCTGCAAGGGCTGCTACAACACGTTCCTCTAAACTAGCTGTAAATCGACACTTTCTAGCCATTTTGGGAGACCTGCAATAAAGTGATACACACTTAAAATTACTGGAAAATAGAAATATTAGAACAACTGTCAAAATACTTGTCTAGATTCCACAAAAACCAGGGAACTAAAGCACATTGTTTTGGTATTTTAGTGTACTAAATTTCACTTCTCTGCGTTTCAGAGCAATTTCAAAATTAAAAACATATTAGACTGCAATAAAGCGGTACACTGGGTTTATATACGTTGTATACTATTAAATATATATATATATATATATATATAGATATATATATATATATATATATATATATATATATATATATATGTAATAAAATTTCCTTGAATTTTACTTGTGCAAATGGAAACTCAATTAACTTTCCTGGAGTTATATTTTTGAATTATACCGTCATTGGATTATTTACCTTGCACCAGACTATCCATTCACGTGCAATCACTTTTTCTTCACCATATATCGTCTGCTCCACTTTTTGTTATCAAGTAAGATCTTTGACTTACTTGTTGTTTCATCAAATACTGTTATATGCAAAATCCGATCCCGCATTTTTGCTTATTCCTACCCTCTGATGAGAAGGAAAGTATTTCTTCGAAACTCCGCGGATTAAGGACTATCCACTTATAAAGTGTTTCCTTTTCAGATTAAATATGCTTTTAATTCTTTCTCAAAGTGTTTTTTAACATGTTTTATAAAGGGTTTGCTCATATATATATATATATATATATATATATATATATATATATATATATATATACTTGATATTACTACATATATTACTGTGCATATATATATATATATATATGATAATATATATAAATATAGGAAAATAAAAAGAATAAATGAAAGTATAAAACTATATTGTAATGCATATATATATATTTATATATATGTTTATATATGTATATATTATATATTAATATATTAATTTTATAAGGTATCATCAATTAATACGGTTCTGTATGTAAGAGACTGTATGAATAAATCTATCTCTCTCTATATATAGTGTTATATTGTTGGTGTACTTTTTTTTCGCTATTTATTCACTTCAATAAAAGTTACAAAACAATTTGTTGAGCTTTGTATTATTCTGATGAGTCTCTTTTTAAAGAGTTTTTGTATTCTCTTTTTTACTATCCTTTATATATATATATATATATATATATATATATATATATATATATATGCGGATGTGTGTTTATATTTTGTATAGGATACTCAAATATCAGAGGTTTTCATATAAAGATTCTTCTATAACCCTCAGACGTTGAATAAACCAATAAAGGTCACTCATGTTTTCTGTCCAATCGAGCAGGTAATTATGTTATCGTTTAACTTATGCTTATTTATAATTTGGCTTGATTCAAAGGCAACGACCCATCTGGGTTGGTGATGTATCCTTCATGTTCCGTTAACTACAATAACTATTTGTGTCCTCCAGTGTTATATATTATCAAAATTTGTATATCACTTGCGGGCCATCTATATCTATCTACCACTCTCTTAATCTATGGATGTTTTAGTTTGTCAATCTATCAACGTTTTTCCTCTCTACGCTTTCTCCGTTTTACTTTCTTCTTGATACAGTCTAAACATTGAAGCTTCTTAATCACCCAGAAAATTCACCTTGCAATCCTTTTAGCAGTTTGGATATGTATCTATTCGATACTATTAATGAATATCCGCTTTACACTTATCATTTCTATATAATTCTCTGTCTCCGTCTGTACTCTTACTTTATTTTATCTTTATTATTTCTCACAGCTCTTCACGTGTATTCGTACTGTTATCTTAAATGTTTTCTCTCAACATTTACAACCCTCCTTTCTTTTAATTTTCTCACCTCATTATCACTTATTCCCTAGTCTTCTCTCTATATGTATGTATATCAGGTGTGTAAGTTCTGTTATAGAAACGCTGATATTTTTTGAATAACATAAAATATTCATCAAGTGCGCTTGAAAGACAAATTATAACGCAATCTTACGAAAATAAACAAATATTTAACTTGTTTTAAAATCATAATTTAAATATATTTCGGAGTCAAACTCAATCCTCAATAATTTGTATATTTTCTTCTTCTTTCTTGAAAAAAAAATGTTGTAAAGTTTGAGAAATAATAACAAGTTAGAAAAAATCTGCGTGTTTTACTCATAGAGGTTGTATTTTGAAATACCGGAACGGTTCGTTGGCTACACGAGATTAACATTAGCGTCGGAGTTTCGTTATAGGAGTGTTAATTTTATTTGAATGAAATAAAATACGCTTCAGGTTCATTTAAAAGCCAATTTGAGCGTTATATTAGGAAAATAAAAATAGCTTACTTGTTTGAAATATCTATATCTATGTATATATCTATCTATCTATATATATATATACAGGGTGAACAGAAAGTCCTTGGACCATTTTTAGTTTTAAAATTAAATATTGCTAAAATCACTGTTTCTCTTTTCGAATAAAGTAAGTATTTAGTCTAACTATTGATCTAATTATTTTCAACAAAAATGTTAAAATAATTTTGTTTAAACTTTCAGAAAAATGAGCAAACGAGAGACCATAATTCAGCTTCATTACGCGGGAAGGACAAACTCAGAGATTATTAAGCTCTTGAAGTGGCTAAATCCACCGTGTACCATGTTGTGAACAGATTTAAGGAACTTGGTACATCTGAAGATCGTCCTAGGTGTGAAAGACCTTGCACTGCTCGAACAAAGAAGGTGATTAAAGCTGTCCGAGAGGGGGTAAAGAGGAACCCGAAGAGATCTGCAAGACAAATGGCTAAAGACATGAATGTGAGCGTGACCTCGATGAGAAGCATTGTAAAAAAACGATCTCCAGTTGTCCCCCTACAAGATGAGAAAGAGACAGTACCTCACACCTGCCTAAAAGCACAAGAGACTTGAAAGAGCAAAGCTTTTTCTTGGAGAACTGAAGGCTCGCACGGCAGAGCGAGAGATCGTTTTTTCTGATGAAAAACTCTTCACAATTGAAGCAACTGTTAACAATCAGAACGACAGAGTTTACGCAAAATCTTCAGCAGACATTGATGACTCCGTGAGAATAATTTTCCGCCAACAAAAGCCGTCTTCCCTCATGGTGTGGGCTGCAGTCTCCAAATCTTGGAAGTCGCCTCTGATTTTCGTGGAGCAGGGGGTTAAGATCAACACAGATCGCTACATTAAGGATATTTTTGTTCCAGCATTTGAAGAGATGAAGAAACACTTCAAAGATCAGCCTTTCACCTTCCAACAAGATGGAGCACCATCCCACACCTCCAGAAAAACTCAGGACTGGTGCCAACGTCATTTTCCAAGATTTTGGAGTAAGAAAATGTGGCCTCCTGCATCCCCTGATTTGAATCCCATGGATTTGTCGGTGTGGTCTTTGTTGGAGGCAAAGGTCTGTTCTGTTGCTCATCCTAGTGTTGATGCTTTGAAGACATCTCTTCTGAGTGAATGGGCTAAAATACCTCAGGAAACGCTGCGTGCCTCGGTTGGTAACTCCAGAAAGAGAATTGAACGTCTAATCGAAAGGAAGGGACATAACATTGAAAATAAATAATTTGAATTTATTCTTGGTTTCCTAACTTATAATTTTCATTCATGTTTAATTCATATTTTTGTAATTTTCTATTAATAAACCACTTTTGAATTGGTCCAAGGACTTTCTGCTCACCCTGTATATATATATATATATATATATATATATATATATATATATATATATATATATATATATTACAAAAGCGTCTATTAATATATGTATGTTAATCTATATATGAGACCAGTTATCAGGCTGTGTTTAGGAACACTTTAAAAAAAAATATTCAGAAAACGGGTTTAGCGGTTTGGGGGCCTTATATTTGAGGTGCCAATAAAAATGATTGTCTTAGAATTTGTTTTAAAGTGAACCGAAAAACGAAAGCTAAAAACACAAGTCATATCAATTACAACAATGTTGTTAGGCTTAATGAAATCGTGATTATTTTTATAACAATCACATTGAAAGGCATTAATAAATCATTTAAACATTTACATATCAGGAAGAAGAGATTTTTTTCTTCAATGACACCACGGAGATAGGTATAATGTGCAGAAGTTAGAACGGTTAGTCAGGTTGTGTCGTGCAGAGGAAAGTTCCATTCATAAACATTGTATTTTGACCGTGTTGCCAGACGAAATATGTACCGCTGACCCACGCTCAGCTGGGGGAAATCTTTGACAAACACAGAAGTATGAATACCTCATATCCATGTATGTGGTGAGTGGTACTTTATAGTTCTTAAGGCCTCATATATTCGACAGATATCAAAGTTAATAATACTGAAATAAAATATTTAGCTGTATAAGCATTTATAGATAGTTAATTTCCATTTAAAGATAAATGTTTGTTTATTGAAAATCTTTAAAAGTTTTAATATATAATATGGGATGATAAAACCTGATATCTGATTACAAGGGCTGTGACAAGAGAGTATTCCTTTCATTCTGTTGAATCTCGGGCGTATGCCAGGCATAGTTAGACACACTTAAGCAACCGAGAACCATTTCCGCCGATAGAAAACATAGAAGATTAAACGAGATATATACTCAAGAGTCAAAACAATGAAACCAACATGCTGTTGTCACAGTTATACTGATGATTATGTAAGAGCATCATGGATTTATTGGGTTTTGCGAAAAAATGCAAATATGGCAATTATGTGGTTTTGCAAATAAAGAAAAATATATAGGAACATATTTCAACCTGTAAAACATGATTATTGTATGTGGTAAAGTATTGAAATGGGCACCTAATAAGTTAAATAATTGCAAATGAAGTTTACCGAGTTTTGTATTCGAACTCTTCATACGCACACACACAGACACATACACATAGGCAAACACACAAACACACACATATATGTGACAATACATATCTAAATAATTCCATAAACTCGGTTATCTGATATTCATAAAGGTTTTAATCGTTGCCTTTACTGAAACGATTATCTTCACCCGAAATTTACCACTGTTGCAACTGTCTTTCAACTGTAAATATCAAGGTTTGTCAATCCTGGAAATTAACGATTTACAACTAGATAAGCACATATTTGAAGAACTAAAACATTACATAATGTAATCGTCTTAATTTCTATTAAAAATATTTGTCTATATACACGGACACACACACGTATATATATATATATATATATATATATATATATATATATATATATATACTTATATATATATATATATATATATATATATACGTGTGTGTGTCCGTGTATATAGACAAATATTTATGCATATATATAATTGTATATATGTACACATATATACATACATAAATATAGCCCTGTTTCTTTCTCATTTCTCCTCTCTTTCTTTCTCTCTCTCTCTCTCTCTCTCTCTATATATATATATATATATATATGTTTTACTCTCATTAACGCTGCCTCGTTCATATTTGTAGATATATATATATATATATATATATATATATATACATATATATATATATTTATATATGGATATATATATGTGTATATTTGCATGTGTCTGTGTGTGTTCTTGCTTGTGTGTGTGCTTGTATTCTTTTGGAGATTGGGATAAATTTACAGATTCATGTATCTACAGGAAAACACTGATATAAATGCTAAAAGAAGAAATCTCGCCTAGGCGTGTGTAGCATGCTATTCATCTATATTTTTAATTTTTTATTGTAAATATTCACAAACGTCAAGATGAAAAAACGAAAACACCGTAAAATTATTGGACCAAGAAAATGTGTTTGTAATTTACCAAGACTACTTGAACTGAACTAGAATTCTGCCCCACTGAAGAGCCGTATTCATGCTTTACACACACTATTTTATAATATATATATATATATATATATATATATATGTGTGTGTGTGTGTGTGTGTGTGTGTGTGTATGTCTTTTCTTAATGTAGTTTTAGTTTAAATTTCTGTGAGCAAACGTCAATCTAAAATCAGTTTATCTGAAACTCGAAAACTAAATTCGATTTTGGAAAATTCCCGTGGGATTTCAATTACGAACCCATTTCTCTGTACGTTGAAATAACACAAAATACACCTAACATGTTCAGGGATAAAAGTGTTTATGAAAACCAGATATTCGGAAATTCTCCTTATTTCGTTCTTTCAGGTTGAATTGTATTATATATTTGTTTTTTTCCCCGAAAACATAAATCCAAGAAAACCCGAAGAACCGCTGGATGTTTTCACTTTCTTTTTTAAATGAATACATCTTCCAAATGCAGAACATCTGACATTTATACGAGAGTCATTGAGATAACTTTTAGTACATATTTTTCTCTCCAGTTAGGGCCTGACTATCTAGGATGTGTGTAATACTGAGTCATGCTGTGTCTTCAAACACATTTCGTGATCAAATACAGTGTCTCTATTTTAATATAAAAATGTTTTTATTTTCGTTTCATATTTGTTTTTATATGATTTTTTTGCTATCCGCGGAAACATCAAATATATTAAAATACGTCTAACTCATAAAAGGTTAACTTTTCTAAGAAAGAAACCTATTCGTTCATCTAATCGATCCGTTTATGAAAGTGAAATAGTTTTCCCATTTTTTAAAGATTATGTTTTTATATACTTTACATAATTATTGGAAAAATTATTGTAATTATTGGCACGTTAAAGAATAACGCGTCCATGACTTTTAAGAAAACATAGAAGATAATATATATATATATATATATATATATATATATATACGTATATATATATATACACATATATGTACGTATTATGTATGTAGGTATTATGTATGTGTGTGTAAATATCATAATTTTGGTGATATATAAAATATATATTTGGCAATTATGAGAAAGAAAATTTGTTACCATGATTTTAAACAAAGAAAAACAGCGTACTATTTTCGCCTTACTGTTCTAGATCTGGATCGAGGTATTTATTTTGTTCACAAAAGCGTGTATAGCCTAATAATATCTAAGTTAAAATACGTTTAATAGTGTGCATTAAGTGGAAGAAAATATAATCGGGGAGATGCCATATTTCTAAAAATATACCTGCATACGATACAATGATATAATCACTTAGAAGCCAATCACATTAAAATTTTATATGCAACCATTTCATGTACAAAGAAAAGGTCTTTCAAAACCAATGTGAATAGTCTCTAAGATATTCAGATACAAATCCGAATGACAACTACTGAAAATAGTAAATGAGTCAATGCGAAAGTTTGAGGAAGAAAAAGGATTTAAAAAAAAAACGATCTGCTATTTAAAGCCCTCCTTTTTTATTATTAACTACCACATTCCAGATTCTGTTTGCTATGTACTGTTCGACTCTAATGCCCAATTTTAACGGCGTTCGATCGAGCATTTGTATTGATAAATTTTATTATTGATATATGTAGTATGAGGGGGTAGAAGGTCATTTTCCATTACCGGTTAAAGGGAGAACATAACACGTACGCTGGAGGCAAAATAGTATTATTAATTGTTGAGCTGATATGCTCAGAGAATTTCTCGTTTAATGACCCTAGCCATGATAACTGAATATAAATTTAAAATTCAGTAAATGTATTGGTGTTTATGTAGAATAATTCAGTTATTTATCCTTCAATGTTTGACTTAATCCCATCAAGAGTGTACCCATTATTGAATAAAGTATTCGTGATCGTTTTCAATTCTTCGTCCATTTTTTTGTTCTGGAACAATAAGGGAGCGATACGTTGCGGTACAAATTACATTAATATCTTGGCATGTATACAATGTTGTAAACGTGGGTTATATATATATATATATATATATATATATATATATATATATATATATATATATATATATATATATACATAAGTATGCATGTATGTATGTATGCATGTAAGGTAACACGATGTAGTTTTTCTTACCAGTATATCAAGTAAATCTAAAGTGAGTATCATTGTATTTTTTAAAAATTTAGTGCGTTCACCCGACACACACCTACGAATATCATACAATAATGAAAGGCCCATTCGAAAAGTAACCATGAATTTCCTATGAAATATAGTAACTAATATGGGAGCATTATTATGTATAACTTCCAAACAATTATTTCCTGGATAAATATTGTGTGTTTGTTTTTAATTTTTAAACAACATCAATGAATATAATCAAGTAAGTAACAGAAAAGCAAATGTTTATTATATGTTTAATTTCTACTGTTACGTGCATTTACTATTTTCGTATACAGTCCACGATTCAGTAATACAAAAACCAATAGTTTTTGTATATACACGTATTTTTACAACATGCATTTGACCACCCAGAAGACGATACTCTTTAGATTAATATATTTGCATATTAGAATGATTGAAACAGGTTAAAATGTTATATACCCATTTCCTCCGATATTTGTAAGTGAGTTATCTAAGTGTGAATCAAATCAGCGCTCGTACCTTACCTCTTGTGGCGATTCAGATTAGTTTATAAACAAAACATAGGATATGAAGGGTGTTCAGTAAATCACACAACTTGGCAGGCGAGTGCAGCCTGGAGAGCGGAGTTGAATGAACCAGGAGTTGGTGTGCAAGGATTCAGAAGTGAAGGGAGTCATTACGTTTAAAAATTAAGAGCAGCAGGAATTATGCGCCACGAGTTCACAAATATATGCACCATGTTTATTCAACTTTAATGTGGGCACGAGAAATATGTTTTCAATTTTGCTTCATTCTTTGCTTCATTGGCAACTCGTAATGCGACACTTCATCAGAAAATAATTAGCTCTAATAATAAGAAAATTAATAAACTACAAAATACAACTATACAAAATACATCGGACTGTAACTGTAGAAGAAAAAATAAATGTCCCCTACAAGGCTCATGTAAAATTAAAAATGTTATCTATAGCTGCACAGTATCAAACACTCCAAATCTACATGAACCTATTAAGAGCCATAACTCAACTACCAGATTAAATAATAACACCAACTTAAACCAATCTACCGAACAATTACTAATCAACCCACCACATAATAATCCAACAATAGACCTAACGGAAAATAATCACAACAAGCAAGAGGTAATATATATTGGTTCCACATCTGGCCTAATAAAACATAGAATTTCAACGCACAAACATTCTTTTAAAAATAACTCTCTGTCAAACCAAACTACTCTATCCAACTATATTTGGCAACTAAAACACAGCAATATTTCTTTCAACTTAAAATGGCAAATAATTGAGACTTGCAAATCATATAAACCAGGAGATAAATTTTGTGCACTATAATCATATAAACCAGGAGATAAAATTTGTGCACTATGTACAAAAGAGACCCTAAAAATTTTAAAATATGAAGATATACAAAGTACAACCAAACTATTAAATTCAAGACAGGAGCTTATGACATGTAGTCATAAACGTTGGTTTAAATTTGATAAATATAAACCACCTTAAATCATTAAAAATTACTTATTAGTAAAAATAGATTACAATTATTATATATATTTTTTAATAAATTAAGTTAGACTAATTACCTCCCTTACACCCGTCAAATAAATAATAAATAAAGTCAAGAAAACATGACAATTATCTCCCCTTAAAACTTGTAATAAAAATATTCTCTATATATAAACCGTAGCGTCTTTAAATCCAAAATACGCTAACGGAAACAATTTATTGCACGAGCGTCCCCCTTTTTAAAATTCATCATTCAATAAGATAAAAAGCTATAACAAACATCTAAATGAATACTGTAACCACATTTCCTGATTTCAAAAAAAGAAAAATTAAAAGGTAAATGTTTCTATATATTTTTAAAGCTAATTTATTATGTAAATTCAAAAATATATATTTTTCTCTACTTATTTCTATCTCTAACCCATATTAATTTTCTTATAAATTTTAAATCCAGACCTTTTATTTCAATTTTTCAGATTCATCTGCCTTACTTCTAATGCGAGGTATATTTATGGTGTCTTTTAAATTCAATAAAAACCCTCCAAAATTTGCTGATGAGGAGACCTTGCTTACCAAAAAACTATATATAATTATTCTACATAACTTGATGTATACCACAATAAAAAGCATTGTTTTCCGAAACGATCGTACAGATAATTGATTTTGTTGTTGTTCCTTCTTATGAAACGGATTTTTAATTTAGTTAAAATTTGATTTTTAAATTTTAAATTATAAATCACATTACTTAATATTGAATTGGCTCTAGGACATTTAACTATCGAGCTTATTATATATCTAAATTACAACGAGCACTTTCTATTTCCTGTATTTTAATTAAACTAGTAATTTCACTGTTACATTAAAATACACTCAGCTCTTTAGACTATTGTTATAATCTCCTTTAAATTATATATATATATATACACACACACAAGTTTATATCTCTCTATTTATACATATATATATCCCTGTTGTGTTCTTTAACTCGTTAATAATATATTTTCACACAGAGTAACACACACGCACACACTCAGACACACACACACATATATACATATATATATATATACATTCATACACACACATATATGTACATATGATATCAGGAAGATGCTTCATGGGGATATATCTTTTCTATCCCTGTAGAACAGTGCGCAAATGAGACCACTGAATCATACAAAGCGTCAATTGAAGCATATGTTCTCACACGGAAGAGTTATTGAAAACCCCACTGTCTCCAATGTTTTACTTCTACTTGCGCAGCTGCATTTGTTTAAAGGGAACAGGCATACCGCAGATTTATCCGGTAGAAATCAAAGAACAAAGATGCAAAAGTATACAGAAGCTAGAAGTAATTGTAAGAAGGAAATAGCCATTGCAAAGAGAGAGCATACCTAAACTACTAGAAAACGCATTAAAACGCAGAAATTAGGAGCTGGAAACTTCTGGAAAATCTATAACAGTGTAATAAATAATAGGCACTCTACGAGTCCTCCACTATCCGACTATTTTGAATTTTATTGTACGGCAACAGAGTAGGCTAATCTGCTTGCCCAGCGATTTGTTGCAACTCCCTCCCTGATTTTTCTCTAATGACAGATACCACTTTAGATGATCTGACAATCACCCCTGCTCAAGTACATGGTATCATAGACACCTTAAAGATTTGTGGACGTGATCTAATCCTGACTGTACTATTTGAAAAATGCTCCTCTAGGGTTGCTCTAGTTCCCTTCAAACTTTTTTAACAACGCCTTAAAGAATCAAGTTTTCCTGATGTCTGTTTCCTGACGGTTAGGAAACTACTTTTGTGTTACCAGTTACGAATTCTGGCGAAAGAGCTGGCCTATTAAATTATTGGGCCATTATGCCACTTCCTATTTTCGCCAAAATATTTGAGTAAATAATAAATAAAGTTCAAGTCCACCACCTTACAGCTGCTAAAATTCTGTTCGATAAACAGTATGGGTTTTGACAAGTCCGATCTACTGCAGATATTCTAACTGGAATTTTCTAACGTATATACACTGCACTTGATAAAGCAGGGGAAGCTAAGGCCCTAGCTCTTGATATATCTTAGGTTTTTGACGGGGTATTGCACGAGGATCTTCTCAGGAAAATCAAATCATATAGTATGAATGGACGAATACTTAATATAATCCTTTTATAGTAAGAGAAGTATCCAAGCTGTTCTTGATGGTCGGACATCAAAACAATCTATCTATATATCCATCTATCTGTCAATCTATCGATATATCTATCTATAAAAGTGAACGTGTCTGTGTGTCTGTCTGTGCGTCTGTGTATCTGTCTGTCTGTGTACATTTTCCTACGAAATAACTTTGTCAATTTTTAGTCTACAGACTCGAAATTTAATATACAGGGTACTGAGATTTGGGAAAATCTATGTGATCGGTTTTCAGCAAGAAAATACGCTGTTAAGCGGTCAGAGTTCAACGATTACACCTGTAAGAACTCTACCAAACTCCTCTGACAAATTGAGGTCTAAAACACTTGAAATTTTAGAAATAGGTTACTTGGACATGGATCTAACTTAATAATATGATTTGAGCCCAAAACAATAAATTTTAAGGGGTCAAATTTAAAAAAAATAACCTTTTTTGTTTTTGCTCAGCAAACACCTCCAAACACACGGGCAACGCCAGGCTGAAATGCTAGTATATCTATAAAAGAGAACGTGCCTGTGTGTCTATGTACATTTCACTAGGCAATACCTCTGTAAATTTTTAGTCTACAGACTCGAAATTTGATATACAGGGTACTGTAATTAAGTAAAATCTATGTGATTGGTTTTCGGCCAGACATTTGGCTGTTAAAAGGTAAGATTTCGACGATTTGATCTTTGAGAACTCTACCAAACTCCTCTGACAATTTGGGGATTAAACACTTGGAATTTTAAATATAAGTTTCTTGGACAATAACTTGATTTGATCCCAAAACAATAAATGTTAAGGGGGCATAATAGAGGTCAAAGTTTAAAAAAATGACCAATATTTTTTGTGCTGAGCTACACCTCCAAACACCCGTGTTACGCCGGGCACCCGTGCATGTCTATTTATCTATCTATATATCTATAAAAGTTAACGTGTCTTTCTGTCTGTGTATCTGTGTATCTGTGTATCTGTGTGTCTGTGTATGTACGTTTCCATACTCAATAACTTTTAACGGTTATTTTTTTATTTTATTTTATTTTTTGCTCAGCATACACCTCCAAACACCCGGCCAACCCCGGGATCCCATGCTAGTACATCAATAAAAGTGAACGTGTCTGTTTATCTGTATGTCTGTGTATATGTTTGTCTGTCTGTCTGTGTACATTTCCCTACGCAATAACTCTGTAAATTTTAAGTCTACAGACGCGAAATTTGATTTACAGGGTACTGAGATTTGGGAAAATCTATGTGATCCGTATTCGGCCAGAAATGTCGCTGTTAAAGGGGCCAAATTCAACGATTTGACCTTTGATAACTCTACCAAACTCCTCCGAAAAGTTGGGGCCTAAACACTTTAAGTTTAAGCTATGGGTTTCTTGGACATTGATCTAATTAATTAACTTTATTTCAGACCTAAACAAAAAATGTTAAGGGGTCATTATTGGGGTAAAAGTTAAAAATATTGACCTTTTCTTTTGCTGCTCAGAATATACCTCCAAACACCCGGGCAACGCTGGGTGCCCATGCTAGTCTATCTATATATCTATAAAAGTGAACGTGTATGTGTGTCTGTGTGTCCGTGCGTGTGTATGTGTGTGTGTCTGTGTGTGCCTGTGTACATTTTCCTTCGCAATAACTCTGTGAATTGTCAGTCTACAGACTCGAAATTTTATATACAGGGCACTGAGATTTGGGAAAATCTAAGTGATCTGTTTTGGCCAGAAATGTGGCTGTTAAGGGGTTAAGTTCAACGATTTGACCTTTGAGAACTCTAACAAACCCTCCAACAATTTTGGGTCTACACACTTGAAATTTTAGATATAGGTGCCTTGGACATGATCTAATTTAATAACGTGATTTGAGCTCAAAATAATAAATAATTAGGGGTCATTATAGGGGTCCAAGTTAAAAAAATTACCTCCAAACACCCGAGTACTGAGATTTGGAAAAATTGATGTGATCGGTTTTCCACCAGAAATTTGGCGATTAAGGGGTCAAAGTTCAATGATTTGATCTTTGAGAACTCTACCATACTCCTCCGACAATTTTGGGTCTACACACTTGACATTTTAGATATAGGTTCTTTGGGCATATATCTGACTTAATAACTTGTTGTAAGCCCCCCCCCCAAAAAAAAAATTAAGGGGTCATAATAGAGGTCAAAGTTTAAAAAAATGGCCGCTTTTTTTTTTGCTACAATATACACCTCCAAATACCCGGGCAACGCCGGGCACCTATGTTAGTATATCTATAAAAGTGGACGTGTCTGTGCGTCTGTCTGTGTACATTTCTCTACGCTATAAATCTGTCAATTTTTTGTCTACAGACTCAAAATTTGATATACAGGGTACTGACATTTGGGAACGTCTATATTATCCGTTTTAGGCCAGAAATTTGGCTGTTAAAATGTCAAAGTTCAAGATTTGACCTTTGAGAACTCTACCAAACTCCTCCGACAAATTTGGGTCTGACACTTAAAATGTTAGATATAGGTTCCTTGAACATGGATCTAACTTAATAACTTGATTTGACCCTAAAACAATAAATGTTAAGGGGTCAAAATAGGGGTCAAATTAAAAATTTTACGGTTATTATTTTATTTTATTTATTTTATTTTTTTGCTCAGTATACACCTCCAAACACCCGGGCAACGCCGGGATCCCATGCTAGTATATCTATAAAAGTGAAGGTGTCTGTTATATGTCTGTGTGTGTATCTGTTTGTCTGTCTGTCTGTGTACATTTCCCGACGCAATAACTGTCAATTTGAAATCTACAGACTCGAAATTTGATATACACGGTACTGAGATTTGGGAAAGTCTATATGATCGGTTTTCGGCCAGAGATTTGGCGATTAAGGGGTCAAAGTTCAACGATTTGCTCAACATACACCTCCAAACACCCGGGCAACGCCGGCCTGAAATGCTAATATGATATAAATTCGGGGTACTTCAGGAGTTGATACTTGGACCATTATTATTCTTGAAATTTATAAATTTCCTTCCTGGTGAAATTGTCTCTGAGATGGGTACATTTGCTGTAGATACAACGCTCTATAACAGACACGACGGGAAAACGAATGCACACGTATCCCAGAAAATAGCGGAAACCCTATATAAAGACGTCGGAATTGTTGTGGAATGGATGGTGCTAAGACCAACCTTCTATTCTTTTATAAGTATAAGAAACCTTAATCACTAATAGTCATCGCGAATGATCAATTACATGGAATTACTTCGTCCAGACTCTTCAGCTTAACGTTAACAAGACGTACAAGTTGTAATAAATACATTGAATGCATTGCCAAGGCTGCTGCAAATAATTTTAACGTACTCTACCGTGATATAACGTTACATACACATGAGAGAATTCTGTACATTTACAAGGTCACCATTCGGCAATGTATCAAGTATTCTTGCAACATTTGGGCTGGTGCATCTACTACTAATCTCTCCCTCTTTGACAAGGTTAAAAAAGAGTCACCAACCTAATATGCCCTGCACAATTAACTAGGCTTCAACCGCTGTGCCATCGACGAAATGTTGCATCTCTCTGTCTATTTATTAAGTACTTCAACGGTAGATGAACAGACTAATTACAATCCCTTGCCCTCTTACGACGTAAATACCTCCAACAAACCCGTGAAGCAACACAATCCCACACTTACACAGTAGAAATCCCTAAATGTGAGAAAAGCTTCTAATCTAATAGTTTCTTCCCTAGGACTGCTGGACTTTGAACTTCCCTTCCGCGTTTCTTTTTCCCTGACTGTACTGACATGCAAGAGTTTATGTAAGTGTAATGTAAATAAACATCTTGCTATATTTACAAATTTTGTCCGAGATAATAGCTGTCTACACCAATGTGGCACTCGGTCTTGTTTTAGGTCAAAATGTAGTAATAATAATACTTATATATATATATATATATATATATATATATATATATATATATATATATATATATGTTACATTTTCACCCCAAACAAGGCACATTGCAACTTTGTTGTAGGGGGCTTCTATCAGGAACATAGGAATCAGGGGTACTGTGTAGGGAGTTGGGCAGCAATATGTCGGTTCACGTTGCACTTGAATTTATGCATGTCAGTACAGTTGGGGAAGTAGGGACCCGGAAGGGAATTCCAAAGCGGTTCTGGGGAAGAAACTACTGGAGTAGAAGGCCCTTTTACATCTAGGGATCTCTAGCGTGAAGGGGTGCGATTTAGCTGCATAGGTTTGTCGGGGGTAATCACGTCGAGGGGGCACATGTGCTTGCAATTCGTCAGCGCATTCACCGTTAAAATACTTGTAGAACAGGCAGAGGGAAGCAACATTTCGTCGATGGGGCAGAGGCTGAAGTTTAGATCAAAGTTCAGAACCTATCAGATTGGCGACTCCCTTTTGAACCTTGTCTAGGAGCGAAAGACTAGTGGCAGATGTACCAGCCCAAATATGACAACAACACTCAATGCATGGGCGAATGGTGGCCTTATAGAGGTATAGGATACATTCGGGCGTTAGTATCTTTCTAGCACGGTAGAGAGAACCTACCTTTCTCGCAGTGGTCCTGGCGATACTCTTAATGTAAGTGTTCCAACTCATGTATCTGTGAGCGTTAGGCCGGGGAGTTTAAAAGATGTACTTTCAGATAAAGAGTCATTGGCCATTGCTATCGGTGGTAGTGAAGAGTTCTTGTAATTATTGAAGGAAATGAGTTTAGTCTTGGTAGCATTGTATGTGACCATCCATTTACGTCTCCATTCCACTACAGTTCGGAGGTCATCCTCGAGTGTTTCTGCCATTTCCTTAGATATGTGTTCATTTGATTTCCTGTTGTGTCTGTTATAGAGCATGGTGTCGTCAGCATATATACCCACTTCACAGACAATTTTGTCAGGGAGGTCATTTAGGAATATATATTTATATCATATTGTTTAGATATATGACCGTCAAGGACAACTTGGATTTTTCTCTTATCTAAGAAGGATTTAATTATGTTATGTATTCTTTCAATGATATCATATGATCTGACTCTCCTGAGAACACCTTCAGGCCATACCCTATCAAAAGGCTTAGATATATCTAGCGTTACCGCTCTACCCTCCCCCGCTTTGTTCAGTGACTGGTATATACGTTCTGAGATTACAGTTAGGATGTATGCTGTGGAACGGGCTTGCCTAAATCCATATTGTTGGTCAGTCAGAAGTTTCGCATCTGTAAGCTTGTGGACTAGAGCTTGGTAAATTATGGTCTCGAATATTTTGGCGAGAAGTGGGAGAAGGCTAATGAGGCTATAATTTACTGGATCAGTTCTTTCGCCAGAATTCTTGGAAAATGGTACTACTATATACATATATATATATATATATATATATATATATATATATATATATATATATATCTGCCACTAGTCTTGCATATGGAAGACGACCGGATACCAAAGCTGGTAATATACTGCAACTTCAAAGTTGACAGCGGAATATGAGTAAACTTCTGCTTCGATTTAATGACGAGTTGGAAAAAAGATTGGCATGGGCAAATATTTCTTTCTGTTATTTAAAGCGAATTGCTTCTCAACGAAATGAAACTGAAAGAAACAAACTGCGCATTAGAGGTGAAAGAATCAAAGCATCTGCAAGTATCCCAGCCGATCGTTCGCGCAATCTACATTCTAGCATCTGTTGTTGGCTTGTTTGCAGATCTCTTGCACGACTCGGATTTACGATTACGTAGCTGCAAGCATGCATCATTGAATTAAGTATGTTTCCTCGACGGGAGAATCCATGATATATATATATATATATATATATATATATATATATATATATATATATATATATAATAGAGATATCTCTCGTATACGTCTATATTTCTATTCATGAAATAGAAATATTTAGCGACACCAGCACGTTTCTGAGTGATAAAATGTGTTTGTAATTTGGATGAGATACAAAAATTAACTGCTTAGTAGAATGTACTCGAGCTAACGAATCTATTCATGAATAAATAAATATCTTTATATCTATATAAAGTAGTAGCGTCCGTAGGTGGGTGTGTATGTATGTGTGTCTTTATGTACAACTACCCATGGCTTAAGAAATATATGAATCTGTTTTAGGTTATTTCCTGCTCAGGAGATGTGTGTGTGCAACTTTCCTGATCAAAGAAATATATAAATCCGTTATAGGCTGTTTCTATTAAAGAAAAGTACACATTACATTGTATACGTCATTTCTATATCAAGTATTTTACAAACAAAATGTGCACTGAATTAGTTACCTTATTTGCATATTACATTAACGAAAATCGATTTTGGTAACTATCTCGAACTTCTATATTCTTTGTTGTAACAAAATAATTTAAATAGTAATATTTATGAACATTAATTAAAACATTTATTTTGCTTATAGTTAATCCATTTTATATTTGATTTCATTTATTTTCAGTGCTTAATATATGTGGAGAATTGCAATTAAAAACGGAAGTCTCATATAAACCATGGGCTATTTCCTTTTAAGATGATAATTCCGCTTTTTGCTTGACAATAGACGGCACTGTTTTATTTGCGATTACAATATTATGTCATTGTGTGTTGGCATACAATTTCACACAAGAAAATCTATGTGGCCTTAGTGTAAGTCGTACCTTTGATAGAGCAAATATGTTAAAAGGATGTGTTGCCCGGGAAAAGTAATATTAATATGTTTTGTTATACTATTTTATTGCTGACTAGCAGTTCAATCCGGCTTTGCTAGGAGCCTGTGTACTGTTCATAAACCATGTGCCTCTGTTGATTTATCGTGCCCGATATGACAAATCGATTGCTTATGTATTCTGGATTAAATGTTGATACTTTAAACATACTACCGCGAGACTTAAATTTTAATAATGTTTTATTGCTTGATCAAAGATCGACCTATTTTTGGCAGTGGAGTACTGTGGTTAATTAATACGTGTTTTCGGTTATTTATGTAATAAATATGAGGCAACAGTTTACGTGTATAGTTCTTAACCAATAAAATTGTGTAAAAAGTTTCTTTAAGGTGTTCCTGTAAATCCTGAATGGCATAATAAAAAGATAAAGAAAACTTTTATTAAAAGAATAAATCTTTAGCGCACATTTATGAATACGTTTGTACATAGAACTTAAAAATAAATACGAGCAAAATATTCTCGAAAACGGAATTGGTAACAAATATAGATAATTATTTTGATCGATAGAGAAACAAAATAGCGACATCAATCAAAATGAAAAGAAAGGTATGTTGAAATTCAATAATTAATTTCTGTTTTTGTCCATCGTAAATATTTTTAATTTTTATTTTATTGTTAAATGCGTGGATTTTCACAACAAATATTCTAATTGTAAGGTTGTTAAAATAACAAAAAAGAAGCTTAATTCATAGATTAAGCTATGTAAATTACTAAAAATCTGACTTATAGGAAAAAGAGTACCCCCTGTTTAAAGTTAAGTGCCTAAAGCTCTTTTATGAATTATTATTACTATTATTATTATTATTATTATTATTATTATTATTATTATTATTATTATTATTATTACTATTATTGTTGCTGTTAATAATAATAATAATAATAATAATAATAATAATAATAATAATAATAATAATAATAATAATAATAAGGAGTGGGGAAAATTTTAGACAGTGGTTTCAGCTAGACGGGTGTTTATTGTGAAAGATTGGAGAGGGGGACCAGAGATCGGAGTTCAGACGAGTTCCTGCCATGGTAGTAACAATAAAACAAATACAGGCTCGCAACGTCTCTCCTGTGGGAGAGATGTTGCAGGGAAGAGAAAAGGGCATGACCCACTAGGCCACGAAGCCTATATTTTACCCTGTCAAGGCAGGATAGGCTGTTTTTAGCAGCTCCTACTCAGATGTGGCAGCAGTACTCCATCCTTGGACGTACTTAGCTTTTATACAGATAGAGAATTGCATTAGTAGTGAGATATCTTCTGGAGCGGTAGGAGGATCCCACCATTTCTCAAGCGATCGTGGCAACCGACTTGATGTACGTATTCCATTTCAGGTAAGGGGTAAAGGTCAAGACCAGAAACTTATCAAAACATGGATCTCCCCCTAGACGAGAGTAACCCACATCAATTGCTGCAAGATGAGGATCACAGCGTTGATGATGTAAAGATAGGAGATTGGTTTGAGATGCATTAAAAGTAACCAGCCACGACCTCCTCCACTGTGCAACGCACTCAAGATCAGAGGAGAGAGAATCTGAGAGAACTTTGTCATTTCCGGCCTTTGATGTGTTTCCATAGATGGTCGTGCCATCAGCTTAGATGTCAATGAATGATTTAAGTGTGTGTTTTGGGAGATCATTGGTGTATATCAGGAAGAGAGTTGGGCCTAGGATGGACCCCTGAGGGACTCCAGCATAAATAATGATAGCCTCTGATTTCTGCCCATCAACTACTACTCTTATGAGCCTATCGGAGAGAAATGATTTTATGATCGAGAAAACTTTTCCAGTTATACCGTAGCTGGAAATCTTTTGAATTAGGCCCTCATGCCATACCTTATCGAAGGCCTTCGATATGTCAAGAGCCATTTCCCTAGAGAGGAAGCCTTTGTCAAGAGAGTCGCTAATACTATGAGATATAACAGTTAGCACATTTGTTGTAGATCTGGCAGAACAGAAACCATATTGCATGTAACTTAGAAAGTTATTTCTGCTGAGGTGGTTGACTACTTCTCTATTTTATATGGATTCCAGCAGTTTACTCATGACACACTTTTCGCATTGTGGGTATTGCCACAAATATGGTGACTTATTGGTCTGTACTGAGAGGGACTTTTCTTATCCCCTGAGTTCTTAAATACAGGGCATACTGATTAGGTTTTCCAGGGTGGTGGGAAGTAATTCTCCTTAAGACAATGTTTAAACAGTTTTTTGTTAAGTATGGGGCAAGTTCTAGTTGAAGCTTTTCTATCACAATGATTGGAATGCCGTCAGAGCCAGTTGCTTTACTGGAATCAAGGTTCTTGATTAGCTTGGCGACATAACGCACAGATATGTACATGTTGCAGAGTGTGTTGTCCGTTATAGGAGGAAATACGGGGAGGTGATGACCTTCCTCGCATAAGGTAGAATTAGCTGCAAAGTTCTTGGCAAATAGTCTAATATTGTCTAGATGGCCTCAGGTCCATTGATGATGGTTTGGATAGAACGCACGCTCCTGTTCAGGATTCTGCTTGCTATTTGCCAAAACTGGTTGGAACCAAGCCGCTGCTCAGCTACTTTGGATTTAATGGACTACGCGTATAGCTCTCTTGCATTTTTTATTACTCTTTGGCAGTGGTTGCTGGCAGTCCTGAAGGCAGCTTTAGTTTCAGTGCATCTATTACGTTGGCAGTTATGGAAAAAGTGATTTCTGTGTTCGATGGCAACAGCACATTCTGGGGATAACTATGGCTGGCTGTTAGGTTTTTCTTGGAATTATTTGGATTATATGAATCGGTCTATGCCAACAATTAACCATTCGGTCAGTTTTGATACTATAGAGGACACATCTTTTTTAAACATGTAATGCAGTGGTAGATCGGATATGAATGTACGGATGCTATCCCAGTCAGCGGTAGAGTATCGATATACGTTAGGGTGGAGAGATACATCTCCAGACATTGCATTTCATTTTTATCTTAACTGATAGAACCGCGTGGTCGGAAGATCCCAGAGGAGAAAGAACGGAACTTTAACATAGTTCAGGGGAAGTTGTGAGAAAAAGATCTAGAAGGCTAGCATACTGACCGGAAGTATCTGGCACTCGGTTGGGTTTGTGAACAATCTGGGTGATGTTATAGGCAAGGGCAAAATCATGACAGAACCTCCCTTCATCATCTGTCTGTTAAAGTGGTTCAGCTATTCCGCATTGTGGACATTGAAGTCACCACAAATTGTGGATGTCAGCTGAAGGGTGTGCAGGCAGGCTGTGGTCAATTTTTTTCAGATATGCTCTTAAGGATAGTAACTCCGCTGTTGTGGGGGCAATAGAGAGCGAATATAAATGCAGTGGTGTATGCAAGTGCAACCCGAGAAGCACATATAAGGTAAATTAGGGTCTTCTCTGGAGATATCCCTACCGGACGGATAGCCATCTGTAATGTAGGCACATACTCAATGTCCATGGCAATCTTGGGGGTCAGATTAAGATGTTAAATAAGAGTATCCTTTAATTATAAATTCGTCAAGAGAAGCGGTCGGCCTTATGCCAGTTTCACTTAGGAAGAATATGTCTGGTTTCGTCTCTTGTCATTGGATTAAAACCTCTTGAAGGTTGGAACGGAGAACCCTGATGTTGGAGAAGGAGACATGCTAGTAGCGGTCTACGTTGGAGGATGGGGTTCTAGGTTTACACGTGTTATTTTTCTGGAGGTATTTCATGTTGAGGATTGGGATTTGTGGAACAGGTCGGCATACTTGGTTAGAGCAGGACAGAGAGGGAAGGTAAGAGAGAAAATGAGAGGAATTTTTTTTCTTGTAGACACGATAAGGTAAAGCCGTAACAATTACCCACTAGTACTGCATGGTCCAGGGTCCATTCATCAAATGGCAATACAGCAGTCCCAGTGCATTGCACCTGCTGATAGGACGGCATCCTTAGTGGTTAATCCAAGGTTCGGGCCCCTGTATCAGGCGGATAACATCAGCCCAGATAAAACATTTACCTCCAGCACTATATTAGTGACATGGTCACAAGGAAAGCAATAGGAACAGAAAATTTCCGACATTTCAGGCTACTGTTCGCGAAGTACTATCGTCCTGGAGAGCAGCTTTTTCTTCACCTGTTGTCAGAAACATCACTCATTAGAAATGAGGAGTGAGGGAGAAATAAGAGGTAGCGAGAGTAACGAGAACTGCCTATAACGCCCTCCCCCACAATGTGCTGTCTACTCTCCATTAAGAAAAAACAAAAAAAAACACAGGGGGTGGTTTAAGTACTTATAAATATTTACTCAGTATAAGTCCGTCGCTTTAATTTGAAATTTAAGACATTTGAAGATAAATTCCCCTCCAATAATTACGAAGGAAAAAATCGAATAGATATATGTTACTGTAATTTCCATTTAAGAGCGTTCATTTTTTCTTCTTCCCAAGAGACAGTTCAAACAAAAATGTTATGACAATTTAGCACTGAAATAATTTTAAAGATACCGGTCCGGAGTTTCCACGTGTTCAGATATTCATTAAACTGATTTGTTCTTTGCCAAAAATGCTCTCTATCACGTTGGAAAGTTTTTCACTCACTAACACTTGCCATTCGAGATTCGCTGCTATGGCGGAAGTGGTGGAGAATGGGTTACGGTGGGAGGGATCTTTTCGTTTGTATTTATAGAGAGAGTAAAGCAGTTTATTGTTTAAGTAACACTCCCCACCTGGTGATCATTCTATTCTCTTAATGTTTCATTTATTTCCATTTATTATGCGTGCAGGTTCCAGATATATTCTTAATACTAGCAGGGGTGCCCGGCGTTGCTCGGGTGTTTGGAGGTGTATGCTGTGCAAAAAAAGCAAAACAAAAAACAAAAAACATGTTTAATTTTTTAAAACTTTGACCCCTATTATTACCCCTTAAAATGTATTGTTTCGGGCTCAAATTACTTTATTAAGTTAGATCCAGGTTCAAGGAACATATATCTAAAATTTCAAGTGTCTAGACCCAAAATTGTCGGAGGAGTTTGGTAGAGTTCTTAAAGGTCAAATCGTTGAAATTTGACCCCTTAACAGCCAAATTTCTGGCTGACACCCGTCACATCGATTTTCCCAAATCTCAGTACCCGGTATTTAAAATTTCGAGTCTATAGACTAAAAATTGACAGAGTTAGTGCGTAGGGAAATGTACACAGACAGACAGACACACAGACACACAGACAGACAGACAGACAGACAGACACGTTCACTTTTATAGATATATATAGATTATTCTTTTGCTAAAACAAAATTGTTAAACCCAATTTATCTTAATTGTTAGTATGATTCTTTGCTATACTCAAGATGCCATCCTCGTTCCATGACCAGAGGCCATGTGTTAGAATTCTTTGAGACTTTAACTGGTCAGGGAACAAGAGCAGTCTACGCCTCCATACTAAATTAAAGGGGTTTTTTTTGTAAAAGTCTACATATTCCTCACCCTCTGAGTTTGACATAATATATCCGAAGATAGAGAAAAAACGGTCAATTTTTTGAAAATTTTGACCCTTATTATGATCCTTAAAAATTTATTGTATTGGACTAAAATCACGTTATTAAGTTATATCCATGTCTAACAAACCTATATCTAAAATTGAAAATGTGTAGACCCAAAATTGTTGGAGAAGTTTGGTAGAGTTCTCCAACGTCAAATCGTTGTACTTAGAAACATTAACAGCCAAATTTCTGACCGAAAACCGATCACATCGATTTCCCCAAATCTCAGTACCCTGTATATCTAATTTCGAGTCTGTATACAAAAAATTGACAGAGTTGTTTCGAAGGAAAATGTCCACAGACACACAGAGAGAATGACATACAAACAGACACACGGAAAAACAGACACGTTCACTTTTATAGATATACTATAATGGGTGCACGGCGTTGCTCTGGTATTTGGAGGTGAGTAAAAAATATAGATGATTTGATAAACAGATAAATTAATCTGGTGGTTCACAGTCTTACAAAATAATATTGGGCGGAAATAGTTATATATATATATATATATATATATATATATATATATATATATATATATATATATATGTGTGTGTGTGTGTGTGTGTGTGTGTGTGTACAAGTTTGTGTGTGTATGTTTTTACATAATATCTATTCATTATAATGATTAATAGTTGTTTCGAAATTGATATATTGACATGGGAAAATACTTTAGTCTATGAAACAAGTAATGTAGAATGCATTTTGTAAACATAGATTCAAGCGTGGCCAATTTTTCATCGCTTTCTATTTTTCAGTCCAGGTAAGAGAAGTATGAATGAAAATCCCGAGGCGCAACATATATATACATCATGCGCTCTTGATACTTTTTTCTAGAACATGTCTCCCTCTGTATGAAAGATTAAGTAAAGTTAAGATAACAATAATGCATCATGCTCCCAAGTTTACTTCACAACAAAAAATGTCCACCCACATTAAATGATAGCTTCAGCTTTTAGTCTCCGATGCAAATAATGTGTAAAGTGCCGTAAAAAGATCTAGTAACATTGATGAGATAAGTGCTGCCCAGACGTGCATCGCAATTCCCAATTGTTTCTCCGAATATCAATATTACAATTCCTACTACTACGATTACTTCTGTCTCTACTATTAGAAGAACGAATACAATAATATATTTATTTAACAATAGTAGAAATATAAATGTCACTTAAGTTGGAGCAATTTTTAATGTCCAGAACTCTATCTTTTATGTGCAAACACCATACCTTCTTTCGATATATTCAAACAATGTTTAAAAGTATACATTACTTTTCATCCGTAAAGATTTCCAATAAATTGCATAGGTTTATGTGGCAAAAGAGTGTGACACTTTTGCGCCGGATTTCCTATCTCTTTAAAAAAATGTGTGGGTAATATGGTTTTTCTTAGGAAATTCTAATTGCATACAATTGAAGAATACATGGGCTTTCGTGAATGCAGTGAACCAGTGATAAACGAACGAACAAACGAACGAACAAACGAACGAACAAACGAACGGGCAGACGAAAGGAGAAGGGTGAATTTACAGATCCACTCTCCTTGTGGCTGGAGACCAATAAGTAAGTGAAAATATTTAAATGATATATTTTGCAATACAACTGTAAGCACTTTGAGGGGTTGCATAATACAGCTAGGGAGTTGGAGGGAAAATACCAGCACTTGCTTGGGGGATTAAAAACCAGGAGAACAGGATCAACACCTAGATTCAAAATAGGCAGATTAAAACAAACCAAAAAATGGTTTACAGGCAGCCTCTTAGGGACACACTTACTGTAGATAGTCCACCTGCAGAGAAAGACCAGGAAAACTACTGGAGATCTCAATTTGAAGCAGAAGGCAAATACAATCAAGAAGCCCAATGTATTGAAAATATTATTAGGCTAAATGAAACCATGCCTCAGATGCCAGAACCAGTTATAACTCCTGGTACAGTAACCAGAAAACTGGCACAATTATTAAACTACAAAGCACCTGCCATCGACAATGTCCAAAACCTTTGACTGTAACAATTGACTGCACTCATTCCCTACTACAGTGTTTGCTTCAGCAGGATGCTAAGAAGTGAATAAGTAACACCACCCTGGCTGACTGAGGTGGACACCAGCCTTATACCTAAGACCAAAGAGACACACCGCCCAAATAAATACAGACCTATATGCTGTCTAACAACTACCCACAAGCTATTCCTTGGTCTGGTAGCCGACATTATATATGACCACCTATCTTCTCGGATCTACATTGAAAAAGAGCAGACTGAGTACAGAAAAAAATGCCTCGGTACAAAAGTACAGCTATTGATCAAGAATACCATCTTAGAAGACTGTAGGAAGAGGCAGTGAAATCTAAGCATGTCATGGATCGATGATCAGAAAGCATTTGACAACGTGCCACACGCATGGTTACTTCGGTTCCTTGAGTTATAAAAGATCTACCCAGTTATTGACCAACACTGGCGGCTCACCTTCAGATGTGGAAAACAAAAATATCCATATCACAATGGAGGAAAGATAATCATACCTGAAGCATCTTGGGTAACGCTGTCTCTCAGATTAAGCTGAAACACAAAACAAGCGTGCCACAGAAATAGCAACGAAGAGTCGGCAGAAATATACCGAGACCTTTCAAGACTCGAACCTTAAAGAATAGGGCCAACATTAGCGAATCAAAGTATTTTCAGAGGAGACTCTCCGAGGAATACATAGACAAAGAAGGTTACTTTGACTAGCTTTGACACGCTCAAAAGGGGATCCCTCCACCACGATCAGGAAAGGGTTATAATGGCTGCTCAAGATCGGGGATTGATGACGAATGCTTTCAAGAAAATGGCAGTTCACACTAATGACAACAAATGTAGATTCGGCCACAAGGAATTGGAAAACGTGTGTCATCTAGTATCAAGTTGCAAGGTTCTTTTAGAGGATGGCTACTACACTACGAGACATGATTGAGTAAGTACCACCACCGGACCATCTGTAAAAAAAAATAAACGTCCGGTGTAGCAGCAAATTCTGGGAACATCAACCTGAAAGAACAGTTATAAATGTTTTATATACCATACATTATGACCATGTAATGCCTACAGCCAGCTACCTTGAAAATGCTTCTGTGAACTCTGGCATACTTATAGGGAATAAGTCAGAGAGAGTTTCAACCTTGATTGAAGTGAATGTTCTTAATCATGGAGGTCTAAACAGAGCTGAAAGGGAGAAACAACCCAAATACAAAGGGCTCATGTATGGTATGAAAAGAGACTGATATCTCCGAGAGATATCAATCATACCAGTTATTATTGGTTCCACAGAGCTTATGAAGAAGAACATGAAGTCCTACCTTACTAATATTCCTGATGTACCAAGTGTAAAAGAGATCCAGACAATTGCACTTAAGGAACAACGAGGATACTAAAAAGAGCTCTCGGTTTGTTTCAATAAAAAGCAGGGCAATGTTGGCAACACATACACAGCGGTACAATCTTCAAATGTAGAAAATTAAAAAAAAGAAAGACAACAATTGGAATTAGTGATGCGTAACCAAAAAAGACCTATGTTTATTAAAAATAATAATATATTTTCCCGTACAACACTGTTTGGGAAAATTTTAATGCTACACAAAATGTGAATTGATATTTATATGGCAATGTAAAAGTTACGAGACTTAGTAAAGTTCAGTGCAATAATACATCTACACATACACACAAATACACACACACACGTATATATATATATATATATATATATATATATATATTATTGTCGTATTAATATAAATAGCAACAAGGAGAAAATTCGGAAAGAGTGAAATGAATAATATATTAACAGAAATGCAGAAAAGTATGTTAGTTGAGTTGGAACTCCGCTCAACTGAAAGACAAGTAATATTACGACTCTCTTCATCTGAGTCTTGGTCCAGATTTTTTTTACATAGTCATCACCACTTATACTCGAGGATAAAGGTTAAAGAGCGTACAGTAGTAAATAGGACGATATAGTTATTACCAGTAATGGAAATTAAGTAAATTTTTTTAACTTAAAGGGAACAGCTTATCAAGTACTTGTTTACACTGGACTTGAAGACAACCATATTGTAGTCAGCTAGAAAGAAGAAACAAGAACGACAGTTCCACAGGCGTGCATTCTTAAGAAAGAAGTTTTGTTCATGGAATCTACGTTTAGGTTTAGGCACATATAAAGTGGGGATCAATAGATGTAAGCTCAGTCGAGCACTTGCCATGAAAATAAAGATAAAACAAAGACAAATTCGCTAATCTCTTCAGTGAGAAAGAGGTTGCAGGAAGAAAAAAAGGGCATCTCCTATGCGGCTACGAAGTCTATGTTGCACTCTTTCAAGGCAGGATAAGTCCGTTCTAGCAGCTCCTGTCCAGATGTGGGCAAAAGTACTCCATTCTTGGACGAATTTGGTTTTTATATATAGAGAGAATTGTATCTGCAGTGAGATATCTACTGGATCGAGTGACGAATCCTACCATTTTCCCAACGACTTTGGCAACAGATTTGATGTACGTGTCCCATTTCAGATCAGGAGTAAAAAAAACTACTACTACCCCTACTATTACTACTAATGTGGCTGTTTTGTGTATTGATCATTTTATGTCTTTGTTCATCAAACGGTTCAAAGTATTTTAAGGGGAAATTTTCCATTAGCATGAGTTTAGTCAAGATGTAGTAAACATTTTAAGAAACCTGATCACTTTTAACGTCAATACATTTTATTTCCGCTAAAGAGAAATTCGAATTTTTTTCTGTCAATCCCTGTCAATATAAAACTCAAACGATTAAACAAACATATGGTGGCATGTACAGAGTAGAGGGGGTCGGATAATAAGAGCAAATATAAACAGTACAAACTTTTATGAGAAAAACAAAACAAATCGATGAATATATGATGATAAATATAAAATAAAGGTCATGCATATACCATTTATTCCATATTGTAGTCAGCTGGAAAGTGATGATATTAATACTTCGATATCAAGCCCGTCATACTTACGAAAGTATAACAACAAGCTTGAGCGTGACAGATAAGAAAATATAATTTCAGATATAAGTGAAGGATATGTTTGTTTAAAAGAAACCGACAAACAGACAAACATACTGTTGATTAACCACCCCCTTAAGTCGACATTTATCAAATGTCAACATTAACGTACTGTACACGCAATAACCCTTATCTGTGAGTGGCTTCCGGGCCTTGATAAGTGGTGACCACCTTGTAAAAAAAAAAAAATGTTCGTGGTAGATCACGCAACGGGCATATTTTTAGCGATCTGTTCAATTTTAGATAGCAATAATATTTCAAATAACATATGCTAAATCAACAGCAGAACTATCTCATATAGATATACTAGACTGGGAGCCTGGGTGTTTGAAAGTGTGTATTGAGCAGAAAAAAAATCGTAGTAGGTACGCAGGCTCGAACAATTACCGCGAAACAGGAAAATATCGGGCGTACTGCCTACCATCACTGCCTAGCCTATTGAAATTTCTATAGTCGCTAAAAAGTACTTTTGACCAATATGAAGAGGCATGATCTTCATTGCATCTGACAAAGTCCAGACTGTGCTTTCTGTTTTTTTTTACAGAAATCATTGGCTTGCGTCTTGCAACATATCCTCGCAAATTGAATTCCTTTAATCTGTTCTTTACAGTAGAAGAGAGCTTTTTAACAAGATTGTGCTCTTGTTGGATTTGGGGAGCCGTTTCAAATATGTTTCTTAGGCTGCGGATCTTGATAGCATCGTGTTCTCTGTTATTTAAATGAAATTTGGTTGTGACAAATATATAAAATGTACACTCACAGCTAAGAAGAAGGTTTAAACAGAAAATATACAACCTGATGAAGATTCTGACATCAATTACCTATTATTCGAGCAAGAAAAGACATAAAACATTGGCGTAGATAAGAGTGATTCAATTCAGCATATTAAAATTAGAGGAAAAATTGTCAGCGGGTGTTAGAAAAATCTGTAAAAAGAAGATACAACTATGAATAAGATCACTCTTATTATTCATACCTGTGATTAGATACAGGTTTGGCATTGTCGACTGACCACAATTAGGCATAAACAGCCTGGGTATTATACCACGAAAAACTTTGATATTCTACAGAATGACATTCGGAAACTAGTGTTAGACTGGGCCGTATCTGTTCAGAGGAGCGGGTGGTATGGGTCTATCTGATATTAACCATGAGCATCCTGCCACAATTATGATTACGGGACAATATGATATGAGCTTCCAAAGTAAAACTTTTAAAATATTGCACCAGCATAACGAAAAAAAAAAGAGCCAGCAAAAAACTTCGATAACAAAATTGGAGAAGAATTTTGGACAAACGTCTTACAAATGAATCGGAATCAGAATTTAAGTCTGTTGCAGAAAAAAAGATCTAAAGATTCGCAGAAGTACAAAAATTAGTTTCATTCCAAGAAAGCGTAAGAATGAGCCAACAACATTTTATGGATGAATCCACTTAGGACTATATTCATAAATAAGACTCTGTAGACTGACTATTAAAAAGATCGCTCCAGAATATAACGGCTGCTTAACTAGTTACACATACGTACTTTGATTTATAAAATCTGAAAAAGTGAAATGGGACAAGAAAGAGAAAAAGTATTTTTAGAAGGGGTCGATTTTTTCCTGAAGAAAAAGGACACCTTATTATTATTATTAATTTTTTTTTGCATTTGTGCATGTATTGCTGTGTTTTAATGCGTTAGGTGTGAGCGGGTATCGGTGTGCTCATGCGTATGTATGTATGTGGGTAGATGCATGAGTCTATGTTTAGTCTATGTTGGTGTCTATATATATATATGTGTCTCGTATACGTCTGTGGAGATTTGGGGGCACGTGTGGATTGGGATGTGTGTCTGCGCCTGCAGATGATCTGACTGTGTGTATGTGTTCTGTGTATACTGGTGTGCGCGTGTGTGTGTATGTGGGTGTGTATGTTTTATATTTATATATATATATATATATATATATATATATATACGTGTGTTTATGTGTGGGTGTATGTATATACGTGTGTTTATGTATGAATATATGCGTGTATATATATATATATATATGTTTATGTATGAATATATGCGTGTATATATATATATATATATATATATATATATATATATACATAATGTGCGGTATCCAGGTGTGTACATAGATATCTGTGTTTGAGGGTCCATGAATCGATATAATTGTGTATGTAGGTAGAGATATAACCATGTTATAACTGTATGTGTGTCATTAGTATGATCAATATTATAAGAATTATTATAATTAGGATTGTTAGGGGGATTAATATTAGTTTTTGATATAATCACAGTCATAATGTGTGGTATCAAGGTGTGTACAACGATTAACTCTTATATTTCTTAAAATCGTAATAATGCTGTAACACTGGTAAATATCTGGCATTGTGAACATCACCTTTGCCTCTATAACCGATACTTTTTATACTGCCTCATTCTTCTGCAAACTTGGGTGAAAGCTGCAAAAAACACATATCAAACAACAACCTGGTAGAACTTTGATTTGAATTTACTATCGGCAATAGTAAGCTATGTCGCGAGTGAAATTGTTTCGTATACTTGAACCAACATCTTCGAAACTAGTCAGCCCTGACATTTGCTTATAACTACATAATTTATTATAAAAAGGCCAGTAGTCTGGTTATTTCTTAGTGCAGCTAAATCGCCAAAAATAAAAACCGATTATCCAGAAATTTATATTTCTTTTGCCGCTTTAGCCAATGCTTTAAAACATTTAAAATTCATAAAAATGTTTTAATTTAAAATGGCTTGATATTGTAAATAAATTACATTTTGTTCATCGCATTAACATACAAAAGTAAAGAGTGTGACATAATTGTGAGGAAAAGCGAAAATGATGGAAGGAAAAATATAAAGAGATTGCTAGGGAGAAACGAACAGGGGGAGAGATAGAAGTTTTAATCTAAAGATGTTACACACATTATTTAATTATTTTTCTTTATTTTTATGGCTCTGAACAATGCCAGATAGCATTGCTAGAACTATATAAAAGCATACATACTAGGTATCAAGAAATATGTCATCAGATAGTTTCAATTTTTACCACACAGTTTTAAATAATTTATTATGTTTTTTTAATTTATTTCATCTCTTCTCTGTGTCTGAGGGTCCATGCATCGATATAACTGTGTATGTAGGTAGAGATGTAAACATCTTATAACTGTATGTGAGCATTATATGTCTATGTATGTGTATATGTGTGTGTATGTGTATATAGGCACGGGTGAATCAAGGTGTGGATGTATATACGTATATATATGTATGCGTGAGGAGTTTGATAACTTTCGGCGTTTCATTTTTATTTTTGGTTTGTTTGTTTGTTTTTTATTTTGTTTTGTTTTATTTTTGTTTTGTTTTATTTATTTATTTGATTTATTTTAATTTTTATTTAATTCCTGTGTCGATATAGTTATGGTCTGTTTTTAGTGTGTGTGTGTGTGTGTGTGTGTGTGTGTGTGTGTGTGTGTGTGTGAGTAAAATACGACGCCCCTGGGTATAGATATAAGCGTGTGTTTGTTTTTAGTGTATATATATATATATATATATATATATATATATGTGTGTGTGTGTGTGGGTGTGTGTGGGGGGGTGCGTGTGTGTGTGTGTGTGTGGATTGAACGGCACCGGTCATTACTCAATGCCCATGTGATTTTTTTTTAATTTACAGATCGCTAGACAAAAATACTACATTCTCAAGTACCTTATGCCATATATATATATATATATATATATATATATATATATATATATATATATATATGGTCAACATTCATTTGTGTTTCAGTAAAATAGTAATAAGTGTACGTGTTTTTCTACGATGATTATTTTGGCTCCTCCAAAGAGTGTTTCTGTCAAAAAAATATATACTACTATGCTAAAACTAGTCCAAATTGTTGTTTGCTATGCCCCTACACAAAATATGGACTTTTTCGAAAGACTCACTCGTTACTGTACTTTGTAGTAAGCAAAGTCCCTGTTACGTACCATAACGGTTTTTGTCTGCATATTATTTCCGTTCTCAATAAAAATCCATTATTTCAACTCATATCCGTGCCCGTATCAACATTAATGACTCTTCCGGGCAACAACAGTAATGTACCTTGGTTTTTCTCCTTAAGTGTGTGCTTCAAAACGGAATGGGATTTCATCACGAAGCTGATATCATCACAAAGTTCATGACCTTATATTTTCCATCTAAAAGCTTTGCACTTGTGACATCCAGCATATTCTATAATGGAACTTCTATCCCATTAGGCAATATTGTATAGGTTGAGCGAAGTTTTTGTGTTTTCTTCTTCTTATTTGCTATCTCTTATTTTATTACCTATTCATTTCCTTGTGGCACTTTTCTTTTTCATTTCTTAGTTTAAGCTTTGACGTTGTTGATATTTCCTAACTCTGATTCTCCTCGAAATACTCGACCCCCTTTCATTGAATTTGACAGCATGTCCAGCGGCATTTTTTTAACAGAAAGGAAAACAATAGTTTTACTTTTTTTTTGTGTATTCTTTTTTTTTTAATTCATCTTTCTTTTTCGTAATGTTTTCCATCATTGGAACATTTTTGCTGATTTTTCTTCGTTTTTTGTTAATTTTTGATACTTCTTTTTAAAGACATTTACTTTCTTTTGGATCGTCCGCTCCTTTTTTCTGTATTTGTTATGCATAGTCTGGATTTAAACACTCAAAATACAACTATCGTGACTTGCTGGGGTTTAAATGCGGCCGTCATAAGAGCTTGGAATATGGTATATGATCACTATTGTTTCGACGGTTATTTCGTCTTATTTCCATGGGTCTTTCTATTCAGAATAATTCCACTCGAAAGTGCTGTGTTTTACTCACAGTAATGTCCATACCAGCGAATGCGATTAACTCGTATATTTCTTAAAATCGTTATAATGCTGTAATACTGGTAAATATCTGGCATTGTGAACATCACCTTTGCCTCTATAACCGATACTTTTTATACTGCCTCATTCTTCTGCAAACATGGGTGAAAGCTGCAAAAAACACACATAAAACAACAACCTGGTAGAACTTTGATTTGAATTTACTATCGGTAATAGTAATCTATGTCGCGAGTGAAATTGTTTCGTATACTTGAACCAAAATCTTCGAAACTAGTCAGCTCTGACATTTGCATATAACTACATAATTTATTATAAAAAAGCCAGTAGTCTGGTTATTTCTTAGTGCAGCTGAATTGCCAAAAATACTAACCGATGATCCAAGAATTTATATTTCTTTTGCCACTTTAGCCAATGCTTTAAAATATTTAAAATTCATAAAAATGTTTAAATTTAAAATGGCTTGCTATAGTAAATACATTACATTTTGTTCATCGCATTAACATACAAAAGTAATAAGTGTGGCATAATTGTGAAGAAAAGCGAAAATGATGGAAGGAAAAATATAAAGAGATTGCTAGGGAGAAACGAACAGGGGGAGAGATAGAAGTCTTAATCTAAAGATGTTACACACATTATTTAATTATTTTTCTTTATTTTTATGGCTCTGAACAATGCCAGATAGCATTACTAGAACTATATAAAAGCATAATACTAGGTATCAAGAAATATGTCATCAGATAGTTTCAATTTTCACCATTCACTTTTAAATAATTTATTATGTTTTTTTAACTTATTTAATCGCTTCTCTGTTGTATTTTTCTTGTTTATTTTGTATCTTTCCGAACAATTTTTAGATTGTTGTATACTTTAGTCTGTCGTGTTGAAAAAATGTCTCAATAAAATATGAATAATTGTAAAAAAATAGACTGCGATTACGGCTCTCACCATTGATTCATTGTGCATTAAAAATACTACACGTAATTGAAAATAAACAGTATGCATCCTTCTTTTTTAGTTACCTATGTATTATATGAGACTTATTTTCCTTGAATCATCAATATGAAGTTACTATCTCTACGCCAACAACAATAGTAAGAAGAACTTACAAGTATTTTCTTTTTTATTTACGTAATTCGTTTATTAACGGCATCCTCGTTTATTCGTATAATCTGTTACGACTTCATCTCTCTCTCTCTCTTTTTTCTATTCTCAGTTTACAACGACTATTTTCCAAACAATTTTCAGCTTATTCGTTTTTTCCCTATTATTCATAATATTCATACTTAAATATGTTATATGAATTTTTATATGCTATTTTTTTCTTGTTTTCAACGTTTTCTCTCTTATCTGTTTATTCATGATTCGGAGTAAAATCAAAGTGTAATTGAAGGTTTTCAGGCGGCTATCCTCCGAATTATGCAAGGTAAATTTAATATCTTACACTTACGTGACAAGATTTTTGCGATAATGTGAACATATTTCTATATGAATTTTGTCTCGATACAGAAGACTCGGTTGTAAGGAGTTGGCTTTTATCTATAGAAAACATGAAATCATTCTAGCAACTAACCTTTTAATACGTAAAATTTGTAGGTTTTTGATTATTTTATTTTACATTGTTTTCCCCGATATAACGTTAACTCTGTATTTCACGAGCAGAATTTCATATTTTTTCATTTCTATAGTAATTCCATTATCCAATTTCTAGTATTTCCTTCTTTATTTTTTTATTTGTGTAAATTAATTATACTTTGAATAATGTTTCATATTTTTCTTAACCGCCTGTATTTTCATATATTTATTTTTCATTCTTTTTATCACTTAATATTTTTGTTTTGATTTTATAAGGTTCCAATGTATTTCACAATTGCCAATTTTCCCGTGTAGTTTTTATATTTAACTTTCCGTCTGTACTTAATTCTTAATTTTTTCCAGTATTTCTTTTATTAGTAGACGCTGCTAAAGTTTCGAAAGCAAAAGAAATAATAGTCCGTGATAAATAAAATTAATAAATTATACGCATCTTAATGAATTCCAATTAAAAAACAATATGTACCCGACTTTATTTCAACTGTAAAGTATTCAACGATAAGAAATGAGTTTCTTAAAGGGACTTTTATATATATATATATATATATATATATATATATATATATATATATATATATCATATATATATTATATATTATATTCCGTCTGCCTGCTTCCCACCTGACTACAACTTGGATGTCTTCAAGTCCAATGTTAACAAATTCCTAATGAACCGACCCTTAAGTAAACACTTCATCAAACCTCCACACAAACGTACTGTACTTGCAATAACCCTTATCCTTGAGTGGGATTTTTACAACCGTAATGATGACACGGAATGAAGATTGGAGAAAAGCTATAGGGCTATACTTTGGATGCAATTCTATTTCCATGTGCCTAGCCATTCATAGCTTTCTTGTTTGTATGCTTTTTGGCATACCATCCCTATATCCTTTTGCATTTCCAATGCTTTTTTATTCTTGTATAATGTAACTTAACAGAAAGATACGGTAATAAAAAATAAAACGCATACCTGCTCTACAACGGTATTGAGAACTTTCTTCAGTTTTTATTAATTACCATTTTCACTATATATATATATATATATATATATATATATATATATATATATATATATATATATATATATATATATAACTAGCTGGCAGCTCGATGTTGTCCGGTCGTACAATACTCTTGACTTTGATCTTTATTTTACCCGCATTAAATTATTTTAGAATCAATCCTCTATTGATTAATATATATTCCGAGGAATAATTTCCCTTGGTGACTAGTTCGTAAATTAAAAAGTAAAAAAGAATGGTAATGATAATGTCGTTCAGCAAATTCCGATTGTATTCGTTAAAATATCACCTAAGCTTATATAGTCCGCAGTAGTAGTAACGCTTGACAATGACTGCCCTTGAACGGTCACTTTTGCTATTTTGTTTTGTTTTGATATGTCCTTAAGAAGAAATTATTAGCGACGATTTAAAGTGTAACATGTGTTTTCGTAAACAAGAAAAAAATTAACAGGGGATCATTTAATCTGTAGTCGAGTGCTCAACCACTTAGCTACATCATACGAATGGATTAGATCTGTTTTGTTTAATAAAAAATGATTTACTAACGGTGTATTATCTTCCTGGGCCGGTGTAATGTAAAATATTTCCCTGTAAATATATTATTTTTCATTAATAAATGAGAACAGCTATTTTAGGGTCGTTTTTTTTTCTTTTTACCGATTTTCGATAATAATGGGTTGTATTCTCTGCAAGCCATATCTAAGAACACTGCCACACATATGAATTAGGTTTGTGTAAAATCTGCAAAGGATAAGCTCAACCGTTTTGAAATCTATAAGGAAGGAACTTTCACACACAAAATTACTTTTATATAATAGTAAATATATATATGTATGTATATATATATACATAGTAATTTATAAAATATATATGGCTACTAAGCTACACTGATTATTCTGCGTTTCATCCAACTATAGGATTCGTCAGGCTTATGCGCGAATTCTCTGGTTGCTTCTTGTTTTTATATATGTTGAGGATTTCTAGTTGGCCAATCAGCTCTACCTACGTATTGAGCACTTTTGAAGTAAATACTTAAAGTTTACGCATAAATCTATACTTTCGTATATTAAATTTATGTGAATAAATGAAGTAGTTATATACACACACACACACACATATATATATATATATATATATATATATAGAGAGAGAGAGACAGACAGACAGAGACACAGACAGACAGAGGGCATATGTATGCGTATATATATATATATATATATATATATATATATATATATATATATATATATATATATATGGGTATGTATTTATATTATTTGGGTTTTTGTCGACTAATCTGTTATTATTGAAATAATACAAACAGATTATATTTCATTTATTTCTGCTATTGTTATACAAGAATGTGCATTTACATTACGATTTGAGGAATATTTTCAATAGCGACAATAATATAAGCAACGGAAAGAACAAATGTATTAATATGTGTAATACTTTTAGAGTAATGCCCTAATAACAACAACTTTATTATTGAAGAGACATTAGTGTGTAATGCATAAACATTATAGAAAGTAACAAGTTTTAAAATCTAAGTTTTTAAATAAATATTAAATAGAACAAAGGAAATAGCTACGGGGAAAAAGGAAACAATTATGTTACTAATTTGCAAAGAATTTTCAGTCTGTTTTACAAAGTTGCAACTGACTGTAACGATTCTATCCATGGGGGACATAACGGAAAACTGTTTACTTTTCCATCCACCTCGTTTCTTTTATCTCGCCTATTTTCGTGAACTTATCACGACCTTCACGTCTTTGTTGCATAAAACCAGCCCTATTTTTAACGTGTCTGTCTTTCTTTCTTTTTCTTTCCATACGCAACATGCAGAAAGAACACTCGTTGTCTCTTTGCGATCAGTGGCTTTGTGACGTTACTATTACAACTTTACACTGGTCAAAGCTTGATGAGGCTTTTCGATGAAAAGCAAATGTTCATTTATTACTTAAACCTTATATCTAAAAATGTGACAAACTCTACAAGAAAACTCTTCTTTTATGTAGGAGATACAAATATGATTAGCTATCAAAGAAAAACGTCAATTTAATAAAATTCTGACATTGTTCTTGGATCTAAAAATGTCGCTCATCTTAAAAAAATATACTTTATAATACAGATAAATCATGTAATGTAAAATTAACTAAGAAATCGCAAAAAAGACGACCAAAAAATAGTTTGAAACTAATACAGTAACTATCTGTAAAGTTAATTAAGAGAAATATGTTTGTGTATGGATTCTAGGATTTTAAGTGTTTCCAGCTTAAAATCAAGATGGCATTCCTTTTTTTTTTTAGATTTTTCGACCACAATTTTCCGAAATTGTATATGCATTTTATTCGGTTTTTCCCTCTTTTTTAGTTTTAACAAATCGAACAACAGGATTTAGATAATACTTTTATGTGAGAGCAAAGACACATTTAAAATGTAATATTTAGTTCACAATTATTTTAGGCTAAAAAATATTTTAAAAAATATGAAGTAAGAAAATATTTATGATGCGAATAAATAAATAAATAAATAAATATAACAGCAGATAAATAAAAGCTGTTTTCATGCGGGGTCCACGTAAAAGTTCATAGTATTTAATCTCGCTTTTTCGTGATCAATACATCTTCTTAATTGGAGTATATTGATAACAGAGGGGCTATCGCACACTAAGTTAAATGGCATATATGCAAATGATCGAGACGTAGATCGTGGTGACGTCACAAGTAAGAGGCAAGAAAGAAAAAAAGCGGTGATCGTGTTATAACCATGTAGCCAACAATATTGACGCGAAGCACTGTCCGTCAAGAGAGATTAAAAAAAACGCATTGCGGCTACTTAACTGTAGGCGACGTGTCGAGACGAGAGATGAAAAAGCACGTGTTCGACAGAGCAGAGTTTTGCTAATGAACGAAGAGACCAGGATACAGGTGTAGCTTTAAAAGTATCGTGAATAAATAATTTTCCTTAACTTATGAAATCTAGATCTAATTACTTTCCTTTGTTTCTTCACGTTATATAAGATTATTTGGTGCCGATAAAACCAGCCCTTTTCACGTAAAAGAGTTCCAATGAAAAACAAAAGGTAAGTTAATACGTGTGAGAAATGCAATCACAATGACAAGAGGAAACAGCGAATCACGCCGAGAAGAAAGAAAACTAGGAGAAAGAAAAAGGCATCTGCACAGGTCTGTGAGTACTATTGTTTTTTTTTTATTTTGGTTTTTTAATTCCTGCTTCAATTTCTAATATCTTCTTTTATTTTGTTGGTCATATCTCGTTATCACAAAGGAAAAACATGGGGAAATAGATAGTTTGTAAGTAACTTGTAAACCAACATGAACCAGGAACAGTGCCTTACGAAAATACTGAATGGTTTTGCTGCTGAATTCACAAAGACTGTTCCTGATGTTGCTGCCTCAGTGCAACCAGATACCAATTTAACAGCTTGTGTGCCGTGGTTTATGGTGCCACGCCAAAATATGAAGAGTAGACATGTGGCAAGGAAGGATTTTTCTTACCAGAGAATCGTCTGAGCAAACCGCCTGTTGACTAAAAGGGGGTTCGGGGTGTTAGGGCAATAGAAAAGCATAATGCAAGGGGAGTAATTCTATAGTTCTTTGGGCAAAGTTTCCAACCGTTGTCCGAGACCTTGGCCTTAAATTCTGGAAACTTCTCGCAAGATCAACGACTTGAAGTAGTGAGAGAGCGGAGGGAAACCAGAGGGTTATTCAAAATGGAGAAATGAGCATCATTCACGTTCGTTCCTGTAATCATACTTGGAGTCCAACCTTTCATGTATTATGTTTGAATTGTCGTACGTGTGGGTTTTTCTTCACAATAAACGTATATCGTTATGTAACAGCGAGTGATTTTCTTATTTGTTCATAATTATTCCATTCTTTCATCATGTGCTGCAAACATACCCACGTGAACGCTGGACACCCTGTGGTAAGATGTTTTATGTTATATTGATCCTAACGCACCCCACTATATAACACGTGGGAACCTTAGTTCACTTTACATATCATCTTAAATGTTATAAACAAAAGTTATAGCATTACGAATCAGTCATACACATATATCACATATAGAAACAGTTGCATGAACATTTGGCGTATGCAATAGCTTATTCGATTTTATATAAGAATAAAGTATTTACCCTATTTATATTCTTGTAAATTTGTATTTGGACTATTCAAGTGATATACAATTCCCAGCTGAGTATACTAAACACTTTTTTTTCATTTTAATGATTACTACTTTTGTTAAATTTTCCATCCAAAATTTCAATTAAATTAAAAATAGCACACGATCTGCTCAGCACGATATATTTTTTATATTTTTAAAACAAGAATGTTGCTTTTATTTTTCAATATTTGCTTATTTGGCGTTTTGTAGATTTAATACTCACCCCAGGAATACTCATCTTAAAAGTCAGATTTTATTTTACAGCTAATGGCAAGCAAAACTGCGCTGCTGTAAAAGACATTTGCCGTGAACTAAATGTATTCTTTATATTTACAACTAACGCTTATTAAGTATATAATACTCAGCATGTGTATCGTCGCGAGGTTAAAAAAAGTATAATTTTTATTGTGTATTTAAAATATTTACCTATCTTCGGACACAGAAATGGAGCATGTGAATATCGACAATTCTTTTCGTTTACAGTACAAACGGTTCTGAGGAAATACGGACATCGAATCAGATATCCCAGTAATGAAACGTCATTTTGCAATGATAGATAAAGAGAATATTGACGTTAGTGACGGCCGTTCTGGGGATTCAGTTCATACAAAAAGTAGCTCAGAGGGTAGAGAGAATAAGAGAAGTACTTTGTAAAACACACGTGCTCGTATTGGACACACGAATTTCTAATAATTTATTAGGTGCAAACTAATGTGACAAAAATGGAAAATTGTGGCAAAATATTTGGAAGCCGATAAAGCTTCTGGCTCGTTGGGTCAGGTGTCGACGGTAATTGTCTCGGATAATATCATCAGAAGAGGCTACGCAATTAGGAGACAAAATGGGCCGTAAGTGTCTCGAATGATCTCGCCACAAGGCTCTCGCCAGTTTAGAGACAAAATCGATTGCAAGACTAAACAAAAGGTTAAAGTAATTAGTGTTGTCTCGAATAATCTCCTCAAAAGTGGTTGTAAACCTAAAGGAAAAATAGTCCGTAAGCATAGCAAAAGCTTATGCTAAGTAGTTAGGTCAATAATTTCGATTAGGAAATTCTAACCAAAAGAAAAAAAAATGGTCAGTAATCGTAAACTTCTTATTCAAACAAGCACAAGGAGATAAATATCAATATTATGATGGAGAGGGTTGGTAAAAATAAATTGAAGATAAAGGATGAAAAATAGAAGAGAATGCGCAAAAAAGAAAAATAAATAAATCACACAACCGAGATAAAAATAACAAACGAATCCTGGAATACAGCTAATTGTATAATATAACTACTATGAAGAACGTTAAGATAAGCAATAAAATGCCTTAATTAAAAGAAGACTATATACCCCATTAAATTTGGAGAAGTTTCAAAGGCAGCATCAACAATCATCAAAGACTGTTTAAGGGAATTCGGGTATGTTTTTGCCGCGTTTTAACTCGCTTGCTAAAATAGTGTAAACATTCAAAGCTATAATCCTGACAACAACACTGAAACATTTCGGCTGTTATTAAGTAAATTCTCAATGTACAGTAAACTACGTGATTTCTATTGAAGCCAACTATACACTAAAACATTTTAATCGCACATATGCAGTCACTGTTTTTAATTGAACTTTTTTTCTTATTTTCTTTTGTTAATTCTGTGCAGGTTTTAATAAATGTTGTAAAAGATTTTCAGTACAGAAAGAAATGTAGCAAAGCCGTTGCGCTGACGCATATGTAGCAGCAGTATAACACTTATGCAAATGTTAAATTTGTGGGAGGGGGAATGATGCTACAGCTGAGGAAGAGGAAGGAAATAAAAAATAACAAACGGTGTGGAACCACGTGTACGGCGACAGCAAGGCGAAGCACGTACCGGCGTGCGAGATTTAGAACTCACATGACGGCTACTATACTTACGCAGACCTGTCGAGACGGAAGTAGAAGAAGCACGTGTGCGACACGACAGAGTTGTTTGCCACATGACGAACGAAGAGACTTGTAAAACCAAGATAGAGGCGCAGTTTGGAAAGTACTGTGATTAAATGCCATATGTGTATGCATAAAACAAGCTAATTACTTTTCCATGCTTCTTTGCGACATTTTAATACACAAGATAAGGTTGGTGTTAAAATGTAATTCACCATGTTACATGTGTCTATATCTATATTTCATGACTTTCGTGACAAACGCATGGATAAAAGGTCTAACGATCTATTTCATTTTCTACTTCCTTTTTCACGGCGAATAAACGTTGTTAGCTTTCCTTTATGGTATCTTTATGTTCATACTAGGTGCTTTAGTAAGCTACTATTCCTGTTTCTCTAATGTAAGCACGCCCACAACAAGAACTCACGTATTCACAACTAGAGCAAATAACGTTTACACACTTTTTTGCGTGATATTAACAAATAATAAAATAAACTAACCTGGAAATATGTATTTTGAAAAGGTTTTTGTATTTTGAGTGCAACAGAAAATTTCACGTGTTCGACAAGATACACCTAATGAAGGTCTGAAGTCACATCGACGGAAATCTTATTTAAATAGCGCACAAGAAACAAGAGTAATCCGAATAGTCTAAAAATGCAATTTCATTCCCGCGTCTTAAAGTGTGCATATTTATATTTTTGTGGTACTTAAAATCTAAACCCTCATATTTTAGCATATTTAGTCACTGTTAATACAAATCAAGTTGTGTAAAACAGCAAAAATATACTTAGTATCACGTAATCCTTAATTTATTCTACAAAAACATATACACGTTCTAATAAAAGAAGTTATCATATCGTAGTTTACGTTAGATTAAGCGGTGAAGCACTAGTTTTTCATCTTTTACAACAGAAGTGCATTGTAAATAATCCCCCTCTCCTAAATGCTCGATTTGAAGGTGTGTAAGACATAAACCGAATAAAGTTTTACGACTGACACATATGAACAAAGACAATTCAATGTTTCTGTAAACGACTCACTTGAATATCTACGCTATGTAATAATAATGTAGTGTTGTCAAAAATTTTGGTTAGAAAATTAAAGGGCTCAATTGCAGAATAAACACGTGTTATTGTCGAGCAGTTTACATACATCGCCGTGCCGTTGTGAAACGCTTGCCAAAAGAAATCTCAGAAGTCATTTTTTTAAAGAAACAAGTTGCTTGTTATGAACTAAATATTGATTATGATTTAGAAAAAAAAAGCAATAATTATACTACTGACATAATCATATAAAATTATTTGCCAATCGTTTTTTTTTGTTGTTATTCCAAATATATACATTTATTTATGAAACTTTCCTTGGAGTAATTGCTTTTTAATATGTTGTCTTAATATTCGTAGGAATTCATTGTATTTTCTTCGAAAGAATATAAAAGTGTACTGTTTTCATTTTACAATGAATTTTTCATCGAATTCCTTTCGTGGTAACGGTAATTACATATTTGTTCTTTTTTAAAAATAGCCGTTGTTGTTGGTGTTGTTGTTGATGTTGTTGTTGAAGAAGAAGAAGCAGAAGAAGAAGAAGAAGAAGAAGAAGAAGAAGAAGAAGAAAAAGAAGAAGGACAAGGCAAAATAGGAAACATCAGATAGACGGAGATTAAAGACAGATATTAATGTTGAAAACAGTAGTAAAACCAGATGAACTACACACGTTAACCGGTCATTTAGAAACTCCTAGAGATATCAACATAACAGAAAAGACTAGAGCATCGAGGAAACTAGAACCGCAAAATTATATGTGAACTAAGTTTGTGTATACAAGTTGTAGTGTCAGCATTGATTGGCACCAAAACTTGCGAAATGTAAAAAGGATATAAAGACCGTGGAGCGAAAGCACGAACCAAAACTTTACATTATCAGTTTGCAGATAAAGCGACTTTGGACAAACATATACTTAACAAAATTACAGTGAAGACAAATGACCGTTGTCCAGCTAGATGTCAAAGGCAGGCGATTGTTAGAATGATGCAGATTTAGTTGAAGAGGTTCTCGGCCAAGATGAACTACTTTGGAAACCATGATGGATTTTTTTTCACGACCAGAATTTTTAACCAGAATACCCGAATAGAATTCGGTATGGAAAAGTGCGCACTGGTGACCATGAGGAGAGGAAAAGTAGAAGCAACAGAAGGTTTAGTACCCAATCAAACAGGGATGATGACCCGAGGGGAAATGATAACTACAAATACTTGTAAGTGCTGGAAGCACATCCTATCAAAGCAACAGAAATGAAAAAGGAAATTGGGAAGTAATACCTCAGTAGTACAAGAAAACTCCTCGAAACTAAACTATATATAGAACCGTTACTAAAGGAATAAACACGTGTAAGATACTCTAGCCCGTTTATGTTGAATGAAAGAAGAACTAAGAAATCTATACCAAAAGACCAGATAACTCCTGACTACGCATAATGCACTTAACCCAAAAGAATGATACTGACTAACTATATGTGAAAAAAGGTGGGGATTCGTCTGCTTATACATGAAGACTGTGTAAATAACACAAAAAAGGAATTATGAAAATGCACCGAGAGAATAATTACTGGGGCAAGAGACACGGAGCAAACAAACTAGATAGGAACAGAGACGACGAATGAGACGAGAAAAGAAAAATGGGAAGAGAACCACTTACATAGACGATTCATAAGGATTGAAAATATGATACTAACAAAAACATTTTTAAATGGGTAAAAAAGGTCACAAACAGGGAACTGAATCCCTAATAACAGCCGCACAAGATAACGCGATTAGAATCAAGCAAATCAAAGCAAGGATCGACAAGACATAGCAATAGCAAATGCAGACTGTGCAAGAGACAAAAAATAAACAACACCACAAATGAAAGCAGATAACTTGACCAAAAAGAATACACAAATAGACACGGACAAGTAGGGAATGCAGTACACTGGCAATTATTCAGAGGTCTGCATCATAAACACGCAGACAAATGGCACAAACAGAAACCTAGAAGACTGGGTGTCATAATAGTAAAAAAGCAGTAAAAGTTTCGCCAGATGTAGATTTTACTGTTCCGGCTGACCACAGATTGAAGATGAAGGACACGGAGAAGCGGGGCTAGTACACGGAATTGGCCAGAGAATTGAAAAGGATCTGAGTAATAAAGAAAGTTAAGATGACACTAGTAATAGTAGAAGCAGTACGAACGATAGTGAAAAAAACGTTGAAAGAGAATGGGAGATATTACAATCAGAGCGATGACAGCAAAGATGCAACGGAATAAAATACTGAAAAGTGCAGAAATATTAAGGGAAACCCTTGAATTTAGAGACAAACACGCATGAAATACAGACACAAAATAGACACACAAGAACGATAACAGATTAAAAGAATAAGGAACATGACAGGGAATCAGGATATAACTGTAAGATACCTCCCCCCTTTTATCTGGAACCACACAAAATAAATGAGGGTCAACGAAGATGGAATAACCGTGGAAAGAAAAGACTATGTAGACTGGTTTAGTGCAAAGAGGACTGGGAGCTTGGGGAGGCTTATTGCTGCCCAAACTTCAATAAAGATCAGTGGTCGTTGCCAACAAGTAATCAACGGTAAACGACTGTTGCGATAACGCAAAATCTTTTGCAAAAGTTCTCGAAAGAGATAGAAAGTACTGTAAATCTGAGGAGACTTGTTGTTACTCAGACACCAGAGAACACTGCAAGTTGTTCTCAAATAGAAATCTTTAACGATGGCGTGTCTGACTACTCCTGGTGAATAAATAATAAGAAAAAATATTATTATTATTATTAGTAGTAGTAGTATTAGTATTATTATTATTAATATAATGATAAAAATATTATTATCAATAATAATAATAATAATAATAATAATAATAATAATAATAACAACAAAGTAAGGAGACTGAGACGATATAGATACACATCTGAATAGTGGCTGTCCCAGAATTATTTCTTACAAGGAAGACAATGCTATAAAGATCCGTACACTCAGGAACAAATTTTAAATGCTTCCAAAAATTCCACAACTATATAATTTTTCAAAAACAGGCGCTCTCTTTCTACAGGTAAGGACAAAGGAATTGAATTTGCAAGGCTGTGTTCGAAGACGCAAGCCAATGATTCTGTAAAGAACAGAAAGCACCGTCTGTACTTCGTCAGATACAATGAATATCATGACTCTTCGTATTGGTTGAAATTGATTTTTAGCGACGAAAGCTAGTTCGATAGGCTAAGCAGTTATTGTAGACAGTACGCCCGTCAAAGGAAGGGCGAAGAATTTAATACTAGGTGCACTATGTCAACCTTGCAATATGATGGATGATTAGTTTTTGTGTGGTGCGTTATTAGTGCCAATTGAGCACGACCTATATTTCCTTAGCAAATGTGAATTAATTCGACCAAGTACATTAATTTATTTACTGAGCATATTCTTCCTTACTTTGGCCGGAATTTGAATGATAATCCCATCTTCATGAAGGATAACGCTCTCATTTACACGGCTTGCAATATTAAGAGGTTTCATGAAAAGCATACAATTCCGTGTTTAGCTTGGTCTGCCATATCTCTGGATTACAATCCTCTCAAAATGTATCACGTCACATCAAGCAACAGCTACGCAATAGTAAAATTTCAGATCTGGAAGATCTTTGAAAAATAATTAATACAAGTGGGATGCTTTTCATCTGATTATTGCACAGATTAATTCAAGGAATACCCAGAAGATTGCATGCTGTCAAATTGCAGAAAGACTATGTCTCTAAATAACTAATTCATTGTGTTTTTGTTTTATTTGTGTTGCATTAATGTTCTAAATTTACATTAAAGTAACAATCTTCCATTGTGCGGCCTTTTATTTTGCTTTCTAGACTGGAATTTTGTTTTTAAAATTGATGTGAACATTAGTATACTTTTATTAAATGATAAATATAAACCAATAAATATATAAAAGAATAAAAGACAAATGAAATGAGTATAGATTGTTTTAACTGTTACATACAATTAAGCTTAAAATTACGGGTTTTTAAAAAATGACAAGTGCGGACTCTCTTTTTGGCCTCGCTATACACATACACACCCAGACATACACCCCCCATATATCTTCTTCTTCTCTTCTCTATATAAATAAAATGAACTCATTTATCCCGTCTGATTTTGATATTAAAAGGATTAAAAATCAAGATATTTCATGCAAATATAATATGCACAAACGGCAGAACAATATCTGAGGTGTGTTATAGGCTTATTATTTCTCAAATTCCTCGATAATCTTAGATTTCTATACTTTTTCTGCAGAGAAGTCACGGTTAAAATCGGTTAAGATCAATGGAAGTGGTAAAATATTTTCTCTCTAAAAAAATCCTCCTCCCCTGCCACCAATTAACACCGTTTGGGGATCGTTCACAAGGAACAGTTGAGAAGAGAACACCGGTTTGGCTTCGTAGTTCTTTCATGTGAAGCTATTTAAAATCACTAAACTAAGCTGCAGTGCTCTGTGGCGTAGTGGTTAGCGTGCTGGACAATTCACATTATATTTTCACGTTCGCGCCGACCTACCGTAGTCGTTTTTTTTTCCTGATGTTTTGCAGATGTTTTTTTTTGTTTTTTTCACACTTTATTTTCCTACTTTTACTCATGACTACAGGGTTTGATCCTTCCTACTTACCTACCATAACATTTTTAACCCCCTCCGTCCCGGAAACAAACACTCGGGCAACGCTGGGTACCCCCGCTTGTATATATATATATATATATATATATATATATATATATATATATACACGATTCATGAAGAGCAGAGACAACTCTTGTTTGTTTCTCTTACAATCCATTTATTTTACAAAGTAGTTTTTGAACATTCTGTTCGAGTGTAAAAAGAAATGTGCCGTATTTTCGAACGATTTGCCACTCCATAATGTCGTCGGATGTTGGGTTATTGTTTAATGATAATTGGCTTGTTTTCATTTATTTTGTAATAAATAATAAATCTTGTTTAAGAGTGTTTTTCCGTGGTTGAAACTAATGTTTGTTGAATATCATACCTAACTTTTCCATCTACGTTAAGTACGTTGACGATATTCTTTCCATGAACGAACAGACTTAGAATAAATAACAAAAGTTTAAACTGCACTTACAAATAATTCTGTAATAAATTTCACACATGAAATTAATATAAATAACAATACTCCCCTTTTCCATATAAAAATTAAAGTTTACATCGATAAATTTATTACCTACCTATACAAAAAAGCGGCCAATAAAGAATCATGTCTCCTCAATTAAAAAGCGAATTCCTTCATAGATATAAAATGGCCGTAGTAAAAAATTACTCTTCAGATCCAAACGTAGTTTTTGCACTAATGAAATATTCTATGAGATACTTTCTAACATAAAACAAATCCTTATTAATAACAACTTCCTTAATTACAACAACAACAACAACCACAATAATAATAATAATAATAATAATAATAATAATAATAATAATAATAATAATAATAGACGAGCTGAAACTCTTTGCAAGGACAAAAAATGAACTAGATACATTAATAAATAGCACCGGGGTTTTAGGCTAGGATATCCAAATGGAGTTATGTATGCACTACTAATTATAAGATAGGAAAATCTACAGACGACAGAAGTAATGGAACTACCCAAGCAAATGGAGATGAGGGCACTAAGGGAACAAGGAGCCTATAAATACATAGAAGTACTGGAAGTAGAAACCATCAAACCAACAGAAATGAAAGAAAGAATTGGAAAGGAACGCCTCAGCAGAACAAAAGACTTCTCGAAACCAAATTATGTAACAGAAACCTAATAAAAGATATAAATACATCGGCGGTATCACTAGTAAAATACTCTGGACCGTTCAAAGGGTGGACTAAAGAAGTACTGAGACGCCTCGATCAGAAGACCAGGAAACTCATGGCCATGCACACCGCACTACATACGAAGGACGATGTTGACCGACTCTACGCCAAAAAGAAAAACGGCAAGAGGGGGCTGAGTAATATAGAAAACTGTGTGAATGACACCAAAAAAGAACTAGAAAAATACTTTATGCAAAACACTGAAAGACTAATCATAGCAGCGAGAGACACGAACAAAAATCAACAAAACAGAAAACAGAGATACAAGAAAAGAAAAGTGCGAAGAGAAACAACTACAGGGAAGATTCATAAGGATGATAAAAAATGAAAATAACGAAAGCACCTAGACATGTATGCGAAAAGAATACACAAGCATAGAAACTGAATCCCTTATTACTGTACCACAAGACAACTCGATGAAAACCAACACATCAAAGCAAAGATCGACAAAACAAAAGGAAACAGCAAATGCAGATTCTGTGGAAAAAGAGACGAGGCGATAAACCATATAAGTGAATCCAGCAAATAGGCACAAAAATACAAGAACAGATAGGACTAAGTAAGAATGGTAGTACACTGAGAATTATGCAAGCAACAGCATTTCAAACGCACAGACAAGTGGTAAAAACATATGCCGGCAACAGTACTCGAAAACGAGAATCACAAAACCCTATCGGACATGGACATACAAACTGATAAACCCATCCACGAAAGAAGACCGGGTGTCGTAATAATTTACAAGGAAGAAAAATCCTGTCAAATCGTAGACTTTGTTGTTCCAGCTGCCCAAAGGGAGAATATCAAAGAAAAGGAGAAACAGAGCAAATACAAAGAGCTAGCCATAAAGCTGAAAGGGATATAGAAGATGAAGAAAATCAAAATAATACCTAAAATGGTAAGAGCAGTAGGAACAATTCCCAAAACTTTTAGAAAAGAATGGCAGAAATTGGAATGGCAGGAATTGGAATGGCTGGAAAAATATAACGAACAACATTCAGGAAAACAGCTGAAATATTGAGTAAAACCCTTGAATATGTAAACTAACAGACAGGAGTAACAAGTCCGGTCCAGAAAAAATGCTGCAAAGGTAAAACATGAAACATTACATGGAACCAAGGACACGTAAACCACATTTCTATAAGTCCTCTAACCCAACCCTACCACCATTGACACATCACCGCCCCCCTCTATAAAGAGCGAGACAAAATAACCAAATAGTAAAGAAGAAATAAAAGACCAATGAACTGACCAGACCTCAGTCGAATAAGTGCGAAGAGAACTGGGACCTTGGAGAGGCTTAGTGCCACTCAAATCCCGGTAAAGAAAAATAGCTACAGCCAACGTGAAATCAATGGCAGACAATTAATGAGATTATGCAAATTTATTTTCACATCGTATTGAAAGAGAGGAGAGACCTGGCTGTTTTCAGGGAAAGATCTCTGAAGACGTGTGAAAGCTCATTGTGGGCCAACAACAACAACAACAACAACAACAACAATTATAATAATAATAATAAAAATAATAATAATAATAACAACAACAATAATAAGATTAAAAATAATAACATTAATAATATTAACATGCATTAGTGTATTGTAACCAGCTGCATGCGAATCAAACAATAACGAAAAAATAATATAAATTATAGTACACAAAGATATTTAAACCACTGAAAAAACTTGAAAATAAGAGTTTTTATTTATTACAAAAAATTAAAAACAAGCCAATTATTAATAAACAATAACCCTACATACAAGACAGTATGCTCAAAGCTAGAAATGCCGTGTACGTATTTAAATGACTCATAGGAGAATATGTCTCCAAAAATAACACGTACATCGGCATGACTCGAACCAGCCCCTCTCGTCGACTGGTATGTCACCTATCTTCCTCGAATAGCTCCATTTATCACAGCCCCCAAAACCGAATTATGACACCCCCAAAACCTAATTCAGATACATACTACTAAAAAAAACCTGGCATTTTTGCTGTCTCCCAATTAACCAAGCATTAATCAAGCTCAAGACGAAGTCGATGGAACGCTTAAATGCTTTTAAGTATTTTAAACAATATAAAACGATTTCAATCGTCTTTCCATTTATGTCATTAACTTATTTTTTTTAATTATTTTTCATCTCTCGTCCGGGGACGGTTGTTGGAGGTGGAAAACATCGCGAATCCGGCAAATTTATTTTTACACTCGAACAGAATTTTCGGATACTAGTTTGTCCAAAATTAAGAAAATGGATTGTAAGAGAAAAGAACAAGAATTATCTCTGCTCTTTAATGAAACGTGCTTAAAGGAGCTAATGTTTCCCAAATACACTAATATATATATATATATATATATATATATATATATATATATATATATATATATATATATATATACAATGTACTATTATTATCGGTGTTTACAAGATGGCAATCCAATAAACATTCAATGCTTACAGGATACTGCTCAACATATTATAGAATATATTCCGTTATTATGTAAAGCGTTGCAAACTACATGTATGTGTACATGTTTTACGTGCGTTCTAATCTAAAAGTAAACTCCATCGCGCCAATTATAAATTGAACTAGAACGAATGGCAAACAATATCATTTTCCAAACCGCTTTGGAATTTTAGGAGAGAAGGAGAGTAACATGGGCAGTAGTAATGTGTTTATTAGCGCAGACTCAGCTAATATACCTGACACCTCCATGTGGAGTATGTTCAACGATTGCTAAAAAGTTGCTGGTCGAGACGGCTGAGTGGTTATGTATTTTTTAAATATTTTATAGTGACAATTATACTGTTAAAACTATCTATTGTTTCCTTATTATTTGTGACAATCGCACTGTGTCTTGTACTATAAAATAACACTATTTACAAAACATGCACTAAAATATACGCAATTTCTATACTTGTAAATTTATATTCAGCTGTGTGAACAATGTATTCTTAAAATAATATTGAGAATATATTAAAACGTACGGATATATAATTCATATAATATGGTGAATACTGTAAAGCACATGGTTGAGAATAGATCCCCAACTGAATGTTTTTAACGTGAATCGGGAAAGTGGTCAGTATTTTCCGAATATGCAAATGCATAAAACATTGCAAAATTTTAACCTGAGAATCGGCAAGAAATAATAATAATATTTTTTTAAAAAGTCGATGAAGACAAAGGGCAGACAATAATTAGTCTATTTTAAGCTGTAAATACTAGAATTTATTTTCCATGGTTGAATATAAATACGTGACATTGGCGTGAATGGAGCAAAGCCAAACCATAAATTATTCATTTATGCCAGAAATAAAGCATGATTATCTATGCGGATTGTTTCACCTGATTGCAAAATTGATCTTTCATAAGAAATATGTTAAATAAAAAGCAAGCTATTGATAGCGTGCAATTGATATGAATTCACAAGTGAAAAAAATATCGTTTTCGTGATTGTCTTTATAACATATTGTATATTTATTGTAATTTGTGGTTAGTAAACAGAAATATATACACTCAAATTTAATACTCGCGTGTTTCTTATTATTTCATAAAAAAGGGAGATTGATTTGAATATACGTAGTTTTATGCACAATATTTCTTTAAAGCAATTTAAACAAAAACAACATCGATATATTTTGCACATTATTCTAATTTGAATGCATATAAATTAGTAGGGATATTGGCGTCTCGATTGTGCAGTAGTTATTATTATTATTGTTGTTATTGTTGCGGAGGTTGTTTAGCATCATTCATGCATGACGTATTAGTCAGATAGTTATTGTTGACATTCGCACACTTTATATATCGGGCGCATATTGTAAGGGAATACATTAAAATTGCCAACACCCTTAATTGTAAATGTTTCTGTGAAACGAGCCGTATTCCTATTAGAATGTTATAATATGTATAATATATATTTATTTAAAATTATACTAGTGTGTTTTCCGTGATTGTTACCGGCCTGAAAAATAACAACACTGCCGACGAGGATCCAGGACTTGCAATAATATTTATCTCTAATATAAGAATCAATATTCAGTACATTTTTTTTAATATATTACAGAAATACACGTCATAATACTGCCAGGAATCGCTGACGCCACGTTTAGATCTAACTGTATTTCTAGTCGCTGGTAAAGTCGATTTATTAAAAGAGTAATAAAAATGCAAGATAACTATATGCTCAGACCTTTAAATCCAAAGTAGCTGAGCAGCAGCTTGGTTACCACTAGTTTTGGCAAATAGCAAACAGGATCATTGTCATCTCGTCAGTATCAGACAAGGGCTAATAATTTGCCAAGAACTTTGCAGCTAATTATACCCTATACGACGAAATCCATCAAGTCCCCGTATTTCCGCCCATAACCCCTATTCTCGGCTGGCCTTCGGGCCTTGATAAGTGGTGACTGTATTGTAAAAAAAAAACCTGTTTAGAACAGCTTATCCCACACATATTATAAGCTTTGTGTTTAGACTGACGTCAGGTTCCAACATCGACTTGACATTCTATTAGATAAACGTGGAAATTTACATCCCATCACGAAGGCAAAACGGCGGTCTTCGCTTATTTCTATCTTTATCTTTACTATTGTGTAAAAGTCACTTTGTGTGCGTGCGTGCGCGTGCGCGCGCGCGCGTGTGTGTGTGTGTGTGTGTGTGTGTGTGCTACTTTATTCCTCACCGGTTCTGAAACGGCTGGACCTATCTTTTGCAAATGTCACGCAACGGTAGTATATATTTCGGGCAGTGTTCTTAGATATGTTTTGACGGAAATTGAACGGAGTAGTATTAAAAAAAAAATACAAATATTTTTTACAGTGAAATATTTTACGTTACCGTTGTAACCTTGTCTGTTGTAACGTAAAATATTTCCCTGGAAAATTATGTTTTATTTATAAGAGAAGCAAGACTAATTTTAATATCGCAAATCCCAAATATTAGCTGGCGTTATATTGTAAACAAACACAGACGGAATTATTATTTATTTTATTTTATTTTATTATTTTTGTATTTTTGCGAAGTCGTCCACTTGACAAATTATTCCTCGTAATATATAATATTCAATAAAGGTTTGATTCCATAATAATACATACGCAATCTGCATAATTTTAAATATCATATTTAAGCGTATTTTATGACCAGGCAACGCCGTGTATCCAGCTAGCAGATTTGATAAATGATAACTGCTTCTAACTACTGTTATAATAATTATGTGAGAAATCGGATTCATGAAAAAGAATATCAAAAACAACTTGACGAATACACGCACTGAAGCAAATGCAATAAGAATGCAAACAATTGCACTTTAAATTACGTTTAGTGCCTGTAAAATATTTTTGGAGTAGAAAGTATGAGGTAGCCGTTGAATATAAAGCATTCGATAGAATAAACAGTTCATTACTAGAAAGAAATAAAAACAAAATTCAATTAAAGATTGCCATAACCTACAGATTTAAAGGCTGCTTGGTATTGCCAAGCCAATTATAACTTTACCCATATTCATTGGATACTTTACTCACAAGAACCTACGTCTGCGTGAGTTTTGCTCTATCAAGCCTTATCTATTTCCTTAGACCAACCTGACGAATAACTATACAGTGTTCAGTTCTTGACGTAACTCAATGATTTATAATGAAGCACTTCATCGACTAGGTAATTCTTGTACTGTACTCCCCTTCTACGACTCATCTTATTTAAGAGAATGAATATTGACAACATGAATTTTATCACTGGGTCATTAATAGCTCGCTGTGATGGACACTGAAATTTGGAAATAACTTTTTTCGTTCAGTGGAATATATTGTATTGTTTATCTTTCGCAATTATTCGCTGGACTTTGCCACAGAAATATTTTTCAAACTATAACAAAACATGTTAGAATTTTCAATTCAAAGTGACTGAAAATTTATTTTACTTAAATATTCCTCTGATCACATCTGCTCATATATTTCTGTATATTAACGCCAGTCTTTTAAGTTTTAGTATATTCAAAAAAATTAAATCGCCAAAAGTTATCGAGTTTATTGGAAATCTTTCAGAAACGTATAAAATAATAATATCAAGAGTTAATAATATTATATTAGTATTTGATTATGAGTAAATTCTGTGTCTGGAAGAGATACTGAAGGAATCTAGCCTGTTTTATGCAGGATCAATCATTATAGATGTTTTAACATGTCATGAATTTTAGTAGGTTGAAAGGTCGCTTATTAAAAGCAGGTCGGAGGTAATGAAATTGACTTGTATATGTAAAAGCTGAAATCCTATTATTAAAAGTCAGTGCTTTACGTTTCAATATTTCATATTTAAATTTGAAATGGTTTCCCTACTACATTGCTATCGGTTGTCGATTGGCTATGAGACTAACTATTGATTGTTGCAGGTGAAAGGTTAACAATTGGACATTTTTCTATAGATTATATATTTACCTGTTATAATTATTACTAAATGCGCCTTTCTTTGGTCCAAGTGTTTTGGTCAGTAACACGTTATTGTTTTATTTTTATATTTAGACTTGTTGATATTCCGGGTCCAACGTGATAGAATCCTTCAGTTTATACTCATAAGGGCAATCGCCTTGAAATATGCAAAAATCACAAAACTTAAAAATATAACAAACATATATAAAAAAAGGTACGATATTGCAAGTACGAACCAGGTTTCCATATTATCAGGACGTTACTATTTAAACATAGTCTGTAAACTGCAGAATTACATAATATTTTTTTGTAAAAACTAAATAGTAATAGAAACGCCCCTACTTACTCTGAAATATGTATGCATACGCTGTAATTCTTTATGTTAGGCATAAAATCCAATTTTCACTAAGCTACCTATTTTATACAAGCTTACTATTTTTCTATCGTGGAATCTTCTTTTCCGTGCAATGTAAGGTATGGGCAGAAAATACTGAACAAATAACATATGCCCAGCTTAATATTTTTTTTAATTAAATAAGCTTGGAAGAAATTGAATCATATATTGAAATTAACAAATATATCTTCTCACAAGCGTATTCGACTATATAACATAACGAACGCTTTTATATAAATAGCGACCAAATGAATGTTTATAAAGATATATATTTTATTTTGCATTTAACACTGAAGGAGCATATTTAGTTAAATGATCATCGACCCACGTCTGACGTCACTTGTGTACAGATTAGACTCCTATTGCTTGCAACATTCTTCTCTGACGTTTTCTGACCGTTTCTCTTGTGTTACTGACGCAATGTATTTTAATTCTTTTTCGCCTCTTTCAATTATTATTAATTATTATTTACTTTTTTAAAACCTTAATTCTGTTGATCATTTTTTATATATTATTTTATAATTATAATTTATTTTTTTAAACTTTAATCGTCCCCTTTTTTCATAGTCATTTGATTTTTTATTGACTTTCATATTTCATTGTTCCTCTTCTCTGTCTAATAGAAAAACAACCAATTGTCATTGTGTTCGACGATTATATTTTTATAATCATATAATTCTATTTTCATTTTCTAAACAATACGAGGCTCTGATTTTCTGACAATTTTTTAGGTTGGTAAAAGACTTACTTTAATTCTGTGTATTAGTTTCCAAATATTTTGCCCGTTTTCAAAAGCTCTTTAATCTGTAGTCGGCTACTACATATAGTGTGGGAGAGAGAGATAAATCCGAGAATCACCTAGGTTGTGATTTGTCCAGATATTCTCGACGGGTTTGAGGATGTTTCGGTTTTTGTGTAAAGTGATTGGTCAGTTTCAGCCCTTTCTCTTCCAACGTTGAAAGTTGACAATTTTCGGAAGCTAGTAAGGTCTACAACTATCTGTGGTGTGAATGGATGCGGTCATTCCTATAAGCATCTCTGTTACAGGTTTCCGTTTTTTGGACTGGGGTCTTGTGCTGACGGGGTGAGTCTTTTTTTGTTAGAAAATACTCTAACAGTTTACGTGAATGTGGTGCATGACGGTAACCCAACTCTGGTATTACTATCACGTGGAATGTTCACCCCTCTAACCGTTAGTTCGTTAGGGTGAAAAGTTATTTGGGCTCGGTTCCTTTGCAACCAGTGCACGCCCAATATAAACTCCTGATCCAAGTCGGCAATGCTTTTTGGTACCATTCTTTGCCCGTTTGCGAGAGTAATTGCTAGGTTAGAATCCCTTAGTTCCACTTTATGCGTTTTTATCTTCTCAAAAACTGATGTTCTGAGGAGCGAGACTTTCGATCCAATGTCGATCAGTACCTCTATCGGTTCACCGCTTATCCTAATTATACAATACATTCTGGAGCCCTGGTTGGGGATTTTGTTTACCCGGGTCTCTTTATCTTCCTGAACATTTTTGACCGATTTACTTATTTGGTGAGCCCATTTATGTCTATTCCCACCGCATTCTTGACATCCTTAACCTCTGGTGTTCATCCTTCCCACTGTAACTCCTTTCTTTGAGGAATTGTATGTCCGTGTATTTGGCTTCTGATTAGGCCAGTGATGAGTGGGTTGCGAGCGTAACCTGGTCTTTCTTGTTCCTGAATTTAAGTTATGTAATCTTCCGTCGAGTGATCATTGCCTGTCTCATTATAACCTATTATAGCTGGGACGCCCTTGCTGCTATCTTTCCAAAGCACATCTACAAAACTTACGTCTTATAGCTGCTGTAGAATCCAGTTTTGGGAAAACTAAATCTATTTGGGTCAACAATTGATGTCCCGTTAACGCTATAACTTAATGAGCTATTATTTTAAAAGCCTGCACCTTTATCTAGCCACTTCGGGGTCGCTCCTAAAGATATTTTCCATACGTGTCGAGAACCAATAATCAAAATAATCCAATGAAAAAATGGAAATTACAATTTTGACAACATTTTAGGCTTTACACAGCCTAACATAACACGTTCATTGGTGAGTTGTTTTTTTTTACCACACAAGTCGAAAGTGCCGACACATGAATCAAAAAGACCAGCAGAAAAAAGATATTTTCCATGAGGCATATATGATGTGATTCTTGATCGTATCCCAATCGACCTAATTTTAGAACCTTGTCTATTTGAGTAGCTCTTCAATATGATGTCGAGAGTGATAGGTTCAGAAGTGAGGCTTGCTAAAGCTGACGATCTCGAACACGGACCGGGAACGTTACTTTCTGCATCAAGGAATGGGATATGGAAATGCTATGCGTGATGCTATCAACTATCAATGTAGTTATAGAATTGATTTATGCAGATGAAATATACTATGCCATTACTCTACATATTTTTTTTCGTTTTTACATTGAGGTTTGAATTTAAAAAAAAAATCCATGTATTTATCATTACAAAATAAAATCATCAGTTAATTAATGTTTTTTTCCTCGAACTAGGTTTTAAGATTTTAATCAGAGTGCGTTATCAAATACTTTTATTTTTATTTTAATTATATTTAAAAAATATTTCGTCATATTACGAAATGATTAACAATGACTTGGTCGCTTTTCTTTCTAACGTAATATCCGTCTATAGCCTCAACCTTATCTTACTCTCTGTAGATTGACGGACCCGACCTGTTCATATATACTTACGGATAGATAATTCTCGTTTTCTTCACCCCCTCTACTGTTTATTTACTAGAAAAGATAGTAAATGACCTTAAAAGCTCAGTGCTCAGTCATTTAAAAATTTTCAGAAATCAATAATTGTTGAAAAAAAGAGAGTAAACAAAAAAGTGATGGTAAAGTTACTATATATATTTGTGTAATGATAAACAAGCTTTTCAACTCAAACTCAGTTTTTTTGTAGGATTCAATAATCTAACCCAAGCTGGTTAGATAGCCAGGTTTAATATTTTGTATATTATTATTGTTATTGTACTCACTAAGAATTCTCACATAGATCATCATCAGAGATATCTACATGAATTTCTGGGAGTGTTCCCTAAAGTTTGATAAACAATAAGCCTTTTCTTGACTTCCATTAACTGGCGTTTGTTTGAAAACCTTTGCAAGTGCATTTGCATAATCCCACAGCCGTTTGTCATTGAATTCTTGATGATAATTACCACTCGTAATCATTGCAATTTTAGTGACAATAAGTCTTCCCAATGTGCAAGTTCTTTTCGCTGTCAGTTAGTGACTATTTAGTGAGTGCTTTCTCTTCTAGTCACCATTTCTGTACTATTTGTTTTGAGGCTAGTTAATGCACACATTTTTAGGTAAACGATCGATCAATTATCAGTTTGACTTTTCTTGTTTTTTAGAGGTGTTCTTCCATTTTCTTTTCATTTTAATTGATGTATCCACACTAACCCCCGGTGCTTTTAACTTATGTCTTTTAGTTTCTTCATTCAATAGGGACTCTTAATATTCCAACCGTTTTCATTATCGCTATCCGTTGTACCTTCCCGCTCATCCCGCTTATTCAATTTTTTTTAATTTTCTCAAAATGTTTCGAGATTGTTCCATGTTTTTCTACGACTATTAGTATTACTTTGACTTTCTCCATTATTTATAAGTCTTTGTAGCTCTTCAGTTAGTTCATTGTAATTGTTTCAGTCCTCCTTGATATTCACTTTCTGGTCTGCCGGAAATGCAAAATCTACGGTCTTGCAGGATCTTTTTCTTGTTAACGATTGTCAAGTCATGTTTGGATGAGTTCATCTGTTTGTACATCCATGCCTCATAGAGTTCTATGGTTTTTACTTACAAGTACTTCTACCGCCTTGTACTGTTACCAATTCTCCATGTGTTCAAGATGCACGTGTTTGTATAGTTCTCAGCGTACTGTTTTTCCTACCTTATCATGTCTATTTGCATGTATTTTTTGTACTGACTGCGTTCATTTTTATGCAGGTTATTGTTTCTTATTATGATCTAATTCATATGCATTAGCTGTTTTCCATATTTCCTGACGGCGTTTGTATCGTATACAGTCGAGTCTACTCGCATTATCTTTTACAAATGTCGTTAATGATGCACTGTCTCTGTTCATGTGTTTTTTAAATCATGCCCAAGTGTTTTCTAGAGTTTTATCTTTTTCCCCTCTTACGAATCGTCTGTGTAGCTGTTTTTCTGTCCATGTTTCTGTTTTGGTTTTATCTATTTTTTTTTCTTTTCTGGTATTCTCATTTTTCACAGTGTCTATCACTGCGGCTATTAGCCTTACCTTGCTCTGCGTTGTTTTTCTTTTCTAATCATAGTTCTATGTTATTCATACAAACTTCTATACTTCTCAGTTCTCTTTGTCCGTCTTTCCTATTTTTATATAGAGTCGGTCAGCATCAATCTTTGAGTACATAAGTTTCCTGGTTTTCTAGTCGAGATTCTTTAGTTTGTTTTTCGACTTGTCGATGAACGGATTACTGTATCTTACTATTGATAATGCTCATGCGTTTCTACGTGTGAGTTACGTAGATCAGGTTAGCTAGAGATCATCCGAGTTGGAATTTGGACGGTGAGCAGTGTACGCGGTTTAACAGACCGTCCTTAACTGGGGAGGGAGCTGACGTGTGTGAAAATAGATATCTGGAAGTAACCACGCAAGCAAAGATATTCACTTTCCATTCTTCTGCGATCAACACCGGGAAAGTGAATAAAAATGTTATAAAACCAACCATCGTTCTCGAAAGTGAATGAATATTCGTCCAAACAGGTTTCAGCCTCCCGTCTAAGAACATGATGAATTCCAGGTGGACAAGATCAACGACGCATGAAATTAAGTATGACACACACATGCGCATATGAACAACTAGATATAAATATAACATAAATTGACAGCAACATCATTACTTAGGGTTCAAATAGTGAAGAACTAACCATATACATTTAGTGACACGTATACATATCAGGAAAAACTCCGTCCCAAGTACACATATCGACATATGATGCTATGGTACACATTACACAAGTACATATTTGCTGTATTATGTTGGTTCCACATTATACAGCAAACCCCTTGTTGGTACCCAATCATACAACACAAGTTCTCGGGGTTTTGTCGCTTTAAGGATCTCATTTAACCATTGCTATAGTACCCGAGGCCAGCTCTGTTATCGTGAAACTTAACGCGCCCTTCATCGATTGCCAGTGCTTATTCCGAGGCCAAATCTCGGAGCGTGTAGATGCGACGCATAATTAAAATTTTCGAGACTACTTTGATGTGGACTCTCGTCTGTCCAGACAAGGTGTTAGTTATCGACCGATATACAAAACAGAATTCGTTCGTAAATGTATGGGTTTGGATTTCTACTGCAATACAAGATTGACACCTCGCCGTTCAGCATCAAGCTCAGCTAAATTTATATGAGTGTCCTCATGCACTGCTCGAAACCAGCTTGCGTTTTCCGCCACGGAACCATTGCTTTTAACAACCACGCCTATGGACTAGCATCCACCTACACTGTAACATCTTCTCCACAGATATACCAATCACTTTTCATTTGATTGTCCTGGACTGCTCTCAAACAACTGTCTTCGATTATTCGTGCTAGAATAAGGTTTCTCACTTCATCATCCCATCCAGGTGTCATCATATTTGCCTTTCGTTTTACAAGTCTGTGGCGACACGTAACCAACAACACATTGGTAAATAGCCTGTCAATTTTTTGCACACTGAAACTACAATTCGGCGAGTAAGTCTATCGGCTAATGCTAAAAGGTCACTTCCACGCCACCATAACAGTTTTCCATGCTCCTCCTTGACACGTAATCACAACACACGTGAGCCCAGGCTCAGCTGTTCTTGAGTCTTGCTTTTCAGACGAAACTTTCATTCACAAAAAATTCGTCAATATATGAAGACGTAGCTTCGTTTACGGTTTTATTCTTTCTGAGGACGGTATTAATAATGGCCCGCATAATCAAAGTGGTGACGTAAGACCAAATCCGAGGCGGGTAAGACAATATAATTGTTCCTTGATCTCTACTCTTTGTAAAGATCGAAAAGATTTGGCAGCATGTACTTGCAAAAAGACGTGGCGTGAATCCAGCACTGCAAATTTTGGTCCCTGCTGTCGCCATTCTTTCAATTTTTGTAAGCAAACATCCTCGTTTACATAATGCATGTCTACACATTTAGCTCCCGATAATCCATAACGGGTCTTACTTTATCATTATTATCTTTCACAACATTCATGAGGGGGGATAGACATTTAGGAGGGTAAAGTTCCTCCTCAGGATATGGCAACAGCAAGCCGTTATCGATCCACAGCTGCAGTTTACGGTCATATTCCTCACAAACTTGTTTTGGGGCTCGATACTCTGAAAGTTTATTATACAACGTAAGTAGAGCTTGGTTGCCAAAACATTTTTACAATGTAGTCCACTACGGAGTGTTTTGGTCATACTTCGCAGAAAAAACACGCCGGGTAATGTTGATGGCAGCAAAATTGGCCTTGCTGAAATGTGGAAAAGTAATACCACCAGCACTAGACATAGTCATTCCTCCCAGTCGCTTGATTTCATCGAGCCCAAGCAATAAATCAAATCCCTGTATGTATCTATTCATAACTAAGATTATGCTAATACTCAGCGGCGCACCAGGGTTCACTTGCACCACTCCTATGCTACAGAAGCTAAGTATGCTTCCATCCGTTGTAAGCACAGGGTGTCACTTTCCCCATACATTCCTTGAAACACTACATGCGGACTAGTGACTGTACGCATCTTGTATCCACTAGAGCTGTACGTGATAGTATATTGATCTGAACAGTTTTAACCGGCAATGCGCTATTTACATCAGTTTGAGGGATGAGATTTGCGATGAAAAGTCACAACCTTGCTCGTTTCCCAGACAAAAACGAACAATGTATTCACGCTTATGACATCAATAGCACGTGATATTTTTCCGAAACTTGACACCAATATCTTTGCTCGTCGCACTACCCAGTTGATAGTCGCTTGCCCTATGATTACAATCATAACACCGGCGTGAAGTATCCGTCCCCTTATGTTGATGTGTGTCAACCGTGCATCTAATGAATCTTGTTTCATTTTTTTTTCGGATTCAAAGTATCGAACTCTCGTGCACTTATTTAAAATAGTTTGAGCGCCCGCAAACAGGTACGCTAGATCTAGGTTATCCATCTGGGATGATGCTCCTAAGAAGACTTTCGCATATTCAGGCAATCCAGCAATGCATGCACATTGCAAGAATTGATCCAATACGCCGCCAAAGAGGAGGACAAGTCTACGAAATTCTTCCAAAAAATACGTCTAATGTTTTACCTGGTTGGAGGCGGCATGCACAGTCATGAAACATTGCAGCTTTCTAATGCTGAAAATAAATAGATATTAAAACATGTATTAGTCGCGGAAAAGTGGTCCAATGCTCATCGAACTTGACTCACTGTCTTTAGGTCTTGGTGTCAAGCTTAGATCAAGTATGTGTACTTACTTACAAGAAGGGAACTCTTTAAAAAAGCGGTCTGCATGCAAATGACTTAGTTTCTTACAGAATTTAACGTGTGGTTTAATTCCCACTATATCTATGTTTATAATAAACAATAAATGCGCATGAATTAAAATATAATATTTATGCGTATTTTGCGAGTGGACAACGCCGGGCAGCTTGATAGATATTTCTTTATCTGTTTAATGTTAAACCATGGTTTCTTTATCTATTGTCATGCCATTTATGCCGTAAGTTAAGAACTATTATTGTAAAAGGGATATGAAGCGGGTCTCAAAATAAGTTTTCCGTGATAGATTTTTACATCCAGATTAAAATTATGGAGTAAAAACGTAAGAGCTATGTGTCCTGGCAGAGACGTCAGACGAACATGAAGAAACAAACTGATGTAGCGCATAAACAGAGATAATCTACCTGGTTCTTCTACACAAGAATGCCGATTCGTTTTGGTAATAGATTCGTGACGTGGAAAGGGGATGAGGTTGTTTATATGAATTTATATGAATGAATCCAAGTCCTCTCTGATGTATGAGACCAGTGGAATTTATTAGGACCAGTCCAGAGGCTAATTCTGTTTGTTATCTCTATAGGCAATATTGCTGAAGCTGTAAACTCTGTCATTAAAATCTTTTAAGATTACACTAAAATTTACACCAAGATAGACTCAATCGCGGGGCGCCTGCTATTCCAGCAAAATATTGTCAATCTACTTCAATGGTCCCAACCGCGGTAATTTATTTTTCACCAACACGAATGTCATATACTACACCTCGGCAGGAAACGGATTAATCTGTATGAGCACATGATGGCCACAACTTTTCTAGCACCCAAAGTTGTAGAAAACCATTAAGGTTGCACATTGATCCCTGTCAGTGTTTCCATACTCATAGTCTTTAAACAGCAGCTTCGGCTAATAAGTTGGGTGATATATATTCTCGTTCGTGTACATACATGGCCGTGTATGGTTTCTGTCTTTCTACAAGAGGCTGATCCGTTGAAAGCTGGAATATGCCTCGTCAGTATGGTAACTGTGATATATTCCCAACATTGTAACCATAGAGGCAGTCTAGAGGAGGGCTACGAAATTGGTCCAAGATCTACTTGATCTATTTTACTAGAATCAAGAGAAGCAACTGGATCTTCCAAATGTAGTGTACTGTCGAATGAAAAGGATGATATCCAAGTCTTCAAATATCTTCATGGGGAATACAACGTGGACTGTCTCACGATGTTCCCTTTGAAACAAGATTGTAGGACTCGTGGGAATTCCTTGTGTTTAGATCAGCAGCACAATCGAAAGGATCAGATGGGTCTGTTAATGTTCACCTCTTCTGCCAGCATGTGATGAATGTGTGAAACCAGCTGCCAGAAGAAGTGCTATCTGGACTATGAATCAATGAATGATGTGTATTGAAAGACTGTTACTTCGTATCTATAGGCCTGTATAATTTATTGTACTGTATATGTGTACATGACGTAAGAAATATATAAGCTCAATTGAATTTGTACTAATAACGACATTTATGATTTGTCTGTATTTATTATTTTTATAAAAAAATAATTAGTTAATAAAATAACAGAGAAATAATTAATACCAATTTCGGTTGCCACAGCTACATTGATTATACAGAAATCAAACCAGCTGATTCTGCTAATTAAGCTGACGTAGCGTCAGGATTAAGAAAACTTCGGTTATACGACATTGTAACTGATTCAGTGTAGTTTGTATGAGACAGTTTCTGTTTTACTCAAATGTATGATATAGATTTGTGTTTTTCCGTTTCCTTACAGTATTATTTCTTAAATTAAATTGACTCTTGAACAATTAATATTAATTAGATACGAATTAGTTTGCCTAATTAACTCTAAAACACTTGTCTTGCCAGAAAAAAAAAGTTTCTTATTCATTCGTATTTACGTACGCCATTGAATGATTTTGAACAATCGTACCAGACGGAAAAAGAAAAGAGAAAAAAGACAATAAATAATTTTCTATAAGAATTACTTTTATATTCCGTCTGAGTCTACACACATGACCCAAGCAAAATAGGCAAACAGAATTATATTGTTTCAACCGAACACCAAAACATACAAAAACACTGTTTTCTGCAAATTAAGAAAATTGCTTTTTAAAAGCCGTGACTTCTTTTCATGTTTCAAATATAGAAGAATAAATGTCTGCGCGGAATATTAAGTCATTATCCTCACCAAATCTAATGGCTGGAAGACTCGGCCCAAAATATAAGTAAAGAGCACCATTCAATTGATCTTGCAATAATAATAATATCATAATGCAAAGATGAAATGTGTTTTTTCTCTTTTAATCAATATTTTTATGTTTATGTACGTTTTTGTTGAATTTGCAAGAATAACGTTCTATTTGGGATATTCTTCTTTATCACACATACGTGAGTCTAATATTGCCTAGTTTTGATAACGTATTTTGCTATTTGTGTTTGTTGCTGGTAGATTTCAGACAAATACGTGGGTTGCGGCGGGTTTCAGGTTATACCAGAGACCAGGAATGTAACCTGTTTTCAATTGATAATAATTATTTAAGTAAATATCGAAAGGCTAAAAGTATTTTTGTAGTCGAAATATTGTAAAAAAAAACATACATAGATTCAAATATATAAACATATATAAATCGAAATAATGTTTGTACATATATATATATAAAGTGATATCGTTTGTGTGTGTGTTTGTCTGCGTGTACAACTCCCTATGATCAAAGAAATATAAAGTATCTATAGAGTGTGTACACCTCTCCTGGTCAAGAAATATTAATGCCCATTATAGGATACTTCTGTCAAGGATACATTTATTTTTTTGCGTAACTTCTAGATATAGCATTCTTCACAACATATATACATCGACTGAGTTATCATATCATATTAAATTAAATCATTTTAATAATTCGCTCGATTGTATTACTTATTCGACATAATAGCCTCGGTGATACTGCACTCTTTAAAAATATAATTTAAAATGTAATTATGTAGTTTATTTTCATTTCAATTTATGTTTCATTTAAGTTAAATTTACTTATTATTATCGTAAATCTGAAACCTTTTAATTTTCAAACCAGAAAACCGAGGGGAATAACTGTGATCGTTTAATTCTTTTAGTACATTATTAAATATTTTCTATAATAGATGTGTTTTCATTTCGAAATATTCTTCTAAGTTGAATTATTATTTTTATTTTTAATTCGGAAGTAACTTTTTTTCGCTTATTCTTAATGTTTAAGTAAACTTTTGGTACTCATGCAGAGAGTGAACTCAGAGTCTACCCGGCTTTCTCCGGAACCACACGCCAACAGGCGGAGTAAACCGAGCGTCGTTGAGGAAATTAAGCCGAGCGTCGCCAATGAAAGCATAACAAGAAAAGAAAACCTACCTTAAATTTTAAATTTTATTAACTGTAAAAAATAATTTTATAATCATATTTTTTTGTTTTGTTTTGTTTTTGCTATATATATATTTGGTACCCATGCAGAGAGTTATCCGTGCTGAAATAATAACGTTATTATTTAAAAAGCCATTCTTAACATGGGGAGGGGAGGGTGATTTGTACCTATTCTGTACTTTACCCTTACAATTGAATAAAAAAAATATACCATAAAACTTTAAGTAAACGTAGACATACTATTCAAAAAATAGCGCGGATCACTCTCTACATTAGAACCATATATTTTATAGATGAATAATGTAAAAGATTTTTTGGTCACTGTCAAGTTTCTTTCCAACTCCTCAACTGTAAAATTACGACTTTTATAGGTTTTCAGTGTTTTTTTTGTGTACAAGGTGATCACCACTTATCAAGGCCCGGAAGCCACTCGGGGATAAGGGTGTACAGTGCGTTAATGTCGAGATTTCATAAAGTGTCTACTTAAAGGGGCGGTTCATCAGGAATTTGTTTATATTGGACTTGAAGACACCCAAGTTATATTCAGGTGGGAAACAAGCAGATTGAACAGAGTTCCACGGGTGTGCACTTCTAAGAAAGAAACTTTGTTCATGGAATCTACGTTTTGGTTTTGGCACAGATAAAGAGTGGGGAAAATTTATGACAGTGGTTTCAGCTAGACGGGTGGTTTTCGTGAAAGATCGGCGAGGGGAGACCAGTGATTGGAGCTCAGACGAGCACCTGCCATGGAAGTAAAGATAAAAAAGGCTTGCAACATCTCTCCTGTGGTGCTAAAAACGAATATTACATTTAAATTTGGGGCAGATAAGTAGTTTTCAAGATATGAAGAAATTTCAAAAATGGGGGATCACTTTCCTATATTCGTTTTCATCACCACCGAAAACCTTTAAAAATGTTTTTTGCGGAGTTGGAAAGAAACTTGACATGGACCGATTTTTTTGTTCGAGAAAAAGTTCAAAGGTAAGTCAAATAAGCCTTTTTTTTGTAAAGTTTTTTTTTTCAAGAAAAATTGAAAAAAAATCTTTTTAGTGGGGTATTTTCATTTTTTAAATTTTTATTTTCTCAAGGAAAAACCTGAAAACTAGAAAAATTGAAACAAAACGTGGTGGGATAGATACTTTTTTTTCATATTAAAACATATTATTGTTGTTTCCCCAGGCCGTTGTTTTATTATTGGTGTGTGAGCGTAAATCGTATTCCGCATTCGCGCTGGGGCTCTTTCTTTGTTCCTCGCTCAAACGCCCACAATGGAAATTGTAGGCTTAGACAAAAAAGTACCAGTCCGGATGATGTAAAGGTTCGGCATGTGGTAGCCTGACACCTCCAGGCATAGACTATGCTTACCTTTCCTTGTCCACATGATGCACACGTTTTTGTCCGTGCCAGTAATTTTTTCTTGACAAAAGTCGAGGACTCATGTAGGGGTTTCCATCTGCTCACTTAAGGCTGTAAAAGTCATGTATTTTTTTTTCTGAAGTTATAGTAAACAATGGTGTGGGTTTTTTTTAACTAATTTATTTTCTTTCCTTCCTCTTCAAACTTGTCGTTTGCTGTTAAAAAAATTTCAACTCGCGCGAACGGGCGTCGCGTTAAGTACCATCGCGCTACATTTTCATTGGTTCAGCTTTATGTTACGTCAGACGGTTTAATTGTCTCGGCGATGCTCGGCTTACTCCGGCTGTAGACGCCGTGTTCCGGAGAAAGCCGGGCGTGCGCTGAGTTACGTCTGAATCACTCTCTGCATGAGTAAAAACCTTTTTTATTTATTATTGTTGAGTTATCCGGGTTTTTTCACTGTATTTCGTTGTTTTACGCCGAAATAATTCATGGTTCTGTTTATAATTGTTTATTTTTTATAAAAAAAATACAGTCATTGAAATGTTTTCCATACTTATAGGTAAATTTGCACTGAACAGATGGTATAATACTTAGTAAAATTCAAATTTTTTTATATCCTTTAATGTCAACGCGAAAAAAACAATTGGGACGCTGAAAACGTACACAGTAAAACAATACGTTGTAAAATGCTCTTATGGTTGTCAACGGGTTAATGTAGATTTATTTGTGAGAAAATTGCGTTAAAATAACGTAAACGTAATATGGGAATGAACGATGTAAAAAAAATGCAGAACTTATTAACACTTTTTTATTTAGATAATTTAAACGCGAAAAAACAAAAAAAAACAAACAAATGGGACGCTGAAAACCTACACGTTAAAACAATACGTTATCAACGGGCTAAAGTTTATTTATTTGTAAGAAAATTGTGACAGTATAGTTGCAATACAGAATAGTTGCAAAACACCCCCTTCCCATTAACTTCTAAATAATATTTAGTGCGCAGGTCAAATTCTGCAGAAGTAGCGATTTATGTTTATTTGTTTACGATGTTATGGGATTACGTGTATGTACGCATACGCAACCGAAGTCGTAAACCGGATGTTGGATTACAATACCCGTTACAAGGTCATTTGAGTTTTATAATTATATAGATTTAATATAAAATATAATTTTTGTTACCATATATGATATCACATAAATCGCTATGGTATAATTATTACCACAAATCGGTATTTTGATAGTTTACCGAGCCCTCAGCATTCACCTTTGAATTGTCATCTTTTATCGATTTTGGTGAAGGAATATTGCATTTATTTCTTGCGCAAACGAGTACTTATTCATATTTGAAGACATTTAGTATACAACGTAATCACTACAGTTTGGCAAGCAAGATGGCTGCCCGTACATTTACTAAAAAACACAAAAAGAGCCAAACGCCTCCTTTCATTTTTTCTCATGGTTTGACAAATAATTATTTTTATGATTAAAAAAAAAAAATATTTATTTTCGTTTTTTAACACAAACCGATTGTTTTCTTCTGACACCAAATCTGATAATCAAACCCGTCGAAAATTTACCGTTTGCATGGTATGAACTCCTCGCCCTGAGACTTTTTGAAGATATGTTAGTTTCAATAAAGTGGGGGATCACTTTTCTATGATAATTCAACCTAAAATGAACACACACGTTTACCCCCCAGCGTATATATATATATATATATATATATATATATACTTCATTTTCTGTTACACATTGAAACAGTTGAGCACTCTCAAAAGAATTTATTTCACACCATTAAAAATAGATATGGCAAGAGTCAATTTCGAAACATCGCTAAAAAACATCCCCACACCTTGCAAATATAGCTACATTATTATATTAATTAAAAAACAAATGAACTAATAGGCCGAATGCGATGACAAACAAATTTCTTTCTTCAAAATGAAAACGTAAACAAAGAAGAATCCTATGGTTTTAAAACCCTTAAAAAAGCGAAAACAGTAGACCTTTTTGATAAATTTTGAATATGACCTTTTAAACGTAATTAAAAACTTAGAATTCCACAATCAACCTAACAATTTCCAACGGAAAGTAAACAAAATCATTAGAAACGTAATAAAATCTTTGTAAAAGCATATAAAACTAGAGACTGTTATAAAATAGATAAACAAGGATATAACAAACTAATCACAGAAAACATTCCAAAAATCTACAAACCACTAGATACAAACGAGTGCGACTACATATATATAATAAATACTGAAAGTAAAAAAAAAAAAATACCGATGAATTAAAAATTAGCGATAAAGTTGGCAAACTAAAACCTAGACAGGCATACATTCTGATTAAAGACCACAAAAGGGGCTTTGATAATAATCCCAGCACCCGCTTGATGAACCCAACTAAACCAGAAATAGGTAGTATTAGCAAAGCAATACTTTCTAGACTAAACAAACAAATCAAACAAGACATATAATTAAACCAGGGGGCAAATACTACCGAAGAAATCACCTGGTTAAAAATATAGAAAACAAAGATAAATATACGTTTATACAGTTCGACATCATAGACATCTATCCCTCAATATACGAAGAACATTTTAATATTCCCCTAGAAGTTTCCGAGACATACCCTTCCTCGGAGGAAACCAACATCATTAAAACATGTATAAAATCAGTTCTAACAAATAACAATAACCAATGGATGAAAACTAAAATGAAAAAAATTCGTTTGATTTGGCGATGAGTGCCAGAGATTCTGCAGAGGCATCATATCTTGTTGGATTAAACATTCTATATACCTTCACAAGCATATTTGATACTACGGATATCGGCCTATACAGAGATGATGGACTAGCTTTAATAAAAGACTACAACAAAGTCAAGGGAGGTAACTTTAAGAAAATCATACACAAGGAAATGAAAAAATTAGGCCTAAAAGCAGACGTATCAGCTAACATAAAAATAACAAACTTCCTGGACGTCACGTTAAATTTAGATAAAAACACATATGAACTCTACTTAAAAGATAACGCTACCCCAATATACGTAAACCCTACGTCCAACCACCCACTATCAATTATAAAACAGATTCCTAACTCGATCATAAGTAGACCCAGAAATACCTTGAGCGATGAAAATGCATGTAACAGGTCAACCAATATCTATGAAACCGCCCTAAAAATAGTGAATACAAAGATATCGATATCAAATATAAGCAACAAAATACCAATAACTATAATAAAATTTAAAATAGAAGAAAAAGAACTATAATTTCATATATGGCCCAATACAATCAAATGTAAACAACAAAATTTGGCAAAAAATTTCTACATCTTATTTAAAAACACTTTCCCGCAATCAACTCCTTACACAAAATAATTAAACGTACCTTAAACTTATCCTACAGCGGCTGCGAAAATTCAGAGATGATAATTAAAGCACATAATAACAAAATATTAAATAAAAAAAACAAGGTAAACAACAACAAAATAAACAATAACAAAAGTAGACACCATGACAAAAATAAAACTAACACTTGCAGAAAAAAAATAATAATAATAATAATGACGACGATGATAATAATAATAATAATAATAATAATAATAATAATAATAATAATAATAAACCAACCCTGGACAACAACAGCCATACTAGAAATAAAATAAAAATACTAATAATGAACAAGATAAATGCAACTGTAGACGCCGCACACTTTGCCCACTTCAAACTAAATGTCTCACCAATAGCGCAGTTTACCAGGCCACAATATTTGCGAAAGAAAACCCGAATAACAAGAAATATTACGAAGGTATGACTTCCTTAGATTTCAAAACTATATATTATGACCACAAAAGTACATTCAACAATAAAAAACACCGCTAGCAAATGAATACTTGGAACTCAATGAAAGCGGGCATTCGCTGGTAGTCGAATGGAAAATAATAAGACAAGCTACCACATGTAGAGACCTAGACGGCCCATGTAAATTTGTTCCTTCATGAAAAAATTGCTATCATATACTTTAAAGAACCCCAACATCTATTAAACTGTAGAAGAGAAATAGCGAACAACCGTGTTCACAGGAAAAATTTACTCTAGGATAGTAAATTAATTTCTCGTTGGAACTTCTATTCATAATAGCATTCATACGATTGGCATATGTACTCACTATCACCATCATGACGGGATCCTTGCCCGGACCAATGTGACTTTTCCTCTCCAGAGTTTCCTGTCTTCCATCAGCTGCCTCAGATCTTCAGCTTCACAGTTGGCGTCGTGTGCTATTTGCCGGATGTCATGGTTCTAGGTCGTCCTTTGCTTGCGCGTCCGTGTCGTGGAGTCCATAGTAAACCATCACTCACCAATTCATGCTTGCTCCTAAGACAATGACCAACAAATCGCAGGCGTTTTTCTCTGATGGTATAAAATATGGCTATAAAGTTGCTGGCTTCGTGGGATGATTTTGCTAAGATATATTTAATACTGTTTATAGCATACGGGTGTATGTGCCATCTAGTTTTCTTTCCAATCTTTTGCTGAGTGTCCAGGTTGTAGTACCATAAACGAGGACAGACTCTTCCACTTCCCGGAAGAACTGCCTTTTCAATTTGTTAGTTAGTCCCGAAGTCTATACTAAACGTAGCCCATCCAATGGGGCCCATGATTTTGAGATACGATTTTCGATATCTCTCTCTGTGGAAACTATGTTTCTGCCCAGATACGTAAACTTAGCGACTTTGTCTTATCCCCATTAATGTGGAGACCAATGCCATTTGCAGATTTTTCTAGCTTACGTAACCATTTCTGCCGATTGTTGTACAGGAATTCAATATTGAGAAGGGTGATTTTACAATGGAGGAACGTCTTACAAGAATCGTAAAGCTGCAGGTTTAGATGAAATACCTCCTGAAGTATGGAAGCTAGGTGGCTTAAATGACACCCTTCTTAATTCATACATTTCTGGATATGAACAAAAAGTTATTCATATATGGAGGGAAGGATGTATACTTACCTTCCTCAAGAAGGGGACCTACGATTACCAAGCAACTCCATAGGAATAACACTTACTCGAATTGCAGCAAAAATCTACAATGCCATGTTTCTCAAGCGTATCCAATCAAAGATCGAAGAAGTGCTCAGGAAGAACCAGAATGGATTTAGAAAAAATCGCTCTACTACTAGTCAAATACTTACTGTTAGGAGACTGATTGAATGAGTCAAAGCCAAAAATATTGAGGTAGTCATGATCTTTGTACATTTCTCCAAAGCATTCGATTCCATAGAGGAAAAGAGCCAGCATATTAAACGCATATTAAACGCATATGGCATTCCAAATGAGGTCATTAATGCCATCATGATGTTATATGAGCACACTCGAGCAATTGTTAGGTCGCCAGATGGGGACACTGACATTTCGACATCCGCCACGGAGTTCGACAAAGAGATACTCTTGCCCCGTTTCCTTTCATTTTCTGCCTTGACTTTGTACTTCGCACCTCTGTTGATATACACAACACGTTAGACTTCACCCTAAATGAATCCAGAAACAGATATCATCAATCAGCACACGTAAGTGATGCAGATTACGTAGACGATATTGCTTTGTTCGCGAACAACACTGCTGATTCACATATGTATTAATAAAGACAAATATTTGATACCAACTGGAGAAGAATTGACCGGAGATCAGCTAGATATTATTTATAGACGATCTGAAATTGTTTGGCGAAACATAAATAGGAAATTGCCTCTCTTAGTGTCCGTGTGCCTAGATCTGATTAATATTTTCCTATGCCCATCTTACAAAAGTTGCACTTTATCGAATAACAGCATATGCCTATGATTTGATGGTTGAGAACATGCTCTTACAATCTAGATTATATTTCGACAGATTGAGTCGTCTCATGTACAACCGCTTTGTCTTCTCTATTATATCATTACAAAGCATCATATCAATTCCAATCATTCCCGACTCCTTGTAGCTTTGGGCATCAGTATCTTCTATTCTTTGTAATTTGGGAGATAATGTTTTCATGGCCCCTCTCTTACCTTGTGTAGGACTAACTGCTGCTAATTTCGAAATTGTAAGCCCCATAGTAATGTTTTCACTCGAGTGCCCGAAAGTTTGGACCAGAGAATAAATTTCAATCTGCAAAAAAAAAGGTTAATAGGAAAGAAATAATGCATTTTCTCTATACTGCCTACTTTTAGAAAATCATGTGCATATATATACATATATATGTGTATATATATGTATATATATATGTATATATATGTATATATATATATATATATATATATATACTAAAAGAAATAAACGGAAACATTGTACACATCTTGAAACTTAGAATGTAGATTGTTGGTATTTATTTATTTATTTATTTATTATATGCTCTGTAATTATATCCAGCTTCAGAAATTAAAGAATTCGTTTAAATTAAATGTGATATATATATTTGAAGAAACATATTCCAATACCCATGCACACACGCACACACAGATACACAGAAAAATACACACACACACACACATATATATGCATGTGTGTGTGTGTGTTTATTTGTTTTTGTTAGCGATACATTCTAGAATGAATTCAAGTATTTATACAAAAGTGCATTTTTACCTAAATGCGAGTTGGGAATAATTTTCCCTTTGACCAACTTGTACCTCCTAAATGGGGAGCGGCATATATATTATTTTTATTTCTAAAACTAAATCTTTGTTTAAGATATATATATATATATATATATATATATATTATGCTGAACATCTGTGTGTGTGCCTGGTCACAAATAGGCTCTTATATAATTGACTATTATAGAAAATTGATCACATATAATGATACAAGATGTATCGAGGCACAGGAATGGGTATGTTTGATCTTGCATAATGATGATAATTCATTAAAATTATGGGGTCAGCGTACGCGCCTGGTTCACAAAGTATGGAAATAAACAAATAAAAAGTAAAAAAATAAACCTTTACAAGTATTTTTGATATAGATGTACATCATAATACTTTGATAAGTATGCTCTAACTTAAATAGGGATGGTATAATAAAATTGTGGGGTCTGCGTTCGCACCTGGCCTCCATAGAATGGAAATATGCACAAACTTTAATAAAGATTTTTCATACATATCTGCCTAAGTATACTTTGAAAATTATGTTTCAGTTTGAAAGAATATGGTATAATAAAATGGAGGTGCTCGTCCGCCCCTGACCTCCATAGAATGGAAATATGTCACAAAGTTTAACAAGGTTTTTTAATATAGATCCACAGAATATTGTGATAAGTGTTTCAGTGTGAACAGGTATGGTATAATAAATTATGAGGTTTATCTATTTTATTTTTACTATCATCATATTTTTCTTTGGTTTTGATACCCCCAAATTCGAAGCTATCTTTTACAACCCTTCCTTTTCATAACCTATCATACTTTCATAAATCATAGCCCATTTTCTATAGGCTGCTTTGAACCAAGTCAACGACGGGTACTTTTGCTAGTATATATACGTATATATATATATGTAATTATATATATATATACATATAATTACATATGAACTTAAACTCTGTAAATTAGAATTTATAAGTTTATTATTTCACAAGGAATAAAAGTTGAGAAAGTATAATTTCCCCTTATTATATGGATTTTCAAAGTAATTGACAAATGGAAAAATCATGTATTATATATATTGACATAAGTTTTGATCTCTGGTTTAAACGAAGACTAATACGTTACAAATTTAAAAAAAATATAAAAAAAGTACAACATTCTTCATTCAAAAAACGGTTAAAATATACAAGTGGATTCTTTCGAAAATATTTGCAAGCAATAAATGCAGCCAAAAAATAAATGTCCATGTTTTGATCACGTTTTCTTTAATAGTGTGCTATATTTTATGATCCAAAGCCGTGGATCGGTTGAAATATCAAAAAAAAATATTTCATTAGAAAAAACAATCTCGTTTTCATCCTTCATAAACCTCTTAGAGCCTTGAATATATATATATATATATATATATATATATATATATATATAAGTTGTTTTTTTAATGTTTACATCAATTCAAGCATCACGGTTAAAGTATCCAAGTTAACAGTAATTCATCTGTATTTAAATATGATGCTTATTGCTTATTTTGGGGAGTGTAACACAATGTTCCCAGGCATTTTTATCGAGTTTCAAAAGTTACGTTTGAAAATTTTTATCTTTAAGTCAATTATATTAATCCAGAAATCTTGAATAATCACGTGATCTTTCTTGTAAGGATAACGGATCTTTTTCTAGTTATCTCTTGAGCCCCAATCCATGGCCCCGTTGTCAAGCTTTTACGAAAAGCACTCGTCTGTTTAAAAACATTATCAATAATTTCACCCACTTTATATCTGTGTATAAAACTAAACGCGGATTATATGAACAAAGCTTCGTTCTTAGAACTGCAAGCCGTTGGAACACTCCTCCGTTTGCCTGCTTTTCAATTGACTACGATATGGTTGTCTTCAAGTCAAACATACACACTTCCTTAGTGAGTCTTCTCCTTAAGTAATCCACTTTACCAACATTCAACTACTAATCATTACTAAGATAACTTCTCATTGAAGACCATACACTCATTAACCCTTATCCTTTCATACAGACAAAAAAAACCCAAAATAAACCCTTATCCTTGGGTTGCCTCAAGACCTTGATAAATGGCGTCTTCTTTTGTAAAAAAAAATAACTGCATCATCATTTCGTGACGTCATATAAAACACAAAGCTATCTCCGTTTCTGTTTTAATAGATGGGGACAACCTTTTTTCCATGTCTTACGCTATGAGTGTTCTTAGAAAGTATTGTATCGGAACAAGAATCAAGAGATACTCACTACTATATTTGATCATTACTCTCATATTTCCATACAGCTAATCCTTGACGTTATGGCTTAAAGACTGAGTCTTTTCTCTATTTTCATGAATGCCGTCATAATTTTGTTACTTTTTCAGTCATTTGCACATGTAATCACGTTTATCCCTACTTATATAGTAAATCGTTTTTGTCTGTATGTGTGTATGTGTTCGTTTCCTATAGACTCCTTAACGGTTTGGCCGATTTTTAGAAATTTCACATAATTTATACTTCATGTATCTTGGGGTGATTTTAGATAGGTTTTGCAGCGGAATTGTTCCAACAATTAATTTTTAAAAATCGATAATCAAATAATCCGCTTAAACTAGGAAACGTCCGATTTTCACTAAAATTTCAATGGCATTGAAGAAGTGATAACATAAAATAAAAAGAATGTATCAGTTTATAAAATCAACAGTATGTTCTTTGATAAGGCAGGCGTGCATATGAAATGAATATTTCTGTTAAACTCACAATTTTGCCACAGTAGTTGACTTTGGAATTTAAACCTTAATACAAGCCATAATATGTATATTTATAAAAAAATGGAATGTGGGTGAAGGCAATTATAAACCCGTATACTCAACGAATTTTTTATTTAATGACTTAAAATTTGGTTTATAATGTCGATAGACATGCCGAATACTTTTTACTCGGGTTTCATCCGGAAAATAGGGCTGCTTAAAGGGGCGTGATTGAAAATTGCGACGTCAGCCTTACCGAATTCTTATCAGTTTGCTAACTGTTTAACGACTGCGCATATCCGTCCGTGAAACATGGCAGATTACTTATGAAAAGATTATATATGTTTGAAAACACGTTGTAACGGTCGTGCCTAGTTGAGCTTATAGTTATACTACTTGATTCATTGTCTTAAAGTTCTGGTTTCGATCTCAGTTCGAGTATTGTTTTTTTTTATTTGTTTATTTTTTTGCTTGCAAGAAGTGCACTGTTATGAGAAAAACATAATACTTGCATGCACATGTCTCAGCTTCTGTCCGTTTTTTTATAATTAAGTATATTGGTAATTCACTATAAAATTTTTCCTAGTTTGAATACGGCAAACAGACATCGCAAATAGGATTACATGCAAACATATGTAGAATACGAAAATTATTCCCAGAAAATACAAATAATGGACCAATTCAAGTAAAGTCTAGAATTTAGTATTATTAATAGTATTATTATGAAGCTTCATGACAAGAATCCATTTTTAATATCCGAATGTAAAAATTTCGCGGAAAACAACTTCGATCAGCAATACATTTATTCCATTTGAAAATGGAGAAAATTCAGAAAAAAAACGGATTGTGTTGATTGAAATATCGCTGCGAGATTAAATATAGAATTAAGAAAAGTTTAACTATTTTATTTAATACTTTTATGAGAATATCGATTAATTCGAACAGGCGTTACGGTTTTCTCGGCTTTGTGTTTAATAATTACTTTCAGATATCTATCTATGCTATAATGAAGAAATAAAAACTATTGAAATACAATTAAACTCGAATATCAGATAATGAATAAGGAAGTGCAGAAATACAGTAAACGAAATTACACACAACATTATATATATGTATATATATATATATATATATATATATATATATATACATATATTTATGTGCATTTCTTTGTCAGATTAAAGTCGAAGAAAGCATATGAAAAAGCATTAAATACACGCGGTATCCCCTCAGCGTTGCCTGGGATTTATATTTACTTTATGTCTTCTTCCTCTTTTTACCATCACCTTTTTCTGCTAATCGTAATAGTGTTATTATGAGAAAACGTATACAATTTTACAAAGATTATTCAATGAATATAATACATTCATTATAAAAATATGTTTTGCAATTAACTAGATTATAAATAATTGTTTTTCAATAGAGAATTAAACATTACATTTTATCATTAAATCTTATAATGCTTACTTGAATTAGAAAAATCTTATTTGTGAATAGAATTTTGTAAAAAAAATGTACTTATTATTTTTTATTGTAGAATCTAGATTTTAAATAAATCGTAAATTATTTAGTATATTTTAATCTTTATCTTATGACTCTTACACATATACATGATATATGATGACATATTTTCCTTATTAAATATAATTCATTTTTACACAAAATTGATAACATGATTTATTTAATAATATTATAATTTGGAGACAGCCGTTTCAATGATTTCCAGAACAAATACCACAGTAAGGAGGCAAAGCTTATATAGCAAGAAAATCGGCCTTTCACCACTTCCGAATCTTGAGAAACTATCGAGGTAGGAGGCTAGTTAATGTATCCCCTTCACATTACTTAAGACGGCCAAGTCTTGAAGGTAACATCAGCGCCCGAAACGCGATGAGACTGGTTTTTCTTCAAGTATGGCTTATTTTTTGTGGTTAAATTTCCTCGAATACAAATTTTTTACACGGTTGGTGTTTAGGTCGCCAAGGTTTCCGCCTTATTTCTTCGGATAATTATAGAACTACGTCTCATAAATTTTGTTCCGACAATACAGATACATATGTTAATAAAGTCTATTTGTTTCTTTATTGTTCTTTTTAAAGCCGACATGCGCACGGTTCTAATTAAAAACAGTTGGCTGAACGCTTCTAACAGTTACATAAAATAACACCACTTGTATTATTTGACGTTTAAACACGTCAACACATGATGGTAACTTGCACTTTGAGATACTTTATTCTGCCATAGGAAGACATATAATTCTGAAATATTTTGTCTTATGACTATCCGAACTAGCTACGCTTGTTATCTCATTACGAGTTAATGTACATTATGGTATTAAAAGGTTTATGACCGTCTAAATATATAACTAATATATTTAATCCTAGCTTGAACTCTAAGACCTAGAATCAATTTCCTTGACAGCATACTTTTATGGCAGGATTTTTTTTTATATCAGAGATAGTTTATGTTAAAGGCAAACTGTTTTCTAGGGGTTCTATTCTCCCATATTTTTGTAAAAAATGTTTAATATGGGATATTGGCAGTAAATAGTAAATTTCTGTATAATAATAATAATAATAATAATAATAATAATAATAATAATAATAATAATAATAATAATAATAATAATGATACTCTTATTCTTTATCCCCCTTTAAATGTAGCTGTTTCAAACGATCTAAACATCTGTAGCAGACCATATTACCAGAGATAAAATTAAACGAAAATATCCACAAAGTCTCGTTCATATCAAAACAAGCGACGTATCGTCTTGTTATATTATATTGTCAATTAGTCAAAGAAACAGCTGGTCGAAGCTTATACTTGTCCGCCAGGAAATTAATTTTCGCTCAAGCGTTTTACACGTATAATTGGTTATCCTGCAGACAGAATTGGCAAAAATCCAATATAGCAAACGATTGTAGACACATATTTGCTTCGACGTATTCCTCTACTCTTAAATATTTTGAACTGGCATGAAATAACAAGGTGTATTATGCTGTATCCTGTATCATAAACAGTTATATTTTTCAATCTGATAGATAGAAAATACACTTCGCGAAAATGTAATTACTGCTAAAGTTATTAGTGGGGAAAGACATTGCAGAGAGAAGAAAAGACCATCACTTACTAACTGTTGAAGCCGGTTTTGAACTCTATCAAATCCTGCTGGTATCAACAGTATTTCATTTTAGGGCGTACTTGGCTTTTCCAGATAGAGGATTGCAATGCCAATTGCATTGGCTTCGATGTATATGTTATATTTCAAACCAGGAGTGAAGGTTAGTCCAAGAAGTTTGTCAATACACGGAGCTTTCCTTAAAACGAGAACTTCGCATTTGAATTGGTGCGTGGGGGTGATCAGGACGATTATGAGGAAAGGTGAGCATCTTTGTTTTAGATGCATTGAAAGATACCAACCAACTTTATCCCCATTGCACCACATTCTCAAGATCAGAAGAGAAGAATCAGAGAGATCTTGGTCATTATGGACCTTTGACGTGTCGACATAGATTATCGTGTGGTCTGCATAAATGTCTAGGAATGATCTAATACTGTTATTTGGGAGTGCATTTACAAGGATTTGGAAGAAAGTTTGGCCTAGCATGACACCCTAAAGGAAGCTAGCGTTCATACTATTAACTTCTGAATTTTGCCCATCAACAACGTCTCTAATAAGCCTGTCAAAGGAAGACGGTCTAATAACTAAGAGGACATTCCCAGCTATTCCATAGTTGGCAATTTTTGAGTAGATTTGTATGTTACACTCTATTTAAACCATTGCTCTAGAAAGGAAGCTCCCGTCGAGAGATTCACTTACCCTGTGTGATGTAACAGTTAGTACACTAGCTGTAGATTTCGCAGAACAGAAATTGGATTGCATGTCACTAAGCAGGTTATTTTTTCTGGGGTAATTGACTACTACTCTCTTCATCATATATTCCAGCAACTTAATCATGACGCACAGAAGACTGATTGGTTTGTATTGTGAGGAAGATGAAAGAACTTTCTGAATTTTTTAATACTGATTAATTTTTCCAAGGTGTTAGGAAGAATTCCTTGTTTAGGCAACGCTAAAACAGTATTGTAAGTATGGGAGCTAGATCCAGATGAAACTTTTTGAACCCTGTCACTGGAATGCTGTCAGGGCCAGTTGCTTTACTAAAATTAAGGTTTTTCATAAGCTCGTCAACATCACGTAGATAAATTTTAATGTCGCCTCGTGTGTTTAGAGTCACAGGAGAAAATGTTAAGGAGGGGGCAGGTTATCTGTATCCAAAGGGTTGAATTTGCTGCAAAGTTATTGAGAAAGAGATTTCTATTATTAGATGCAAACGAGATTACCTCCGTCCCTTGATGATGTTAGGGATAGAGGGAACGCTTCTGTTCTGTTTATTATTCGTTAAAACTGCTGGAAGCAAAACCGCTGCTCAACCGTAAAAAATTTGATGTATAGAGTATACGAATCTTTTTCATTTTATTACTCTTTTTGGGTAGAGTTTCTTACCGTAGTTATATGTCCAGTAGCCATTATCATCCCTAGAGAGTTCGGTTTTAACCAGATGTAACGTATAAGAAAAAACTGTAAATCTGGATTACATGGCATCTATGCGTAGTCGGTTTTGATCATATTCGAGTATTTTTCTGCAGAACACAGGCTGACTATAAAAAGGAATATAAGGTCACGTTGTATGACATTAATTGATTTTTCGCAGATTCATTTATCTGTAAAACGACTTCAATAACGTGTCCTGCTGAGAACGCATATGGTATTCCTGTTCATCAAAATAAAACAAAGTAATTCCTTTTCCTTTACGCTTAACGAACTTTTTGCAAATCAATATTTCGATGGATTACTTTATAAAAACTGTACTACTAACATTTTTCTAATCTATTATTTTGCAGCAATATTTTATGGGTTTTAATCGGTAAAAAGAGCTGCTAAACAGTCCAAATTGAAGGGCATTGGAACTGTAAAAACGTAAAGCGATTTAATTTTACTTGTACATATGCGCATATATATATATGCATATATATATATATATATATGAAATTATTATTTAAAAATTAATTTTAAATATTTTTACTTGCAAAAATTAAATCATATATTTTATTTCATGCACTAAAAAATATTTAAAATAAATATTAATGAAATCTTAATTACAAATAATACGTCCAAAAATGTGGGGCGACTAGAATATAAACAAAGTGCAGACCCCCCTGCCCGCTTTAGACCACTCAAGGAATAAAAAAACGCCACAGAATCGCTTATAAAAAGTAAATAAATCAACAATCTAATATATATATATATATATATATATATATATATATATATATATTAATAAAAAGGCAGTTAGTTAAAGAGACTTTCGGCGTTAGTATATAATATTATTAATACTATTTTGATTAATTACAAAGTGAAACTCGATAACATTTTGAAACGGATTTTCTAATTTGTTTAAAATGTTTTTTAATAATCAGGCCCAATTAAGGATCTTTACTTTATTGAGAAAAAAAATTCTATAAAAATCCAAAGAAAATTAAATAAGACTAATTAACATTCCAGTGAAAAATGCGCTTCTTGGAATTTTTAACGGAAAAAAATGAGTAAGTTCTCAAAAAAAAGTAAATAAACATGAGTATTTTCCTCTCAGTAGTGTCTTGCTGAAAAGCTCCGATGTTGCATTCGACGCTGTTTTCTTTTTGACTAAACCATTACTAGATGTTTATATATATTTTCATTAGAGTAAATAACGTGGTGATGAGTGGAAATATATTATCATTTATAAATAACAAGGTATTTTCAAAATTTACGTGATCTGGTTTTAAACTAAAAAAATAACTGTTGAAATGTTACAAGGACAGAATTGCTTCATTAGAACGAAAGATCTTTTTCTCGTAGAATTAATTTTTCTACATAGTCAGAATCATTCTTAATGCACCTTTGCGGGCCTCTTTTTTATGCTTTTGGTCATAAAGCACCATTGTGCCACTTATATTTAAAACACCACTGTGCCACTTATATTTAAAACACCACTGTGCCACTTATAGTTCAAAAAACCACTGTGCCACTTATATTTAAAATACCACTCGCCCATTTATAGTTCAAAAAACAATTGTACCACTTATATTTAAAACACCACTGTGCCACTTATATTTGAAAAAAAAAACGACAAAACCGTCTCTTAATTGTGCTGGCATATACTGCACCGGCTTCATAAAAGTTAATAAGAATCCATGAATGCTGATTGCTTGTGTTCCTTTTGCACGGAGGAATTTATGACGCAGCTTTTCTTCCGAAGTATGTCTATCACTGGGGTTGTTTTCTTAAAGTCTTAAAGCGTAAATATCTGCAAGAGAAATGAAAGTTTCAAGTCACTAATGCATCAGGTCGGTAAGAATGATGATGTAATTTGCAGTCTTATCTGATCGATTCTGCTGGAATAAAAATAGGAAACATTACTTAGGAGCATTTCTTTTGTATACAAATTTATATCTCAGCAAAAATCGTTTATTTTTAATATCATTAATTTGAAATTTAAAGCTTAAAGACAACGTTGTGGAATAATTTAATAAAACCTCCAGAAGACGTGTTATTTTCTCGAGCATTGAATGTTATATAATTTTCGTTTGAAGAAATTACCAGACTTGATGTGCAAGAAATGTTTCGATATTAATCAGGTCTAATGGCGGTTTGGAATAACTGACAACGCAATTATTATGAGTTTGATTTTAAATCTTCTTTGTTTTTATTCTTTTTTTGTTTCACGTTTACATAATTCTACGTTAATAAAACCACTTTGTGCAAACTGTTGTAATAAATCTTGTAAGGCCTCTTCCTTTTACGCAATATCCATTTATTAGATATATTATTCTCTAGTTCTTTGGTATTTCCAGGTTATTAAATTGCGAAGTGAAATATTAAATGGTTTACAATGCTCTTTCTATATGTTAAGAATAGAGTTCTAAATAAAATCATTATTACTTTACCAACGCCTGTAAACTGCAGAAGTAAGCATAGTGTACAAGAATAAGACGTGATATTTCAAATTCAATATATAAAGTCAATTTTTTTAGTTATATGATAACGTAAACGAGCTGTTATTTTCTCGGATAGAAAGGATAAAATACGATTTAGGTTACTACTATCACTGATTCATATTATATGACATTTATTCTGAGATTCCTTTTATTCCGTGTTTGGTTTACCGGCGTAGTAAATGTGATTGATAATATAGTCTTTTTGTAAGTAAGTAAATATCCGTGTATCAATAAAGAGAAAGAGAAAATGCGTTAAAATATGATCGATGTAGAGGGTCTTACGAGGCGAGTAAGATAGTTTGTGTGATATGCCTCTGTTGGTCGGCTCGCGTGATAGCAATAATTTCTGACTGAATTTCAGATTAATCTGAAGAACACATGCCATAATAGTATTCATGAAAACGCCGACGTTAACAAAAACTAGTATAAGATATTGAAATTATAACCTAGGGTAAGGTTAACTAAATTGCACTTTATCAAAAATTGTCAAACCTAAAAGAGATTTACAAGCACACACTTAACAACTGCAATTCATACAAAGCCTGATAGTAGAAATAGCTCTAAGCCTCAAGGGTAAGAAAATTGTTTAGAGCGATAGAGATACGTGAAACAGAAAGAATAATACATACGCGTTAAGGAATAATTGAGGAGAAGGATGTTTGATAACAGCCTTGCTCAATACATGTTCAGAAATTAGTAATTGTTTACTGATGCAGATTCTCATCAATGTTTACTAAATATGTATTAATGAGGGCACGTTAGATTACTCGTACTGAAATTTACGAAATGCTGTTGAGACCAATTAACATATTGAGTGGCCAAGCTATTTTTGCACCCAAGAACAAACATGTTCAGGAACTCAATAGTACTATTGACTTGAAAATACCTGGTGGTCACATACAACTGTTTCTCAAGCAGTCAACTATCCAACAGAATTTTTGAGTTCGCTAGATTTCCCAGGGATGCAACCGCATGTACTGCAATTGAAAATTAGAGTATCAATAATTCTGTTACTAAATATTTACCAGCGAAAGCTTTGTAATAGCACAAGTCTTTCAGTGAAAAAAATTAATGACACAACTATTAAAAGCCACAATTTTGACGAGGCCTTTCAAAAGTGAGGATGTCCTGATTCCGCGCATTCATATGATCCTTACAGCCACGCAATTTCAATTCAAGAGATTGAAATTCCCAATTAGACTGGCATTTGCTATCACGATCAACAAAGCATAGGGATAATCTTTACAATTGTGCGGCTTATATTTACATACTGATTTCTTCTCACATGGGCAATTATATGTTTCGTGTTCTAGAGTCTGTAAACAAGGCAATCTCTTCATTTGCACCGAATCAGGAATCACCAGGAATATTGTGTATTGGAAAAATAAACATATTAGACACATGGATTTTTTATTCGATTCACACCATTTCAGCTGCAGTAACGCGCGGCAAGGTACAGCTAATATATATATATATATATATATATATATATATATATATATATATATATATTAGCTGTACCTTGCCGCAGCAACGCGTGGCAAGGTACAGTAAATATATATACATATATAATATATGTATATATAAAAAGTATATATATATATATATATATATATATATATATATATATATATATATATATACTAGCAAAAGTGCCCGTCGTTGACTGGGTTCAAAATGGCCTACAGAAAATGGACTGTAATTTCTGAAATTATGATAAGTTATGTAAAGGAAGGGGTGTAAAGAGATTGCTTGGAATTTGGGCGTAGCAAAACCAAAGCTAAATTAGATAAAATTAAAAAGTAGATAAAACTCATAATTTATTATACCATACCTGTTCACACCGAAACACTTATCACAATATTGTATGGATCTATATTAAAAAACCTTGTTAAACCTTGTGACATATTTCCATTCTATAGAGGTAAGTCGCGAACGAACACCCCATGATTTTATTATACTATATTTTGTCAAACTGAAACATAATTATCAAAGTATACTTACGCAGATAGATATGAAAAGTCTTTTAAAGTTTGTGTCTATTTCCATTCTCTGGAGGCCAAGCGCGAACGCAGACCCCACAATTTTATTATACCATCCCTATTTAAGTTAAACATACTTATCAAAATATTATTATGTACATCTATATAAAAAAAAAACTTGTAAAATGTTTTTTTAATTTTTAAATGTTTTAGTTCCATACTTTGTGCACCTGGCGCGAACGCAGATCCGACAATTTGAATGAACCACTTTTCTGCCAGATCAAACAACCCATTCCGGTGTCTCGGTACATCTTCTATCAGTATATGTAATCAGAATTTTTTTTTTAAATAGTCAACCATATAGGAGCCTATTAGTGATCAGACACACACACACACACACCCACACACACACACACACTCACACACACAGACATTCAACTTTATATCATAGATATTATTCAGAAATCTAGGTTTCGGTTTCGATTATATCTGAAAGAAAATCAAGTTATATATATATATATATATATATATATATATATTATTCTCAATCTCTCACTTTCTCTCACAATATATATATATATATATATATATATATATATATATATATATATATATATACATATATGTATTATGTATATATTATATATGTATTTCATAAGTTTTGGTTTCGGGTTTGATTCTAACTGAAACAGTTTACGATTTAAACATTACATTATGTCATACATTTTTAACAGACGGGTTGAAATATGAAGTCAGTCCCGAAATGGCTGAAACATTTTACAATTGAGGCAGTCCTTTATGCCATGCATACTTTTAACAGTGGGGTGCGGGTATATGAAGTCAGTCCCAGAAATGGCTGAAAAAGTTTACGAGTTTATGATGTCTCTATTACATGAATATTTTTGACAATGGGGTGGTCGAAATATATATTAACAGAAGGCTAGACGCCCCCCGGAATTCAGGGAAAGAGGCGGAAATATATACTAACGAAAGGCGGAAGACCCGACATCGCCTGGGATCGAATGAGAGAGGTTGAAATATATAGTAGCGGAAGGTCCGGTGTCGCCAAGATTGAATGTGATAGATGACTCCATACAATGCATGAAGCCACTTGAAATATATTTTGGAAATCCCTCTAGACAAGGCATGCACTCGCTAGAAATTTTTTATGGAAATAGTTCCAGTCAAGTCATAAAACTACTAGAAATGCCGTATGTGATGGTGAAATTGGCAATATTCTGTTCGGGGTCATTCATATTTTTCTGAATTTTCAATGACTTTTTTTTTTTTAAATGTGTTGTCGGTAAGGGAGAAAGAAAATGAAACACAGTAATGTGGAATTTGATGATGAAACAAGGACTGTCTAATTACTTAACTGTGTCAATGTATTTATGCATTAATTTGAAAATACTGCTAAGACATTTTCCAAAAATGATATAATCTTCTTACAATTATAGTGCCGATAGTGTGTAAGGAGAGACAGTGTATTTATGTATTCATTTGGAAATCCTAATGATTCATTTTTTTAAATGATTTCAATTTTCTTAAAATTATGGTATCTTTGATTGGAAGAGAAATTATTTCTTATATGTTGTAAAATACCTGTCGAGAGTATGTTAAATTGTTTCAGATATGTATTTACATTACCCGTCCGGGGTAGGTACAATTATTTTAAATATGTGCTGTGCATTACCCTTTCTCGCAAAGGTAAATTATTTCATATACGTGCTGTCAATTGCCTATCCTAGGTAAAGTACAATTATTTCGTGCATGTGTAATATGCGTCCTCGGTAAGGTAAACTTTTTTTTGCTGGAAAAAGCAAAGGATACCCATTATTAATAATCCTTCTATCCTGAGAATCACGAATACGTTCCGAATCAACTACCATTTTCTCATTGTTTATACAGTCCCGAGCAACCCCGGATTGTGGACTATTACAGACCCTCTCCTGTAAAGAAATATTAAAAACCCCAGGATACTACTTTCCGAACTCTTTGTTTCTGCCGGCAAACCCCATTGTATGCGTGTATGTGTGAGTGTATATATGTGTGCATGTATATGTATATATGCATATATATATGTATGTGTGTATGTATAAATATATGTATAAGTTGGTGTGTATATGTATGTGTGCATATGCACTACTCTAATCCCTTATACCTCATTTAAGTATCCAACAACTTTTAACGAAACTAAGAACTTGTTAATTTTTATATTTTTGATAAAGAAAAATGTTATTTTTCTTTCGCCTCTTCCTCCTTTTTGTTCTCTTTTCTTTACCCTTCACCCTCTATCCATTAAATGTATTTTATGTGTCTTGGATCTTGGCTTCATTTGTGCCCCTTAATTTTACTCAAATTTTGTTAACATTATTATCGCTATTTTATTATCGTTGTCATCGCTATTATTATCGCTATTATCATCATCATTTTTATTGTTATTACCATCGCCGTTATTACTGTTGTTATTATTAATATTGTTATAGTTAATCGTAAAATTCCCCCTATTACTCCACCACACCATATATCCATATCCAAAATTCTAATTTTGTCCTGTTAGACACCCCAAAGTATTTGCCACCCTATCTCTCTACAATTTCCTTATAAAACAGAAAACATAAAAATAGTGCCACATATTACCTAGTATATAGTATAGTTTGAAATCCAGTTTTATAGCCTTATAACTACCCACCCAGACCCACCCCTTTCGCCTTAAATCACAACCTTAATATCCCTCCCAAAAGTATACACTAATTCATAGTGAGGTCATCTCGCTTGCATATGTAAAAAAATGACCCTCCATAGATAATAGACACCTTACACGCCGTGAAATTAGAACCACCACACATTCAGTTAAGTCCCAAGTTTAACCCTAAACCATATATTAAATACACTTAAGACTATGATAAAAACTTTATACGCCTTTCTGCACTACACTATATATAATACGCCCCTCCTTTATTTAGAATTCGACCCCCCGACATCATTTATAATTTAAATTGTTTTTGATCTATTTCGTTCCTAATAAATCCAACGCTCGACGCCGCATCCGCACTATGCTGCCTAGCATCTTCTCTACTCTGCTGATGAGAAGCATTAGGTTTCGAAATGCATTGGCTAAAAGAGTCCCTTCCATCCCCTAACTAATCGATTTTATTCCCTTATTGAATAAATGAACCAATCTATATTCACCAATATATAGTTCTGTGTCTACATTTCCAGCTCCTATTGTCCTCATATATAAGCTCCATTGATACTTGTGTACCTTTAAATGTCCAGATAAGTCTCTTTTCATAGAATTGAGCTTGCTCTTTTCCTCTATCGCTCTAAGCTATATATATATATATATATATATATATATATATATATATATATATATATATATACAGTGCCACGCAAAATTATTGGATACATTACATTTTTCTTCATAACTTAAATTAGGGTGCAAGATTGTACATTAATTTGGTCAGTATGTTCCTATTGCTATAAAATTAAATTATATTTGGAGTAGTAATTACAAAATCGAAGTTTAGAAAGTTTATATTTAAGTAAAAATATGAATCAACATACGCAAAATATTAGATACACTTTTTCAAATTTTCTTTTACTGAAATAAATTTAAATGACTTTTGCTTAGCCTGTTGCAATTATGCAAACGAGTTATCACTGACAAATCAGAGAGCTTTATATTAAAATACTTCAATAAATTTTTTCCAGTTCGGGCTCACTTCTTCAACATCATTTAGTTCATTTATAAAAAATGCCCAAAACTAAAGAGTTGTCAGTAGACATTCGTCAAAAAGTCATTGATAAGCACAAAGAAAGAAAAGGGTATTGAATAATATCAAAGGAATTTAATCTACCACTTATTACAATTGGAAACGTTATTAGAAAGTTTTAAAACCCTGGTGAAGCTGTTGCAAAACTTCCAAGATATGGTCGGCCAAGGAAATTAAACGAAAACAACTAAGGCGGGAAAAATAAAGGTACAAAAATACCTTTCTTACTTGTGGTGAAAATCAAACCCACCTCAGAGAAGCTGGGATTAATATGAACAAGGATACAATCAGTAGATTTCAAATCGTGCAAGTTTGTGTCAAGGTTCCAAAGGAAAATTTCTATTATTAAAGCTTAAACATATCAGATCACGTTTGTAATTATGTTAAAACATATGGGGAAGAACCCCAAGAATTTTGAAACAAGGAAATCTGGTCAGACGAAAAGAAAATCCACATTTTTGGAAGAAAAACCAACACGTGCATGGCGTAAAATCTCACTGCCTATAACAAAAAGAATACCATCCGTACGGTAAAGTTTGGTAATCGTTCGATTATAGTAGGGGGTATTTTCACCCAAAGGTACTGGTGAACTAGAAATCATCAATGGTAGAATGAATGGACGTATGTACAGGGAGATTTTGGAGAAAAACCTCCAGAAATCTGTTGATTTGTTGGGACATAATAGCAATTTCGTGTTGCAGCAGGACAATGATCACAAGCCTACTGCAAAGAATTGGTTAGAAATACCGAATTGACGTTCTTATTTGGCTCAGTCAGTCTCCAGACCTCGAACCAATTGAAGATTTGTGGAAAATATTGAAGATCAATGTTCACAAGAGGGATCCACACAATATCCAACAACTGGAACAGTTTTGCAAAGAGAGATGACGCGAAATACCTGCATATCTTTGCAACACACATGTGTGCAACTATAGAAAGTGATTGGAGTTGTTGAACGCAATAAAGGCTATGCAACCAAATATTAAATCAATGTACCAATACCTTTGAGTTAATTTATTTATATTTTTCTTTAATATAAGCTGTTTAAAGTTTAATTATGTAATTACTAACCCTAATATTAGTTAGAATAGTAACAGGAATGTACTGACCAAATTTAAGGTAAAATCTTGAACCGTAATTAAAGTTATGAAGAAAAATGTAATGTATCCAATACTTTTGTGTGGCATTATATATATATATATATATATATATATATATATATATAGTGCCGGCTAAAATGAAGTCCGCACCTGTGACTTTTTCAACAACTGCATATTTCAGCTAAATTTAATGTAACTATTTAAACAACCGATACCACATTGTATTCGCCTTTTATTCCTCTATAATTTAACATTTTAATATTTTACTTTTAATTGAAATATTTTAGTATTCACGTCAATTTAAAAAATACTTCAAATTGAGGAGGCAAAAATAAAATCCGCAGCAAAATATTCTCTTAAAACCAGTTTAAATTATCGCCCCTAAATAAGTTTTAATTATTCACCAACACGGCAAGAAAGCATCCATAATCATACTTATTATTGTTTCAGGTTATACAACGTAACATGTTGTCCATATGCCATGATTTCTCTTACTGATAGTCATTAATCTCCACCTTTTTTGTTTATCCAATCGAGAAATCGGCAGCAGATGGAAATGTGATGTGAAAACATTACGAAAGACTGTATAAAATGACCGAGACATGGGCAGTCTTCGTGATACCCCTTAATCTAGTCGTACTAGAGTTACTTATAACAGGGAAGACAATCAAATCAAGATCCGCATCCTAAGAAACAGGTTTGACACGGTCCCCAAAGTCAAGAACAAGGAATTTAATTTGCGAGGATATGTTGTACAACGTAAGCCAATTATTTATGTAAAGAACAGAAAGCACCGTCTGGACTTCGTCAGATGCAATGAAGATCATGGCTCTTGATGTTGGTCAAAAGTGCTTTTTAGCGACGAAAGCAAGTTCAATAGGCTAGGCAGTGATGGTAGGCAGTACGTCTGTTGCAGGAAAGAAGAAGACTTTAATCATAAGTGCTCAGTTTAGACGCTGCAAGATGGTGGAGGTTCAGTTTTTGTGTGGGGCATTATTAGTACCAATGTTCCAGGGCCTATAGTTTGCTTGCAAGGTCGAATTAATTCGACCACATACATTAATATCTTGACTGAGCATTTTCTACCCTACTTTGGTCAGAATTTAGATGATAATCCCATTTTCATGCAGGATAATTCTCCCATTCACATAGCTGACTATGTCAAGAAGTTTGTGAAAGAGCACGATATACCGTGTTTGGATCCGTCTGCACGATCGCCAGACCTCAATCTTATCGAAAACGTATGGCATTACATCAAACAACAACTACACAACGATAACATTTCAAATTTGGAATAACTTTGAACAAAAATTAAAGAAAAGTTGGATACCCCTTCTCTGTAGTATTGCTGCAGTCTAATTCAAGGAATTCCCAAAATATTGCAGACAGTCAAATTGCAGAAGGGCTATGCTACTAAATATTTACTAGTTTATTATGTTCCTGTTGTATTTGTGTTGCATTAAGGTCCCAACGTTACATTTAAATAACAAATTTCCATTGTGCGGCCTTTCTTTTTGCCTTCTCAATTTTTAGTTTTGTTTTTAATTGACGTGAGCACAAGAATACGTCAATTAAAAGTCAAATATGAACAGGTAAAATTATAGAAGAATAAAAAACGAATCAAATGAGGTATAGGTGGTTTAAACAGTTACATTAAATTTAGATTAAATTTGCAGTTTTTGAAAAAAAATACAAGGGCGGACTTTCTTTTTGCCGATTGTGTATATAATAAACGATCTAACGATATGACATTTTTCCAAATGACCTGTGTTACATATTATATATATGTTTGTATATATCGATGCTTCCGTTTAGCCTAAAATAACAAGGGCAGTTGCACGATTAATTGATACGCAAGGTTGTGCAATCCTCAGACACATTTCTCCTGAATCGGCACTGGTTGAGTCATGTGGCAAGAAGAAGTCCAGGGCAACTAGAAACAATGTGAAGGCGCATACAGCACCCGCAACTCCATAATGATCATCCATTTTTTACTGACTATGTTAAACGTGGCTTAATTTACTTCGGTGATCCAGCGAGACTTGGTGTGTGAACATGATTATGTCATACAATGTATAATGTATATATATATATATATATATATATATATATATATATATATATAGTAATTTATAAAATATATATGGCGATTAAGCTACACTGAATATTCTGCGTTTCATCCAATTATAGGATTCGTAAGGCTTATGCACGAATTATGTGGTTGCTTCTTGTTTTTATATATGTCTAGTTAGCCAATCAGCTTTCTAGTATCCACCGCGCCGCTTCCTATCAGCCAATGTGCATGCATTTTATCGAACAAAGGATCTGTTTTAGAGCTAGGTTAGTGGTTTAAGGAAGATCTTTTCCCTCCTTATATATATATATATATATATATATATATATATATATATATATATATACCTATGTGTACACATATACATGCACATATATACATATATATATATACATACATATATGTGTGATCGTTTATGTATATTCATGTTTGTTTAATTAATTTATTTGTTTGTTTTCTATTGTTATTGTTAGTTTTAAAGCTATTTTGTATCGCTATCCTAGAGTAAGTTTTATTTTGTGAACACAGTTGTTTGCTATTTCTCGTCTACAGTTTAATAGATTTTGAGGTTCTTTAAAGTACAGGATAGCAAATTTTTCATGGAGGCATAAATTACATAGGTCCTCTAAATGTCTGCACGTGGTAGCTTGTCTCATTATTTTCCATTCGACTACCGGCGAATGTCCGCTTTCTTTGAGTTCCCAGTATTTATTCGCTAGTGTTGTTTTTATACGGTGTTTTTTTATTGTTGAATGTACTTTTGTGATCATAGTATCGGGTTTTGGAATCTTAGGAAGTCATGCCTATGTAATATTTCTTGTTATTCGGGTTTTCTTTCGCAAATATTGTTGCTTGATAAACCACACTTTTTGTAAGGCATTTATTTTGGTCCGGGAAAAGTGTGCGGGGTCTACAATTGCATTTATCTTGTTCGTTATTAGTATTTTTATTTATGGTATGGTTGTTCTTGTCCGGGGTTGGTTTGTTATTATTATTATTATTATTATTATTATTATTATTATTATTATTATTATTATTATTATTATTATTATTATTATTATTATTTCTGCTAATGTTGGTTTTATTTCTGTCATGGTTTCTACTTTTTATTTTGTTGTTGTTTACATTGTTTTCATTTAGTATTTTGTTATTATGTGCTTTAATTATCATCTCTAAATTTTTGCAACAACTGTAAGATAACTTCAAGGTATTTTTATTGAAGATTGTGTGTAAGGGGTTTGTTGCGGGAAAGTGTTTTTCAATAAGATCTAGAAATTTCTTGCCAAGTTTTGTTGGTAACATTTGATTGTATGGGGCCGTATAGCAACTTATAGTTTTTTTTCTTCTATTTTTAATTTTATTATAGTTGTTGGTGTTTTGTTGCTGATATTTGATATCGATATTTTTGTATCTACTATTTTTAGGGCTGTTTCGTAGATATTGGTTGAACTGATAAATGCATTTTCATCGCTTGAGTTATTACTGAGTCTACTTACGATCGAGTAAGGAATGTGTATTTTATTGATGGTGGGTGGTTGGACTTAGGGTTTACGTAAATTGGAGTTGCGTTATCTTTTAAGTATGGTTCATATGTGTTTTTATCTAAGTTGAACGTGACGTCCAGGAAGTTTGTTATTTTTATGTTAGCTGATACGTCCGCTTTTAGGCCTAATTTTTTCATTTCTTTGTGTATGATTTTCTTAAAGTTTTCTCTCTTGACTGTGTTTGAGTTTTTTTATTATAGCTAGTCCGTCATCTCTATATAGGCCGATATTCGTAGTATCGAATATGCTTGTTAGGGTATAAAGAATGAATAATCCCACAAGATCTGATGCCTCTGCAGAGTCTCTGGCACCCATCGCCAAATCGATCGAATTTTTCATTTTAGTTTTTATCCATTAGTTATTGTTATTTATTAGAACTGATTTTCTACATTTTTAATGATGTTGATTTCTTCTGAGGATATATCAGTGTATGCCTCGGAAAATTCTAGGGCAATGTTAAAAGTTCTTCGGATATCGAGGGATAAAAGTCTATGATGTCAAACTGTATGAACGTACATTTATCTTTGTTTTCTATATTTTTAAACCAGGTGATTGCTTCGGTAGTATTTGCCTACTGGTTTAGTTCTAGGTCCTGTTTGATTTGTTTGTTTACTCTAGAAAGTATAGTTTTGCTAATTCTACCTATTTCTGGTTTAGCTGGGTTTATCAGGCGGGTGCTGGGATTATTATTAAAGTCCCATTCGTGGTCTTTAAGCAGAATGTATGACTCTCTAGGTTTCAATTTGCCAACTTTATCGCTAATTTTTAGTTTATCGGTAATTTGTTTACTTTCAGTATTTATTATATCTATGTAGTCGCATTCGTTTGTGTCTAGTTTTTTGTAGTTTTTTTTGTAATGTTTTCTGTGATTAGTTTGTTATATTCTTGCGTATCTATTTTATAAAAGTTTCTGGTTTTATATGCTTTTACAAAGATTTTATTAGAGTTGTTTATGTTTCTAACGATTTTGTGTAGTTTCCGTTGGAAATTGTAAGGTTGATTGTGGAATTCTAGGTTTTTAATAACGTTTAAAAGGTCATATTCAAAGTTTATCACAAGGTCTACCGTTTTCGCATTTTTAAGGGTTTTAAAACCATAGGATTCTTTTTAGTTTACGTTTTCATTTTTAAGGAAGAGATTTGCTCGCCATCGCATTCGGCGTATTAGTTCATCTGTTTTTTTTGGATTAATTTAATAGTATAGCTATGCTTGCTGGGTGTAGGGATGTTTTTTAGCGATGTTTCGAAATTAACTCTTTCCATACTACTAGAAAGCTGATTGGCTAACTAGAAATCCTCAACATATATAAAAACAAGGAGCAACCACAGATTTCGCGCATAAGCCTGACGAATCCTATAAGTGGATGAAACGCAGAATATTCAGTGTAGCTTGATCGCGTTATATATTTTATAAATTACTAACTAGCTCTACCTACGTATTGAGCACTTTTGAAGTAATACTTAAAGTTTACGCATAAAGCTATATTTTAGTATATTAAATTTATGTGAGTAAATGAAGTAGTTATATATATATATATATATATAAGTGTGTGTGTTTCTCATAAAAGGTATATATATATATATATATATATATATATATATATATATGTATTCATTTTATAGTATATTAAAAAAGTTATCTACATACATCTATTTAGTCTTCTATTATTTATCACTAAGGTGAGGAGTAGGAAGTGGATTAATGAAGAGATTTAAATCCCGCATTACTAGACACATACTCCATTGTTATTAGCTGTGAATGTACTTTAACTTTCTGCGCTAGTTACTTCTCTTTTCACAGTAAAAAATATAATTTATATTTACATATTTACCCGCTATTATTATCTCTCTTCATCTTCCTCTCACTGGTAATAAATATTTTACTCCCCTTTCGTTCACCAGAACATGTATTGCTTTAGGCTTATCAGAAAGTTTTATTGCTCCTATCAGAGGGCTCGATCTTTTTTATAAGTCCGTATATAAATTATAGTAATTTACAGAGATCTGTTGACTTTTCTAGAAGTGTCGCTTTGGTAAAATACAGATGTTATTGGACTTCCAAGTATCTCAGAATGTGTCGAGCGAATTCATTTTAGTCGATGGATACGTATTACTTCTTCTCTCAGTGCAATGACATGGATTATTTAGATTTTATTCTACCTCTACAGTAATGCTAATACAATGCATACCATGACACCAATGCGACTATTATATTGCTCTTAGCAAAATATTTTCTTTCCTTAAACTGCGAAATATTAGCCAGTTTGTCTAAAGCAGGTCTTGGACAATAACTCTACTGCGATTCTGCATATATTGTCTGCATCTTCAGCACGACTTGCCGCCTTCTTTTCCCCAGACTATTTCCGACCGTTGACCGTCAGTCTTTCTGTAGGCCCATTTATAACCCAAATAAAGACAGCATTTTACTATCAATCTGCTCGTGCAAGTTCTCTCGTCAAACCAACGGTGGGCGGGTTTAAAGTCCGCTTAATGGTCGTTGGAAATAATAGTGTTTGAATTCGTTTTACCTCCTATAACTCTCTTTTCATTTAGAATCTAGCATGCTAAGGGTCCTATAAATTGTTTAATTGCTGATAAAATCTATTGATTTTCAAATATAAATTTTACAATAATCGACTGATCAGATCTCATGAATAGATACGTTATCTAGCCAGCTCCTTCCTGTAGTTTTTCTTAGTAAAATGTTCAAGTAACACCTCACTTGGATAATTATCGCATGAACATGAGATCTGAATATATGTTCTCTTTTACACTAATTAAGTAGATTATGTATTTATTGAATTATTTTAATATGCATTAAAATACAAATTAAAGCGTATGTATTTTTACATTTTATTTAAATGCACTAAACCGTATATATGTTCATATGTACAGTAATAAATATTAACAAATTTAGGAGAAACGTTTACGCTTCAATATCGCTTTAAAATTATGCATTCAGGTATTGTTTGTTGAATTTTTTTTACAAGAGATTCATTGAAATTAATTCTGCAATTGGTTGAAGTAAAAGACAATTTTAAGTGTTTATTTTTCGGGTTTTATCAATACTTGCTTTTTACTTCCATTTGTTCGCACACAATTCCGACATAACTTTGCTTACTCTGTCGTTCTAGATCCGTCGCGAAACTAAGTATTATTTTTCTTTATTATCTTATTTCATTAGTTGATACATTTGACGCTAAGATTATTATTTATAAATTAAGGAGATACACCAAACTTTAAACATATTCATGCGATTAAAAGGCGAAATAAGAAATTAAACTATAAAGGCAAACCCGTCTAGACAGAATTACCATTTGCAAAAGGATACAGAACAATAATGATAAATATTTGATTTGCCATGGATACTAAAATTTCAAATCGAGTTTAACATGCTGCATCAATCAAATCCGAATAAAGCGATTAATACCGACTAAGACTATCACAAACTAATCTCACTTTAAAATCTAAACATTTAATATTGGAAAGGAGAATAAAGTCAGCATTGACTAAAGGGTTTGAACTTACATGGAGAGACATTCTCATATAACATCTGACACTCCTCATAACTCTGCTGTTAGAACCCAATGATGAAACGGATCTTGAATAATGCTTAAGAAAAAACATGTCCGCCTGCCTATATATATATATATATATATATATATATATATATATATATATATATATATATATATATATAATTATTTTGTAACACGCGATTAGAAGTGTCGTGACGAAATCCGAAAACTGGTTGGATAAAAGTTGCCATTTATTGTATTAGCAATGTGAAAATTGAAATAAAACTCTAGAATATTTGGAAACAGACTAAGTTAATTCATTTACTATTTTGTCTACGACAAACAAAAAGATGAAATGATACCTGTTCGACATAATAAATACAGTGTATCCATTGTTCAGGCTCGACAGAGGAATGCAGTTTGTATCGCATTACAAAGTGTAAATACATGAAGCCCCCGAATTACAAAGTAACTATATTTCACAATCGCCAGCCTGTCATCTTGATCAATAGAACGGTAGGGAAATGATGAGTGATCTAACCTTCACGTCCTGTAATATGGTGATGCCAGACTTCTCAGATTACGCTATCTTTATTAGGAAATCTTGGTTTGGACGTTTTATTTTTTTTTTCTTACAGGAATAATAATTTATAGCTAGAAACGAGTTATTTTCAATAATTCGATAACATTGACCCTACAGAGATACAGGTGACCCAGGAGAAACGGGGCCCAACTCTAATTAGGCCCCGTTTCTTAGTGTTTTGTCCGAAGGAAAAGAAACTTTGGTCATAATAAGTTTATTGTATTCAAAACATCACATCAAAACACTTATTTTTGTTTTCAATAATTTTATTTTAGAATGTTTTTGCCATTCATCATTTTATTTATTTATTTGCTTTTTTGGGAGGGAAGTCATCCTGTATATGCGACAGAATGAGGTTGATGACGGCATTTCAGTTGTATAAGTAGTATGTTAAATTGTATTAATAGGCAGAGATCAATCGCGAAAACTAAAATATCTGCAAAAGCCTTAATAAGATTGTACAGTTATTAATCATTGATTCTTATCGACATACTGTGTGCCTACCTATGAATTTAATATATTGGCGGAGATTTAAACCTGCACTTTCTTTTCCATTGTACGACAAAAACTAGATTACTCTTATAAATATCGTTCTAAACAAACAATACTATCTATCAATAGCAGTCTTGGTGTACATAAGTAAAGTGATTAAGTACATATCAATAATAGTAATTATTTTTTCCATTTGGTAAGTGATTATTCGTGGCGTAGTGGACCTTAAAACATTATACAGGTGTATAATCATCACTGAAAATGTATTAAGAGTTGCCATATTTCTGTGTTATTTAAATTTGCCCTTTAGTTTGTATGGCCTCTTGAAAGAAACACAGAAAATATCAGATCATGTTAAGATAAAAACCTATTTTATTATAACATCCCTTCCTTTGCTCCACATTAAGAAATGTCACAATACCTGAAAGTAAAGCCAATTGTTTTGTCTTTTTTTTTGTACTTAATAGATAAAGTGTAAAAGGTGCTATAAATGTATAAATAGTATGAGGAAGAGTCCATTAATAAATAGGCAATAATCACACAACGTATATAGATATCAAATGCGTGAATTTGATTGAAACAATAGGGCACGTTTTACTCTTGTTATATAACAAGAACACGGGTCATTGATATAACAGCACCGTGTGATGTGAATGTTGCGGGAAAATAAAATTGAAGTTTGAAAATACAAACACTTTAAAAGGGAGATTAAATACAAATACTGGGAATTTAAAAAGAAGTAGTAGTTGTACTTATAACAATTAGTGCCTTGGGGTGACAGAATGTGTTGGCAGATTGATTGATAGAATTGGAGTAATTCAGATAATCTCGCGGAATAATAGTAACAACGTCCAAACACAAAATATAACAAGAGAAATACTACTACTTCTACTAAAAATAATAATAATAATACTAATACTACTACTAATAATATATTATTACAATAATATCAATAAAAAAGCTGGTATACCCGGGAGGTTTATGGCCACCAAAATTCTAGTGAAGACAAATAGTCGGATAGATAGGTGGTAAACGTCTATTCCGATAGCACAAACGAATTTACAAAGATTATTGAATGAGAGCGGCGACTTGTTATCACTCAGACTTCAAGGTACACCACTAGAATAGAATTCTTTAATGATATTTTGTGTGAAAATTTCTGGTAAACAACAAAAGCAACAACAACAAATACAACAACAACAGGAATAATAATAATAATAATAATAATACTAATAATAATAATAATAAGTAGAAGAATAATAAAATATCGGGGCCTGTGAACATTTCACAGAACATTATTTCATACGTAATATATATATATATATATATATATATATATATATATGTATCCATATATAATATATATATATATATATATATATATATATATATGTTGACATTCTGTGGATGTTCAGCGTAAATAAAGGCGCACCGATATTATTGCAGCTCTTTTGTTAACACAGCTATAAGCTATCAGGGATGCCCGGTTGGAAATTACGCTTAAATATGATATTTTAATTCATGCAATTTATTTATTTATTATCATAAATCCATTTTCTATCGAGTCTTATATATTTTAAAGTTGTGATATAAAAAAATATCAATATGACTTCAGTGCATCAGCTTGAATCGAGACCTCCTTCGGGCCTTGATAAGTGGTGACCCCCCATGTAAAAAATATTTATATATATATATATATATATATATATATATATATACATATATTTATATATATATATATATATATGGTAGATTCTCTCATCGAAAACGATGAATGCGGGTTCAATATGCAATCTTCAGCAGCTTCAAAGATCTGAGACACCACATGCGTAATTGCAATCGTGTAGACGTCCGGCACACTCCTCCGCAGATGATGAACTTTCATATGCTCGTAGGTCAAAGATGCCTTCTCGAATGAACAGATAACCCCGCTTTGCTGCGTGCTCTAAAACCACAATGGCATACATATTCATTTTTAGGTGGATGTTTCTTGTGTTTTGCCTTCATATTTGCACAAAGGGTGTCCCTATGACAAAGGCGGTTATGTTCAAATTCTTTGGTCCCCAGGAAACACGTCTTCCTCCATTTTCTGCAATCCTCTGCTGCACTCTCCCAGGAACTAAGAGAAATTCCACAACGTTTCAGGTTGTCTTTTAGTTTATCTTTGTAATGAAGCAGGGGATGCCCTATTGGACGGACAGAATTTGTCAGTTGCCCATAAAAAAGTTTCTTAGGAACTCTTGAGTCATCCATTCTTACAAGATGACCCGACCACCGCATTTGTATCCTGATCAAAAATGATTCAATACCAGTGATTTCACATCTCTCCAGTAATTCACTATTCAGAACACAATCCTGCCATCCAACATTGCAGATAAAACGCAGACATCTCATATGGAAGGAGTCAAGCTGATTTATATGCTTGCGGTACAAGGTCCACGTTTCGGCACCATACAGAAGAGTAGGCAGAACAACAAATTTGTAGACTGCGACCTTTACTTTTAGAGACACATCGTGGCTGTTCCAGAGTCTGTGTCGCAACCTACCAAATGTCTCACTAGCTTTATTCTACATTGGTTGTCTTTTTCAAATTTAGCATCATCAGACACAATAGAGCCGAGGTATGTAAATGAAGATACTGTTTTCAAGCTTTACCATCAACATATACCACTGGTTGTGAAGAGGACGTAGTGTTTGGTTTTGGCTGGTGAATAAGTTCAGTCTTTTTTATGCTGATTGTAAGACCGAAGGCCTTACATGCACCAGAAAAGCTGTTGAGGATGTTTTGCATGTCATCAAGACTATGGGGGACAAGAGCACAGTCATCAGCATAAAGGAGGTCAAGAACAGTCTGCACATAAGTCTTGGTTTTGGCCTTGAACCGTTGCTGGTTAAATGATCCTCCACTTGATCGATACTCAACACCTATGCCTTCTGAGGTGTTCCTGAAAGCTGTCTCAAGCATCACCGAAAAGAAAAGAGCATATAGGATCGGAGCAAGGACACATTCTTGCTTAGTTCCATTTGACACTTCAAATGGTTCACTTTGTTCACAGCCATATCGTATTTTCGCCACCATTCCCCAGTGAAAGGAGACAATCACATTCAACATCTTGTCCGGAACACCAAGCCTCCTCAAAACAGTCCACAGGGCATCCCTACAGACGGTATCAAATGCCTTTGTGAGGTCAACGAATGTAACAAGCAAGTCCTTATTCTGCTCCCTCGCTTCCTCCTGTAGTTGCCGAAGGCTTAAGATCATGTCCATAGAACCTCTTCCTGCCCTAAAACCACACTGGGTTTCTGGGAGCACAGTTTTACAGATTGACCATTGAGTCTGTTTAGGATTACACGAGCTAGAATCTTACCAGCAACAGACAAAAGAGAAATTCCTCTATGGGTATCACACTTAAACTTATTTCTTTTGTGCTTAAACAGGTGAATAATTGATGCGTCTTTGAACTGTTGTGGCACGGTACCAAGTTCCCATATTAATGAAAACAGGGCACTTAGTTTTCTGATTAACAGTTGGCTTCCACATTTGTATATTTCTGCAGGTATTCCGTCATCACCTGGAGCCTTACCATTTAAAAGTTGCTTCACAGCCCATTCAATCTCTGACATGGATGGAGTATCAGCAAGCGCCTCGATGGTTGGCCTCTGAGGAATATCATCAATTACTCCACGATTCTTTGTTTAAAACATTTGTAAAGTGTTCAGCTTAGTAATTTCTTTCTTATCAGTGAGGAGAATGCCATCCGACGAAAATATTGGAGATGTCCCCCTTAAAATGGGATCAAACACCCCCTTGAGGTTTTGGTAGAATGATTTAAAATAGAACCTATCTGCCGCATCTTGTAAGGCATCAGCTTTCTGCTTCCACCAGTTTTGTTTCATTTTCCGGGGCCGAGATTGTGCCAACCTTTTGGCCATTCTGAAAGCCTTGTGTGTCACTGAAGAATTCTTGTCAGTAATCCATACTTGATGGGTTTGATGCATGTTATTGAGCAGTGGGACGATAGTTTGATCATTTCCATCAAACCAATCTTGGTTTTTCCTTCGAACATATCCTAATGACTCTTTAGCAGAGTCATATACTGCAGTTTTAAACTCTCTCCAAGATGCCTCAATATCATTGCCACATACAACGGAGGACAGCTTTTGAATCAGTAGCCTTTTGAAATGAGTGCATTATGTTATTAACTTTCAACTTGCCTACATCAATTCTCTTGATGGAAGAGTTACGTTGGTTTCGAACAGGGCGCTTGGTTTTGATCCTGACTGTGGAGCAGATCAATTTATGGTCTGTCCAACATTCCCCGATGCTTTAAGAACGTGTAAGATTTATATATTGCCTATCAGAACGACGTACAATGACATAATCAATGAGATGATAATGATTAGACCGGGGATGTTTTCAACTGGCTTTCTTGCAATTAGGCAGCTGAAAAACTTTATTAGTGAGCAAAAGATCGAATTCACTGCCAAGAGACAATAAGAGAACACCATTTGAGTTGACTTTACCAATTCCATGTGAACCAATGACATTTCTCAAGAATTGTGTATCACTACCCACACGAGCATTGAAGTCACCCAAGACAAACAGCTTATCTTGTATACAACCCTTGTTGATTTGTTCGCGTAAAGAGGAGTAAAACCTCTACTTTAGCTCATCAGATGAATTAAGTGTAGGTGCATAGCAACTCAAAAATGTGGCATATTTGTCCTTTCCTACTGCAATGCGCAAGGACATAAGTCTGCCATTTATACCAACGGGCAGGGACTCAAGATTTTTGGCAATATCAGTCCTGATGGCAAAACCAACGTCAGATTCATGTTTCTCACACGTGCTATAATAGCGGTTTTTCGTTCTGGGTTCCTTTTGTTATCCTGGAGTGTTCTTACATTCCAAGTCGCAATGAACATATTCGTTCCATGTATTTTGTTTCTATTCTTGATTTGGGTGCAAATATTGGATGCCCAGACATCTGCACCTGATGACAGGGACATGAGCAAGTAAACAATTTTTAGGTCACCTTTTATAGACCCCTCCCCATGAAGAGGAAAGCAGTGCCATCCTATAAAGGGCTGCTTTGTTATGAAAGGAGGACACGAGTCACACAATTACTTGCGGGTGTTGTGAAAAACGGCCATCTACCTTCCACCACCTATGTGCAATGTTCATGCTAGGAACTACCAGTGACATTCTTCACCTGTTCCCGTCACAATCCCATCATCGCCGCAAGGTTTTTTTAATTGATTATTAGTTAAAAAAAACAAAAACAAAAAAACACATATCGATGTACCAAACCTTAGGCTTAAATGAGTGAAAATTGTTCACTGAACAACCGGCACTTTGATTTGTTTTAAGTGGGCATTGCTTGTGCTGAACAAAACACGCTCTCTCCATCGGATTAACATGGTCTGTACAGGTGCACACATGTGCCACACGTCAGATGATAAAACGATCGCAGGATTTTCTTGTAAGAGTGTTCCATCTCCTAGATCAGTTTTGAGCCAACACGAAAGGGCCTGATCGACCCTGGTAAGCTTTCTGTGCAGCTGGATACCATACCAGCTATTTCTTGGTCCTTGATTCTAACGGTTAGTTCAGTCTAGTGGACACATTGCTTAGCGATGCTGTACCAAAGCCATCCCCTCACAAGGTTTGGCAGGCCTGCTGAGACCAGGAGCTAGCAAGTAAGAGATTTAGGAGATGGGTGAGGACCAGTGATCTCTGCCCATCCTATTGGGTGCAGCAGCCAGAGACTCAAAGTTACTACCTCTACCCAGAGACCCCTATACCCTCTGTCAATATATATATATATATATATATATATATATATATATATATATATATATATATATATAGACAACATGTGTTTCTTTAGCTATAATCGAAACCAAAACAAAAACTTATAACGAATCATTGGTAAAGCTATTTATTACCAGAAACGAAAGGTCATAACAATTCAACAACAATCATTTGCAAGAAAAAAGATGTAAACCTGACACACAAAATAACACACATATTATCGTATTAATATATAGATAATAATAATAATAATAATAATAATAACAATCACAATAATAATAATAATAATAATAATAATAATAAAAATAATAATAATAATAATAATAATAATAATAATAATAATAGGAAACAATGTACGGCAGAAAATATGCCCATTTCCATCTAATTCAAACTCAACTAAAGTTGCAAAAATAAAAAGAAACCTCCCTGGCAAAACATGTATCGTTAAGCTTGTTTCAATTCTATTGAGAATTAAAGGCAGATTGTCTAGTAAGGATGTAAATTTTAGCACGTCATTTATATAATTACTTTCATTTACTGAATAGTAGATATATGTGTTGCTTGAGTTTTGCAGAGTTGATATGAATGGCGATTTGTGTATATTTATTAGGAGTTATGAGAAATAAGTTCATTTTTTTGTAATATCAATTCATCAAACTTCTATGTAAGCGGTATATTCGTTTTCGTTTTGATAACTGAACCGTTCTCTGGTAAAAGATGTTATTCATAAATTTTAAGTGAATTTTTTCAGAAACGTAATATAACATAAAACGTATGAGTAACTATCTATTCTAAAAAAATAATATTTAAGATAAACGCCAATATATTGGTATAAATATTTAAAAGAAATGAAATACATATTTTATTTTTTATTTCTATAAAAATAATATACCGAGAAGTATCAATATATCCATAACTTAAACCCTCTGCACCTTAAAACTGCACTTGTTATTAATGTTAGAACTGGTAATTTGATGATTTATTTGTCATAATACAATTATACTTACACAAATGTGTAAATGCATACACTGATTAAAAAAATGCAACATTTTGTTTATTATGGTTTTATGCCAGGTTGAGAGTACTTTAAATTATACTATAAGTTCGACAACATTTAAGAATGGCAAAGATTATCATTTCGATGCTGAACATTTTCGAATTACGAGTCATTTCTTCTTACCTTTTAAAATACTAACTATGTCTATGTTCATGATAAACCACCAACTCTTGCAGTTTTAGCCATGTTTTCAGGGATAATCTTAAACATAAAATGGTTGCCAGTTATGTTAAATAACCCATTATACTATGTGTATTTTAACTGATTATGATTCGTGATGTTTTCCTCAAAACTCTTCTTAATCCCCCCTCATCATCTTCACTATCTAGAACTGAGGAATATTTATAGTATCACAGTTGCCATCTTAGCAATAACGATATGCAGTATCCCTTATGTAGGTACACCTTAGGTGTAAAGTCCTTCAAAACAGTTCCAGTGAATACGCTAATTCAGTTCGTCTGGAGTTGGACTTTTGTTTGTCATCACTGGAACAAGTTTGTCTTCTTCCTCCTCGTTTTCTTCAAGAAACTCACAAACACTCTCGAATGACTCATCCTTATCCCTGTCTTGATCTTTTCAACTTTTTCATGCACATGTAAAAAAAAGACAAAAGATAACCTGCAAATATAAAAAATTATCTTTTGAAAAATAAACAATCTGTCTTGTTGTATTTGTATTTTATACCTACTTATATATATATATATATATATACACATATATATACATACATATATATATACATATATATATATATATATATATATATATACGAGACTACATTCCATAGTGACCCGTTGGGTCACTATGGAATTCATGTATGAGCATGACACTTGTGATGTAAAGAAATAGTTGTTTTTTTTTACATAACAGAAACATTTCTATGAAATTATATTAAAATGTAAAAGAATACAGATATATTCATATGAGTCGTTCTGTTTATTATAATTGATTATTGTTTAAAAAAAATTACAGTTACTGAATTATAAGTGGTTGGGCATACTTATAGGTAAATGTGCACTGAACCGATACCATAATACTTATTATAGTGAAATTCAAATTTTGATATATCTGCTTTTTTTTTTTTTACATTGTTCATTTCTGTATTACGTTTAAGTCATTTTAAACCCCCTCTTGCCATTTTAAATGATAATTTCGAAATAATAATGTTAATATTTCAGCGTCCCAATTGTTCTTTTTTGTTGTTTATTTTAAACCCCACTCTTCCTATGTTAAATGAGAATTTCGAAATAATAACGTTAATATTTCAGCGTTCCAATTGTTCTTTTTTTTTCGCGTTTAAATTATCCAAATAAACAATTTTTTATAATGTCAATTTTTTTACATCGTTCATTTCTGTATGACGTTTAAGTTATTTTAAACCCTACTTTTCCCATGTTAAATAATAATTTCGAAATAATAACGTCAATATTTCAGTGCGCAGGTCATGCAACCGGATTTCGTAAACCGGAAAGTGGGTTACAAACATCGTTACAAGATCATTTGAGTTTTATAATATATATATATATATATATATATATATATATATATATATACATATATATATATATAATAGTTGTATGGATTAGTTTCCTAGAGATAAATGCAATGAATGCGTGCGATTACTCAACGGTACTCAGCGGATTAAAGTGCTGATATTTAGTCTGTTTTTATACATACATTATTGGTTAAATACGTGCATACATGTTTCAGTGGAATACTAATTCAAGGAGACAACTTCATAATACTATAAAAAAGAAGCGATATTAAAACGAGCACAGGATTACACTGGATGTAATCTTGACGCTTTTTTCAATATCGCTGCTTTTTGTGGTCTGATGAGGTTGTCTCCTTGAGTTAGGATTCCACTGAATCATGTAGGCACATACGTAACCAAAAATGTGTGTATAATAAACAGACTATATATATATATATATATATATATATATATGTATATATAATACGGTTTGCGTGGGTTTGTTACTTCGGTATGGACTCCGAAACAGTTGGGCCGATTTCTTGGAAATATAAGTACACATTTTCATTGTGCGTCTTGGAGGGGTTGTGTATACGTTTTGTATCGGAGTGTCTCGGATAAATGTTAAAATTGATAATCAGAAATATCTGATTCATACAGCCTAATATTACATGTGAATTTGAGGAATTTTTCACTGCAGAAGCAGACGCGCCCGGCGAATATAATGAATAGTATGCTCTTTGATTTGAATGAATATTTTTGTTTAGGGCACAATTGTACAATGATACATAATTTTTGTATTTTAAACTTTACTACAATTCACTTCATTGATTTTTTAACTTTAATTTAATTAAACTATTAGAGGATATATGAATGAATTTATTAATCTATTCGACATTACAGTGTATGCTAAATTGTATTTTGGACTAAGTCACTGCAAGGAGGTATGTGAAGCTTTCAATGCGGCGGGGTTCTCCTTGTAGCCTTAAGCTTTTTACTTAAAAAATAGGAGGCTTTACATTGGAATAGACTTCGTAATAACATTAAATAAATTAAATGTATACACTTTTTATTGCCTTTTAATCCCAGAAAATCCACAGGGGTACTAGGTATTTAAGTAGCAACATGTCTGTTTTCATGAGAATTGAAATTCTGCAGGTCAGAGTAGGGGAATCTGGAGCCGGAAATGGAATTACAAAGTCTAGCAATCCTAGGGAAGAAACTATTAGAGTAGCAACCTTTCTGGGATCTGGGGAATTCTACTGTGTAGGAGTGAGGTGTTGCTTGCGGCTTTGTCATTAGTATTTATGCGAAAAGGTAGAAGGATTTGTAGTTCGGCGGAGCACACTCTATTAAAATAGTTGTAAAACAGAGGAACGTAATGTGTAATAATAATTCCAACGTTTGTAACAATCTGTTTAAAAATCTTTAATAGAAATAGACCCTGTTGCGCTAAGTGATATACGTTCTTTAAGCTCGTGGTTAATTTTTTTATAAGATTTAAAGGTATGAATCTAGCAAAACATCGTTTTAAAGTTTTTGGTTGATCTCTCTTTAGTTACCAACATAAGCTTTTTTTTTTTTTTTTTTTTTTTTTTTTTTTCAATTTTCACCCCAAACAAGGCACAGTGCCACTTTGAAGCAGGGGGCTACTATTAGGGAATTAATTAGCGGGGTCATTATGAAGGGAGAAGAGTAGAAAGATGTTTGTTAACATTACACTTGAACTTCTGCATATCATTGCAGTTGGGAAAGCAGAATCCCGGAAGGGAGTTCCAAAGACCCGCAGTTCTGGGGAAGAAACTATTGGAGTAAAAGGCTTTCTTGCACCTAGGGATCTCCACTGTAAAGGGATGAGACTTAGTAGCTTGTCGGGTTTGTCGGGGGTAGTTACGTCGGGGAGGTACAAGTGTTTGCAGTTCGTCAGAGCATTCACCATTAAAGTATTTGTAGAACAGGCAGAGGGATGCAACATCTCGTCGATGGGACAGAGGTTGAAGCCCAGATGACAGTTCAGGACCTATCAGGTTTGCGACTCTTTTTTGAACCCTGTCCAGGAGCGAGAGACAAGCAGCAGATGCACCAGCCCAGATGTGACAACAGTACTCCATACATGGGCGAATGGTTGCCTTATAGAGGTATAGGATACTGGCAGGCGTAAGTAGTTTTCTAGCACGGTAGAGGGAGCCAACCTTCCTTGCAGCAGCCTTGGCAATGCTCTCAATGTATCTATTCCAGTTCATATTCCCTGTAAACGTTAGGCCGAGGAGTTTAAAAGAAGTACTTTCAGGCAATGTGTTCTTGGCCATTGCTATTGGTGGTAGAGAAGGTTTCTTGTAGTTATTGAAGGAAACAAGCTTAGTCTTAGCAGCATTGAATGAGACCAACCATTTTTGTCCCCATTCCACTACGGATTGGAGGTCATCCTCTAGTGTTTCTGCCATTTTCTTGGATATGTGTTCATTTGTTTTCCCCTCATATCTGTTATAGAGAGTGGTGTCATCGGCAAATATACCCATCTCCGAAACAATATTATCAGGGAGGTCGTTTATGAATATCAGGAACAATAGAGGTCCAAGGATAGACCCCTGAGGCACTCCCGCATTTATGTCATATTGTTTGGATGTACGTCCGTCGAGGACAACTTTGATTTTTCTATTACTTAAGAAGGATTTAATTACGTTATGAATTCTTCCAGTGATTCCATATGATCTAATTTTCCTTAGAAGACCATCGTGCCATACCCTGTCAAAAGCCTTAGATATATCAAGGGCCACCGCTCTACCCTCCCCTGTTTTATCCAATGAACGGTATATACGTTCAGAAACTACAGTTAAGATATCTGCTGTTGAACGGGCTTGCCTGAATCCATATTGTTTGTCAGTCAAGAGTTTAGCAGCTGTTAGGTGCTGGACTAGGGCTTTATTAACTAAGGACTCAAATATTTTGGCGAAAAGCGGGAGGAGGCTAATGGGGCGATAATTTAGTGGGTCAGTTCTTTCACCAGAATTCTTGAAGACTGGTACCACAGAGGCGGTTTTCCAGCAGTCGGGAAAACAAGATTCGTTAAGGCATTTATTGTAAAGTTTGGACAGAACTGGAGCAACCTCGGCAGAGCATTTTTTTAATAGCACAGCCGGGATGAGATCTGGTCCACATGCTTTAGAGGTGTCTAGGTTTTTTATAATAGCATGTACCTGAGAAGGGGTGATTTTCAAGTCGTCAAGTGTGGCGTCTGTTCGCAGAGGAAAATCAGGGAGTGAGTGGTGTACCGAGTTCAGTGTGGAGTTTGAGGCAAACCGACTGGCAAGCAGATTAGCCTTGTCAGTTGCCGTGCAAGCAACCTCATGATTGTTTGTTAGTGGGGGAATAATTGACTGTCCATTATTAACTACGCTGTTGTAGATTTTCCAAAAATCCCGGGTTCCTAATTTCTGTGCTTCGATGCGCTTTCTGGTGGTTTCAGAGTAATCTGACTTAGCTGTGTCTATCACTCTCTTACAATTATTTCTAGCTTCTATAAACTTCTGTTTATTTGAGCTGGACTTATGTCGGTTGAATCTGCGGAACGCATGCTGCCTTTGACAAATGGCAGCTGCACAAGCAGAAGTAAACCATTGGGGGGAGTGGGGCTTGCTATAGTATTTCCGTGCGGGAACATGTGCTTCAATAGCAGTTTTGAACCATTCAGTTGTCTCATTTGCACACTGTTCCGCTGGAAGAGTAAAGATATTTTGCCATGGGGCATCTCTGATGAGCTCCCTGATGGCTTCCCAATCAGCCTTTTTGTAATACCTCGTTGTTTTGAGTAGTGGGTCTTCAGTTTTAGGGCGAGAATTTAGGCTGATTTCTACCATTATCACAGCGTGATCAGCATTCCCGAGTGGGCTATGGGCATTTGTTGTACAGTCATTGGGAACTGTTGTCAGAAAGAGATCTAGAAGTGAGGCATGTTGATCGTGCTGGTCTGGGAAACGTGTCGGAAATGTAACCATCTGAGATAGGGAATGAGATATAGAGAAGCTATATGTGGCGCTACCAGCTACGTCTGTGTGATTTGAGAATCCTAGCCAGTTACTGTGGTGGACATTGAAGTCACCAAATACATGTATTTGTGCGCTAGTATCGAGGGAGAGTGCTATATCTATGCTGTCTGAGACTTTGTTTATTAGGGTACAGTCTTGGTTTGAGGGAGAGCGGTAGAGAAAATATAAGTAGCTAATATTGTGTTGCATATTTAGTCTGAAGCACATAAAGGCCTGGCCCTCTGATTCTAGTTTTATTTCTCTAGTTAGGGGGAGGGTGTTTCGAATATAGACTCCAAGTCCATGCATATGTCTGTCCGAGTCCTTACGGTAGAGTGGGAGATAACCAGGCATGTTAAAGTGGTTAGAGGGTATGGAGGAGTGAAGGTTAGTTTCACTTAATGCTAAGATATCCGGGGTGTTTACAAGGAGAAATGACTCAACATCATCTAAGTTAGTTCTAAGCCAGCGGATATTAGTAAATGCAAGCCTCAAGGGAGGAGGCAGGTTGGTTTTCTTTGAGTTTGGTCCTGGTTTAAACGTATCTTTTGCTTGAGCTGTCATTTCATTTTATTTTATTTAAAAGTTTCAGTTAGGGTGGATGAGTGAGGGGGTGCTGGACAAGTAGTTGTGCAGAATACCAGACATGCAATACAAGTAGACCATCAGCTGTCCTCCCCCACAGGATTGTGGCCTCGGGAAAGCCCACCGGGGATGAGTGCAGGGTCCCTTTCCATGCGCGACATGGCACTACAAACATCCCGATATTTTACAACTGTTGATGGAGCAGCCGCTCTAAGCGCTACCAAAGAGTTAGGGCTCCTGTACTATCAGTCGGAAACAGCAGCCAGGAACTGTCAATCCGGTACCCTCAATCCATTAGGCAAAGCCAGCCCAGTCCAACTGCACTGACATATATGGCACTGAAGCACCCCACTGTGTCCAGTTTAGGGGGATGGGATGTGGCAGGAGTGGGGAAAAGCGGCGTTCATTACCCTAGTCAGGAAACAAGGTCAACCACTGGGTGATTCAAGCGAGTCCCTGTGATAGTACCTCTACGCCTGGCCAATAGGCAAAGAAGGAGTATGAAAGCCGAGCGATAGACAGAGTCTATCTCCTCCTTAAGCAGTTTAGGTTTGCCAACCGGTGATTTGTTTGAGTCACCAGCTCTAGGAAGGTTGTCGTCCAGGACTGAAGAGGCCTCCCTCCCCTAGGTTTAGTTTCAGAGTTTTCCTTCTCCTAGACGGATGGCCTGGGAAGACCTACGGGTCCATCAGCTCCGAGGGGGTTCGCCCCGCGCCTGGGTCCTAATCCAGGTATTTCTGCGACCCCGCATGGGTAGTTAATATTTATTGGTTATTTAGGTTAATATCTCCTGGAAAATCGGGCATTTAGGTTAGCTTCTACAGAAGATTTTCACTCCTCAAGTGTGGTTTAAAAAGGGCATTATTATGCTGTCCATTTTCATTTATACTGAGAGAGGGCATACGTAAAAATTCATGCAGTGGAAGCAGTTAAATTTGCTACAGTATTGGATCGAGAGAGTCGAGTTGATGTATGGTTAGATATAGTTTTGTAAGTTTAGCAATGTATGGTTAGATATGGTTTAGTAGGTTTAGGAATGTATGGTTAGATATGGTTTAGTAGGTTTAGGAATTAGGATAAAGTGCTAGAGTATGATCTACTTTCTATTAGAAATTCTGATTTGGTGCCCAAACCGGACATTTAGTAAGACTGAAAGATTTGATATGTTCAGTATAGAGACAAGAGAACATTTGAAATGGAGTACAGTTATACCTGATAGATATAGGTTATTGCATATTCTGTAAGTATAGTAAAAGTATAGATGGATGGATAAGTAGTATTGTATACGAATGCATGGAATTTTAGACAATTTGAGTAAGTTGCCTTTAGACTACAACTAAGGAGAATGACTTCGCCTTTCTCTTAATATCCGGAAGTTTTTATTTCAATGAGTACCGGTTTAGTTTGTGTAATAATTATTGCAATACTATCTCTTAATAAAGTGATATTAACGGTTACTGTTCATTATAGATTACTTTAAGTCAATGTATTGGACTAAGGCTAGTAAGTATTTACTTAGAAGCTTGGTTATGGGTTGGGAGTTATAATCGGGAGCATGCCTAGGAAATTTTAGGTGTTAATGGGTATCGATTTGCGAGTTTGTTAAGGTCAAGGGCGGAGAGCAAGGACCCATCTAAGTTACGGGAGACGGATTTGTTTAGTGTCAACTTAGGAAGTAGAGCAGATTTGATTTGTTAGTGATCAGGAGAAAGAGAATTTAAGTAAAAAATAATAAGGTTTGTCATGCAAAACAGACAAGGCAGTCATCTTGGAGGTAAAGTATCTATAGGAGGTACTTGCTTAGTATACAAGCAGCAGTATTTTGTAGTTTGGAGAGGAATTTTAGGTACAATAGTTTCATGACTTATTGCAAAAGTCCGTAGTCAAGGTGAGGGACGATGTACTTCTAATATTGAAACTGGGTTTTTCTAATTTTAAAAGTAGTTGACTAGAGTGTTATTAGGTGTTCTACTTTGCTTAGGGATAGAATAAAGATTTAAGGTAATATTCAGGGTGATATAAGCAGTTTCATGAGGATTGGATATATGATCACTGGATGTTGAACTGCTCAGGAGGATTCTTGTATCAATTAAGAAGGATGTCTTGGTGATATAAGATTTGAGAAATTAAGAGTCTGGGGATACAGAGAGCTTTGAGCCGATGAGGATTCAGTATAGGCGATTTTATATAGGTAACAAAGGTGGTTTAGTTTAGTACGCACGTATTGTACATATTAAGTATACTGCTTCAGTTCAATCCTCTAACGCAAAGGAAAATCCGTTTGCATTCCGGTTTGCAATTTTGTCAAGAGGGGAAATTTAAAAACAGCTTATCTAATTGTTGATGATATCAGTTTATAGACAATAGTATAGACTGATAAATTGTTGTGTAAGGCATAAGAGCCCCTCATCTTCAGATGAGATGATGGATCACGAGCATAAGTTCGGAGCAGGGATCCGGAAAGGAAATGGACGTGTACAAGCAAGGGGGGGGTCACTGATGTTTATAACTTTTTATTTTTTTTCTTAAAAAAAAAAAAAAAAAAAAAAAATTTAATTTTTTTTTTTTCGATGGCTGATTATATTAAGTATCGTACTTAAATAAAGTTTTCATGTCCTCTAAATAACTTAGCATAATTTCTTTTTTTACCGAGTTTGTCTTTACTATAGCATTGACTTATTAATTAAGTGACATGGCATTGTAAGCGGCGAAATAGTCTATTTAAGTGAAGAAAAGTTATCGGTTACAATATGCCTGAAAATGGAAAGAATATTAGCTTTAAATTATATGCGAACAGTTAGGAATTTTTACTTAGCTTTGGTTTTTTTTTTCTTGGATACTCGAGGCTAAAAAGCATGGTGGTCGTTTGTTTCACTTGGCCTCATACGGTCAAATGGCACTTGTGGTACCAAGATGCTATCTAATTAGGGAGACGGTGTGGGCTGATTTAGAGGGAGGGGGGTCACTTAGTGAAAAGTGTTCCAGTTGGCGGCGCGACATATTTCTTTACATGTGTATCGTTTTTAGGGGTATTAATGTTAACAATTGAATACGCGTTTCAAACAAATATGATGGAAATAAAATATTAATAGATATAACGTAAAAGTAATGGCATAAGTAACGTACAAGGTGAAAAGCGGAAAAAACTGAAAAGGAAATGTGCAGTTGAAAAGTACAGCTTTAGGAAAGAATTTAAATAATAAACTTACGGTGCGTAAGGATTCGTTGAAATAAGTTTTAACCGTCGTGAAGGAAAACCAACAATAAATTGAGAATCATAGAGTTTTAGGTTTAATTCAATAAATCTAATTATTTATAGGTTTTTTTTTTAATATATGCAATAATTGAACATGCAATAAGTCTAGATTTATAACACGGTGGAAATGATATTTAAATAAGGTTTTCATGTCCTCTAAATAACTTAGCATAATTTCTTTTTTTACCGAGTTTGTCTTTACTATAGCATTGACTTATTAATTAAGTGACATGGCATTGTAAGCGGCGAAATAGTCTATTTAAGTGAAGAAAAGTTATCGGTTACAATATGCCTGAAAATGGAAAGAATATTAGCTTTAAATTATATGCGAACAGTTAGGAATTTTTACTTAGCTTTGGTTTTTTTTTTCTTGGATACTCGAGGCTAAAAAGCATGGTGGTCGTTTGTTTCACTTGGCCTCATACGGTCAAATGGCACTTGTGGTACCAAGATGCTATCTAATTAGGGAGACGGTGTGGGCTGATTTAGAGGGAGGGGGGTCACTTAGTGAAAAGTGTTCCAGTTGGCGGCGCGACATATTTCTTTACATGTGTATCGTTTTTAGGGGTATTAATGTTAACAATTGAATACGCGTTTCAAACAAATATGATGGAAATAAAATATTAATAGATATAACGTAAAAGTAATGGCATAAGTAACGTACAAGGTGAAAAGCGGAAAAAACTGAAAAGGAAATGTGCAGTTGAAAAGTACAGCTTTAGGAAAGAATTTAAATAATAAACTTACGGTGCGTAAGGATTCGTTGAAATAAGTTTTAACCGTCGTGAAGGAAAACCAACAATAAATTGAGAATCATAGAGTTTTAGGTTTAATTCAATAAATCTAATTATTTATAGGTTTTTTTTTTAATATATGCAATAATTGAACATGCAATAAGTCTAGATTTATAACACGGTGGAAATGATATTTAAATAAGGTTTTCATGTCCTCTAAATAACTTAGCATAATTTCTTTTTTTACCGAGTTTGTCTTTACTATAGCATTGACTTATTAATTAAGTGACATGGCATTGTAAGCGGCGAAATAGTCTATTTAAGTGAAGAAAAGTTATCGGTTACAATATGCCTGAAAATGGAAAGAATATTAGCTTTAAATTATATGCGAACAGTTAGGAATTTTTACTTAGCTTTGGTTTTTTTTTTCTTGGATACTCGAGGCTAAAAAGCATGGTGGTCGTTTGTTTCACTTGGCCTCATACGGTCAAATGGCACTTGTGGTACCAAGATGCTATCTAATTAGGGAGACGGTGTGGGCTGATTTAGAGGGAGGGGGGTCACTTAGTGAAAAGTGTTCCAGTTGGCGGCGCGACATATTTCTTTACATGTGTATCGTTTTTAGGGGTATTAATGTTAACAATTGAATACGCGTTTCAAACAAATATGATGGAAATAAAATATTAATAGATATAACGTAAAAGTAATGGCATAAGTAACGTACAAGGTGAAAAGCGGAAAAAACTGAAAAGGAAATGTGCAGTTGAAAAGTACAGCTTTAGGAAAGAATTTAAATAATAAACTTACGGTGCGTAAGGATTCGTTGAAATAAGTTTTAACCGTCGTGAAGGAAAACCAACAATAAATTGAGAATCATAGAGTTTTAGGTTTAATTCAATAAATCTAATTATTTATAGGTTTTTTTTTAATATATGCAATAATTGAACATGCAATAAGTCTAGATTTATAACACGGTGGAAATGATATTTAAATAAGGTTTTCATGTCCTCTAAATAACTTAGCATAATTTCTTTTTTTACCGAGTTTGTCTTTACTATAGCATTGACTTATTAATTAAGTGACATGGCATTGTAAGCGGCGATATAGTCTATTTAAGTGAAGAAAAGTTATCGGTTACAATATGCCTGAAAATGGAAAGAATATTAGCTTTAAATTATATGCGAACAGTTAGGAATTTTTACTTAGCTTTGTTTTTTTTTTTCTTGGATACTCGAGGCTAAAAAGCATGGTGGTCGTTTGTTTCACTTGGCCTCATACGGTCAAATGGCACTTGTGGTACCAAGATGCTATCTAATTAGGGAGACGGTGTGGGCTGATTTAGAGGGAGGGGGGTCACTTAGTGAAAAGTGTTCCAGTTGGCGGCGCGACATATTTCTTTACATGTGTATCGTTTTTAGGGGTATTAATGTTAACAATTGAATACGCGTTTCAAACAAATATGATGGAAATAAAATATTAATAGATATAACGTAAAAGTAATGGCATAAGTAACGTACAAGGTGAAAAGCGGAAAAAACTGAAAAGGAAATGTGCAGTTGAAAAGTACAGCTTTAGGAAAGAATTTAAATAATAAACTTACGGTGCGTAAGGATTCGTTGAAATAAGTTTTAACCGTCGTGAAGGAAAACCAACAATAAATTGAGAATCATAGAGTTTTAGGTTTAATTCAATAAATCTAATTATTTATAGGTTTTTTTTTTAATATATGCAATAATTGAACATGCAATAAGTCTAGATTTATAACACGGTGGAAATGATATTTAAATAAGGTTTTCATGTCCTCTAAATAACTTAGCATAATTTCTTTTTTTACCGAGTTTGTCTTTACTATAGCATTGACTTATTAATTAAGTGACATGGCATTGTAAGCGGCGAAATAGTCTATTTAAGTGAAGAAAAGTTATCGGTTACAATATGCCTGAAAATGGAAAGAATATTAGCTTTAAATTATATGCGAACAGTTAGGAATTTTTACTTAGCTTTGTTTTTTTTTTTCTTGGATACTCGAGGCTAAAAAGCATGGTGGTCGTTTGTTTCACTTGGCCTCATACGGTCAAATGGCACTTGTGGTACCAAGATGCTATCTAATTAGGGAGACGGTGTGGGCTGATTTAGAGGGAGGGGGGTCACTTAGTGAAAAGTGTTCCAGTTGGCGGCGCGACATATTTCTTTACATGTGTATCGTTTTTAGGGGTATTAATGTTAACAATTGAATACGCGTTTCAAACAAATATGATGGAAATAAAATATTAATAGATATAACGTAAAAGTAATGGCATAAGTAACGTACAAGGTGAAAAGCGGAAAAAACTGAAAAGGAAATGTGCAGTTGAAAAGTACAGCTTTAGGAAAGAATTTAAATAATAAACTTACGGTGCGTAAGGATTCGTTGAAATAAGTTTTAACCGTCGTGAAGGAAAACCAACAATAAATTGAGAATCATAGAGTTTTAGGTTTAATTCAATAAATCTAATTATTTATAGGTTTTTTTTTTAATATATGCAATAATTGAACATGCAATAAGTCTAGATTTATAACACGGTGGAAATGATATTTAAATAAGGTTTTCATGTCCTCTAAATAACTTAGCATAATTTCTTTTTTTACCGAGTTTGTCTTTACTATAGCATTGACTTATTAATTAAGTGACATGGCATTGTAAGCGGCGAAATAGTCTATTTAAGTGAAGAAAAGTTATCGGTTACAATATGCCTGAAAATGGAAAGAATATTAGCTTTAAATTATATGCGAACAGTTAGGAATTTTTACTTAGCTTTGGTTTTTTTTTTCTTGGATACTCGAGGCTAAAAAGCATGGTGGTCGTTTGTTTCACTTGGCCTCATACGGTCAAATGGCACTTGTGGTACCAAGATGCTATCTAATTAGGGAGACGGTGTGGGCTGATTTAGAGGGAGGGGGGTCACTTAGTGAAAAGTGTTCCAGTTGGCGGCGCGACATATTTCTTTACATGTGTATCGTTTTTAGGGGTATTAATGTTAACAATTGAATACGCGTTTCAAACAAATATGATGGAAATAAAATATTAATAGATATAACGTAAAAGTAATGGCATAAGTAACGTACAAGGTGAAAAGCGGAAAAAACTGAAAAGGAAATGTGCAGTTGAAAAGTACAGCTTTAGGAAAGAATTTAAATAATAAACTTACGGTGCGTAAGGATTCGTTGAAATAAGTTTTAACCGTCGTGAAGGAAAACCAACAATAAATTGAGAATCATAGAGTTTTAGGTTTAATTCAATAAATCTAATTATTTATAGGTTTTTTTTTTAATATATGCAATAATTGAACATGCAATAAGTCTAGATTTATAACACGGTGGAAATGATATTTAAATAAGGTTTTCATGTCCTCTAAATAACTTAGCATAATTTCTTTTTTTACCGAGTTTGTCTTTACTATAGCATTGACTTATTAATTAAGTGACATGGCATTGTAAGCGGCGAAATAGTCTATTTAAGTGAAGAAAAGTTATCGGTTACAATATGCCTGAAAATGGAAAGAATATTAGCTTTAAATTATATGCGAACAGTTAGGAATTTTTACTTAGCTTTGGTTTTTTTTTTCTTGGATACTCGAGGCTAAAAAGCATGGTGGTCGTTTGTTTCACTTGGCCTCATACGGTCAAATGGCACTTGTGGTACCAAGATGCTATCTAATTAGGGAGACGGTGTGGGCTGATTTAGAGGGAGGGGGGTCACTTAGTGAAAAGTGTTCCAGTTGGCGGCGCGACATATTTCTTTACATGTGTATCGTTTTTAGGGGTATTAATGTTAACAATTGAATACGCGTTTCAAACAAATATGATGGAAATAAAATATTAATAGATATAACGTAAAAGTAATGGCATAAGTAACGTACAAGGTGAAAAGCGGAAAAAACTGAAAAGGAAATGTGCAGTTGAAAAGTACAGCTTTAGGAAAGAATTTAAATAATAAACTTACGGTGCGTAAGGATTCGTTGAAATAAGTTTTAACCGTCGTGAAGGAAAACCAACAATAAATTGAGAATCATAGAGTTTTAGGTTTAATTCAATAAATCTAATTATTTATAGGTTTTTTTTTTAATATATGCAATAATTGAACATGCAATAAGTCTAGATTTATAACACGGTGGAAATGATATTTAAATAAGGTTTTCATGTCCTCTAAATAACTTAGCATAATTTCTTTTTTTACCGAGTTTGTCTTTACTATAGCATTGACTTATTAATTAAGTGACATGGCATTGTAAGCGGCGAAATAGTCTATTTAAGTGAAGAAAAGTTATCGGTTACAATATGCCTGAAAATGGAAAGAATATTAGCTTTAAATTATATGCGAACAGTTAGGAATTTTTACTTAGCTTTGGTTTTTTTTTTCTTGGATACTCGAGGCTAAAAAGCATGGTGGTCGTTTGTTTCACTTGGCCTCATACGGTCAAATGGCACTTGTGGTACCAAGATGCTATCTAATTAGGGAGACGGTGTGGGCTGATTTAGAGGGAGGGGGGTCACTTAGTGAAAAGTGTTCCAGTTGGCGGCGCGACATATTTCTTTACATGTGTATCGTTTTTAGGGGTATTAATGTTAACAATTGAATACGCGTTTCAAACAAATATGATGGAAATAAAATATTAATAGATATAACGTAAAAGTAATGGCATAAGTAACGTACAAGGTGAAAAGCGGAAAAAACTGAAAAGGAAATGTGCAGTTGAAAAGTACAGCTTTAGGAAAGAATTTAAATAATAAACTTACGGTGCGTAAGGATTCGTTGAAATAAGTTTTAACCGTCGTGAAGGAAAACCAACAATAAATTGAGAATCATAGAGTTTTAGGTTTAATTCAATAAATCTAATTATTTATAGGTTTTTTTTTTAATATATGCAATAATTGAACATGCAATAAGTCTAGATTTATAACACGGTGGAAATGATATTTAAATAAGGTTTTCATGTCCTCTAAATAACTTAGCATAATTTCTTTTTTTACCGAGTTTGTCTTTACTATAGCATTGACTTATTAATTAAGTGACATGGCATTGTAAGCGGCGAAATAGTCTATTTAAGTGAAGAAAAGTTATCGGTTACAATATGCCTGAAAATGGAAAGAATATTAGCTTTAAATTATATGCGAACAGTTAGGAATTTTTACTTAGCTTTGGTTTTTTTTTTCTTGGATACTCGAGGCTAAAAAGCATGGTGGTCGTTTGTTTCACTTGGCCTCATACGGTCAAATGGCACTTGTGGTACCAAGATGCTATCTAATTAGGGAGACGGTGTGGGCTGATTTAGAGGGAGGGGGGTCACTTAGTGAAAAGTGTTCCAGTTGGCGGCGCGACATATTTCTTTACATGTGTATCGTTTTTAGGGGTATTAATGTTAACAATTGAATACGCGTTTCAAACAAATATGATGGAAATAAAATATTAATAGATATAACGTAAAAGTAATGGCATAAGTAACGTACAAGGTGAAAAGCGGAAAAAACTGAAAAGGAAATGTGCAGTTGAAAAGTACAGCTTTAGGAAAGAATTTAAATAATAAACTTACGGTGCGTAAGGATTCGTTGAAATAAGTTTTAACCGTCGTGAAGGAAAACCAACAATAAATTGAGAATCATAGAGTTTTAGGTTTAATTCAATAAATCTAATTATTTATAGTTTTTTTTTTAATATATGCAATAATTGAACATGCAATAAGTCTAGATTTATAACACGGTGGAAATGATATTTAAATAAGGTTTTCATGTCCTCTAAATAACTTAGCATAATTTCTTTTTTTACCGAGTTTGTCTTTACTATAGCATTGACTTATTAATTAAGTGACATGGCATTGTAAGCGGCGAAATAGTCTATTTAAGTGAAGAAAAGTTATCGGTTACAATATGCCTGAAAATGGAAAGAATATTAGCTTTAAATTATATGCGAACAGTTAGGAATTTTTACTTAGCTTTGGTTTTTTTTTCTTGGATACTCGAGGCTAAAAAGCATGGTGGTCGTTTGTTTCACTTGGCCTCATACGGTCAAATGGCACTTGTGGTACCAAGATGCTATCTAATTAGGGAGACGGTGTGGGCTGATTTAGAGGGAGGGGGGTCACTTAGTGAAAAGTGTTCCAGTTGGCGGCGCGACATATTTCTTTACATTCGCCGCTTACAATGCCATGTCACTTAATTAATAAGTCAATGCTATAGTAAAGACAAACTCGGTAAAAAAAGAAATTATGCTAAGTTATTTAGAGGACATGAAAACCTTATTTAAATATTATTTCCACCGTGTTATAAATCTAGACTTATTGCATGTTCAATTATTGCATATATTAAAAAAAAAACCTATAAATAATTAGATTTATTGAATTAAACCTAAAACTCTATGATTCTCAATTTATTGTTGGTTTTCCTTCACGACGGTTAAAACTTATTTCAACGAATCCTTACGCACCGTAAGTTTATTATTTAAATTCTTTCCTAAAGCTGTACTTTTCAACTGCACATTTCCTTTTCAGTTTTTTCCGCTTTTCACCTTGTACGTTACTTATGTCATTACTTTTACGTTATATCTATTAATATTTTATTTCCATCATATTTGTTTGAAACGCGTATTCAATTGTTAACATTAATACCCCTAAAAACGATACACATGTAAAAAATAAGCTTCGATCATATACTATTCTTTGAAAACCGATATCTTTAGCTAGCTTTCTTTATATGGTGAAACGCAGAAATAATTGCATGGATTATAAAAGCCGGCTATCATCGCACTAGTAGATCTTCAACAAATTTCGTTTGCACCAAAATGTTCTTGATGAGTCGAAAAAGAAATATCATCTCAAATACTGTAATACCATAACCCATATCTCTATGCAATTAAAAATAGACACGTTTTTACATAATTCACGCAACAGCTTATTCTATCTACATGTGACACGGTTTTAATTATTTCCCATCAAAGAAAGTATCCTTGAACATCAATCGCAAACGCAATTAATCGCTGATTTCCTTATCACAACTTAGACAATATTTGACTAAAACCACGAAAAAAATACTGAAGTTTCGTAGGATTAATAGACTCCAATCCTGTTACGTATAACCACTTGTTGTGGATTTAAGCTTTACTATGAGCCATGAATACTCTGATTCAGTGGTGAACATTTTTGCACTGGATACGATAAAGCGGTTGCTTAAAATTAAAGTAAACCTCTTTTTTTTTTTAGAAATATACCATATTTGATTCTTTCGTATTTATATAAGCTTTTCCAAATATAAATAATAAATATTCATATCTTACAAACCGAGTCTTAACGTATTCATGAACAGAGAAACAAGAAGGTATTTTTTTGGCTAATAATACGCCGAATAGAAATATATGAGGTCGCAATAATGCCCCAGCACACACAGCAACAAAAAAATTGCTTTGAGAATTGTACGTCAGATGAACGATTTAAATATTCCAGAGAAAAATAATATCCGATTCGCAAATGTGTGCTTTATGCATATAAACTTTCAAATCCGCTGAAACATATATTGTTAAAAAATATAGGGTTTATCCTTTTCTAGTTCATCATTCTCCTTCCATACCGAGCTGTAGTCTGTGTTGGTTGAAAAATATGAGCAAACCCTTTCGATTTACATTTATGAAGTTGATTTGAATAAAGAATTTTCATGATTTTAATAGAAATGTTGTTTAATAATTTACGTGGACATCTCCATAATTTTATAATAATGTATTTAAAAACTTTATTTCGATAAATAAATGTTCTCGATAGCGTTAGTGATCAGATGGAAATGCGTTTACTTCTTATATGAATCCAAATCCGTCTCCAGATGCTATATATATATATATATATATATATATATATATATATATATATATATACATATATATATATATATATATGTGGGTGGGTGGGTGGGTCTGTGTCACTGTTTGCTGGCCTGCGGCCGGTCTCATCCACATCCATTACAGTTTCTTTTGAATGCAGGCGAAATATTACGGCGGAAAAGTACTTTCAACAAATAGATGAAATGCATCAGACTTTGACAACACCAATAATTTGGCTACAGGAAAGCCTAATCATCCCCCTCGAGAATACCTGGCCGCACATTTCTAACCCAACACTACACAAGTTGAACGAATTGGACTACGAAACCCATCCTCATCGGCCATACTCTCCAAACCTCTTACGTGGTGACTATTACTTTTTCTAGCATTTCGATAACTTTCCTTAGATCGATATCAAAAACCTAAGCGATATCAAACACGCGTTCAACGTCTTCATCTCACCAGAACACAAGATGTTATCGTTACTGACATCAATTATGTTACCTTGGCAATTGTTTGTTCATTCTGATGGTGCCTATTTCAATCAATAAATTCTTGTTTAATCCAGGTTATTTTCATTTGAATTTAAAAGTTAAAGCCACAGGGAATTTCTTGTCAACCTGATAGATCATATATTCGTTTATTCTTTCGGGGGAAAAAAAACAATATCGTATATGGTATACAACGTATGCTGTCAGGTTCAGATAGATTAGTCTGCGATATTTTAGAGATGTCTTTCCTAATATTTCAATTTTTCCACCGCGAATAAGTTTATAAAATATATGTATTAAATGATACATATGAGGAAAAAACTGCAATCAATTAATGAGGAGTTAGCTTTGTTAATCGTTTTCTAGGGTTATTGTATCATTTTCCATATGTCACGGATCGCTCTCTTTCATAAATAGTACCGTCTTTAAGGTAATTCCGTCAACTAGCTATAAGTTGTTTATTTGCAACCACGCATATAAAGAACACTTTTTGTAGTTGGTGCATTAACCCCTGGATTTGGCGCAATTAACGTAAAGTACTGTACAATGTACCCTAGCACTTTTTGCTCATTGTCTCTTGCATTGATCCATAGAGATAAAACAATACGCGAATGTTATTCGAGTATATATGCATATATACTGGAGATTTTGTATTTAATCAAATAAGTAACCTTCTTAATTTCAAGGCATACATTTATGCCTAAAGATATGAATGCTAATATTCTTATATTATTTAAATAAAATTCTTTGATCTTTAATGTCAATATATCTCCCTAAAATCTCAAAGCATACAATACACCTTATTTACATAAAACCATAATCTTGTCTTCATAAATCACTTCGCCTTATAATGTATTATCTTATTTTAGCCTCTCCATGCCGAAATGGTTTCTATAATATATATATATATATATATATATATATATATATATATATATGTTATTTGTTTTTTTTTGCGATACGTTTTGAATGAATTCAGTTATTTACGAAAATGCACCTTTACCTAAATACGAGTTGGGAATAATTTACCCTTTAACCAATATAAATAGCTACAGACACATGTGTTTCATCTATTGTGGAATCAACAGTGCAAGAATTCACGATTAACGCCGATCGTAAATGTAATTGAAGTAGGTCTACAGTGATCAGGTGATTTTAACATCACTATTAATGCCCCTAGGCTAAGAAATCGATGTTCTATTGTAACATAGCGTTCTCTACGATAAGAACCCAATTTATAATGCGGTAGACATACATTCATTATGCAGTAGACATGAAGACATAATATATATATATATATATATATATATATATAAATTCGTATTCCTGTATGTTTGTTTGATTATTTGTTTTTTGCTCACAATTATATATATATACAAAAGTTTACTTACTTTGCTCTCTAATTTAGTTCTATATATTGTATGATTCTTGCAAACTAGATACAATAAAGATATCATTTCATTTGCATATTATATTAAGAAAATCAATGTTATTAAATAGCGGTGGCTTAGTTAATGTTTCTAGTGAGAGAATTGTTAAAAGTGTTCTATTAAAAACCGTTATTTAATATGTTTGAAACAATAATTATATTGATAAAATATTTAATTCAATTTTTTTGGAATTATTATTCCAACATCAATTTGTGAAAAATCTTTGTTTTACAGTTATTTGCCCCTTCGGAACAGAAGCAACAAAAAACTATCACCGAATAAAATAATTTGGTAATCTTAATGAATGTCTAGCTTGAAAAAATAATTCCGAGTGGTTAGAAACAAAGTTTGGCCTTTATTGTTTTTTTTAATATTAAACAAAAAACACTTATAAAAAAACTGAAGAAAACATTTTATTTGTTTGTTTTTATTATTCTATACAGAAATCGTAATTATTTAACGATGTGCCCCACCTAAAAAAATAAAGATCACTTTTTTGGCCTAATACGTTTTAATAGCCTTTAGAAATAATATGAAAGAAATTTTGAAAAGAATGAAAATTAACATTTCACAGGGGGATCACTTTTCCATATTGGTTTACAGTCGAATAAGCACCCACTGTTTGGCCACCAACCGTCCAACGAGACAAGTCATCTCTAGCATTTTTAAAGTTGGCGGTCGATGGGAGAGAGGACAATACATGACAAATACAATTTGATGGGAGGGCGGGAATTACATTGAAAACATAAAATAACGATAAATTTTATTAATTTTTATGAGACCACCCTGTACTTTCACCTAACAATTTCATAAATAAAACTATATCCAAAATTTGACAAATTACATGGGGGTCATTACAATTTCGAAACATTTGATATAATTGTTTTGGAAATAATTTTGGTCGATCTTAATTATTTTTTCAGGGGGGGGGGGTCTGGCTACTTGGCTAATTTTTTTTTTAGAATCACCCGGGCATTCGCTGCTATTTTATTGAAACAAAAGTTGTAATGATTTATTTTTCATTATTTTTTTGTGGGGGGGGGGGAGTTCTTTCCAGTGCTCGATATCCGGAGACTAGTTTCTTCTCTTTGTATTTCGTCTACCGAAATATAGTGGTGGAGAAGGTATCACATACTTCTTTTTTGAGGCGATTACATTTTCATGTTGTTTATTTTTGGAGTTGTTGTGGCGGTATCCACGTTTTGCTCATGATGAAAATGATGAGTATAGCAGGTGTGTCCCAAACGGAACTTCAAGTCAACCGAGGCAACGCCAGGTACCAATGCTACTATATATATATATATATATATATATAGAGAGAGAGAGAGAGAGACAGAGACAGAGACAGAGAAAGAGAGGAAGAGAAAAGATGGGAAATAGAAATAGAGAGGTTGAAAAGATAACAGCACCATCATATAAATTCATATGTGAAATAAATAATAAATGTATCAAATATTACCTTTGTAGTTTTTTGTCTGTTAGTTACTGGTGCTTTAGCCTTTCGAATTAATGTCCTTTATTCAAGAAAATTTGAAACATTTCTCGTTTATTTACCTGCGTGTGTGACCTTATTTTTCTGTTCACAGAATTTCTTGCTTCCATTGTTCTTTGAATAAGCAAGAAATTAAAAGTGTTCACCTTGTTGTTGAATTTCCATTTTTTTAGGTCTTCATCTGCAATGGCTAATAAATATTAATATTTACATTCCATCTGTGTGTAAGTAAAGTATACTAACATCGAAAAGTAAGCGTTACTCGAACGAAGCGATAATTAGATCACACAGTGTAAGATCCCAAAAAAGCAATCGGCACATAATTACGACTATTGTCAGAGAACTACGAAAGAGTTCAGTCTTCTTGTTCTAGTAGATATAAAACTGTAAAATAATTAAAGAAACCCATTGTAAGCATTGCTGTATAGTTTTATGAAAGACGCATTGACATGCGTTCAGAATTGGAAAAAGTTTAACGAACTTTATAGTTGCCTTAACAGACAGAAATGTTGACCAGATAAAATAGATGTTTATTCCACGTTATGTTTGCTTGCATTTCTGTGACTTGATCAATGATGTAAAGGTAGAATATATTACAAATAAACTTTTGACATTGTGTAATAGTGATAATATAGAATGTTTGCAAATGTTCCACACACGTTATTTATGTCCTTTATTAACTGGACAAAAATATTGCGAAAACAGAATCATGCTTCATTCACAAACTGATAACGACCTACTCACCGTAAAGAGGAAACATTTTAGAATCTCGTATATAGGAAAAATTAGACATGCAACGATATTCAGCGTGTAAAGAAAAATAAAGTATGAGATAAATAGAAATAGTTTTACTGAGTAGGCAAGTAGAAGAGAATAGGAAAAAGAAAATATAACATAAAGGAACTTGATAACAAAAGGAACTGCGTGTAGTATTTATAAGACTGAGCAATGAAAGTGAGCCTGCGCAAATAGTTTCCATGACTTCGTATTAAGGATCTTTTTTTTATCTCTGATTAACAAATGATTTTAACTATCGTTATATTACACTATATACGGCATAATAACATTGACACACCGATTCCCGTTAACTAATTGAAGTGAAGAGACATTGAACCTCGCTAATACTAAAATGGGTGGCCATTTGTTAATATCAGGTGTTGTATGTTCTAGGATCCTGAAGAGGGATGGGCGCCGCTAGGCTATTCGTGGTGCATAAAATAATGCAGCGCTCCCAAATCTCCGGAGGATTAACATACTCGTTTATATTACACTATATATTATCGACTTTCAAGTGCTGAAGAAATCTCAATCGCATTTTGATAAAAAAAATCGTTAAACCACATAGATTGTAATTGTATTATAATAATTTCCTGCATTAATCTGTTTTCAAAACTGCCAACAAACTCATATATTTTATATTGATTTTTAGTATTTACGGATTTAAGTATATGCATATATTCAAAATTTATTATATTTGTTTTGCTATAAAGCGTACACATTTTTATATGTCCTGTTAGCATAACAATGGTAGACCCTTGCCGATATCTGATTGAAACAAAATGCATGACAATGTCTTCATGAAATACAAAACGCCTTCGAGTCTCTCGAACCCCACTTCCAGCCTATCCAAACAAAATCTTTTAACGTAGTTTAACCTTATTATCATTATGCACCAGAAAATTTAACACCGTTTCTTCGTTCATCAATCGATAATGCCAGAATGTTTGGCCTATTATTTGCTGCTGTCTCCATACAACATTGCTTTATCTTGTTTTAAATCCTCTCTCTCTAACTGCGTAAGAGTCAATCGATTTAAAATCTATGTGTTTCTCTTAGCTCGAGTAATTGATCAGATTGATTCCTGATATCCTTCACTGATGGCATTCCAACTAGTTACGGTTTTATATTCTGTTCTGAGCTTCCAGCAATTTGAATGTAAGTTGATTTTAACCGAATACGAAAGAAAAAAATGAGCTTAATTTAAGTAAGCTTAGAGCTTTCTATCACAAAATTATCTCAGATCTATGTAAACTTTTGAGAATCTGAGTGTTAAATAGTCGTATCTTTGAATCCAGCTGCTTTCTTCTTAAATGAAAATAACCCAGTTTTGTTGTCTCCAATACAACACGCCGTATTTAAATATATAATGATGTGACAATCCCCGTACAAAAACTGACAGAAATAGCTTCGAGAAGGTTTATGTCAGATATATCATTTATGAAAATAATCTCTAAATCAGAAATTAATGTTTTGCACGTATATATATATATGTTCTAACCCTTTCTAAGCTGATGTTGTAACGGTAAGTATTTCTGTTTTTGTTTGCTTTCTTATTTTCTTGTGTATGAATTGCCCTTTAGAAAATGCTTGTTAATTTTTCGTCTTATATCAGCAAATACTTTTTTTTTACTTTCTATACTTGAGGTGGTTATGGAAATGTCTGCATGCGTCATAATTAATGTGTATAGCTTCATCATTTTCGAATAATTTACTTCAGAATACAGTTCGAAACATGCACGTTTATACTAAGCTATACGAACAATCGAAATTCGTTTATAGTTATAAACTTTTATGGCACTGCTTTTCCAACCGCAAAGAATATAAAAGACCACATTTGCAGAATGGTCCAAACATAATCGGAAAGTAGGAAAACGTTTACAGAAATTATGTGGTGATAAAATATATTTGCTTATGTACCGTGCAAACGAGTGTATGAATGCAAAACATTAAAGAGAATTCAAAGCAACATTTATTTCATGGTTATCGTAAATATGAAGCCCGTTTCGAGTTATAACTAGCTAAGCAGATCGAATTTTATGAGCTGGAATAAGCCGTATTCACACCAATATTCCTTTAATATTACATCCCGGCTGTACTTCATCATAATACCCTGTCCATGTTTTACGTAAATCTACTCTGCCAAACTTGATTTTTAAATTTCAGAAAGTACCCAGACTCTTTTTACACATGTATTAAAAATTTTTGTAGAAAAATCACTATTCGTATTATTTGGATTCATTAGACTACTCTTCTTATCTTGCGTTTGATTTTTACAACGTTTAAGTCGATGTAACCTCCGACCTTCTTCAGGTAATCTTGTCGAACTCTGGAATGTTTCTGTAGAACTTGGGAATTTGGACGGAATTTCTAGCGGAAATCTTTCTTTACTTCACGGTGGTAGCGTGCTCTTGTTCTATCAGACATGTCTGGATAAAGGTCTTAAGTAATTCGCAAGTGTATTTTTCGGTCGTCCACACTGAATATTTTACTTTCAACTTTGACGAGAATATCACTTTTTACAATTGATTTTTTTCAAGTACTCTAATCGCCGCGCCACGGGTCCTTGCGAAAAAATACAATTGCGAATTACTTAGGACCTCTATACAGTCATGGCGTACGGAACAAAAGCATGCTATCCCCGTGAAGTAAATAATGGGTTCCGCTCGAAATTTTGTCCAAATTCCCAGGTTCGACAGCAAAATTTACGAGTTCGAAAAGATATACATGAAAAAGGTCGGAGGTTACATCGACGGAAACGTGGTGAAAATTACACTCAAGATGAGAATCGTAGTCAAATGAATCCAAATAATACGAACAAACAATCCTCATTTCAAAAATTCAAAAACGTCAAAATTCACTTTGCTATTACCATACATCTTATGAGATGATTGACTTATTTTATAATTTCAGGTCCAATTAAACAGCTAAAGCATGAATTTGAATACACCCTGCTTTATACGAAGTGTAATAGATTGCAACAATTCAATTTAGACGTGAGGGCACTTTAGAATAAAGATATGGAAGAAAATCCTATTTTAAAACTTAGAAAATATGCCACAAAAACGTATGAAATGCGTCAGACTGCTTTTGAAATATCTTGCATGAATCGAGCATCAGTTTTGAGGGGCATAACAGATTCAAAGATAGCACTGAGTCTGTGAGGGATGGTTAGCGGTTATTGAGTGTGTAAGCAAGGCAGAACGCTAAAGTTGGTTGGCCAAATAAATAATTTTATCCATAAGGATAGTCATGTGTAAATAGTGATAATAAGTTCACCGTTTGATGTAAATGTGAGAACTGTAAACAAAACTATTCGTGAGAAACTGAAGATACTGTAGATTTTCGCGAAGTTTGTCCCAAGCGTGCTCAATCGTTGTCACTGACTATTTGAACAAAATGGGCATCAAGGCAGTTTATCACCCTCCCTATATTCCAGTAATTGCTTCCTGTGACTTTAGGCTATTCTCTACGCCTAAAAAAACTGTATAGGCTGTCGTTATGAGAAAATTGAGGAGATAAAATAGGTTGTGCCAAGGGTCATTGATACGCTCGTATACGACAACCTCCATGGAGCTTTCCAGGGGTTATTGGAACGGTACAACAAGCGCATTGCAGTCGAAAGAGATAACTTAAAATCGGATAGGAGGTTCATGTGTGTATTATCAATAAAAGTCTACATATGAAAATATTTTGAAACAGTGAAGGCAACTGATAGCTATGTTCAAGAGAGATACCTACTACATACAAGGTCCTAAAATGAAGAAGATTTTTAGAAAGCAAGCCATCATTGTATATCCAAAACCTGAGAACACTGTGTCGTGTTTAGTATTGAACATGTTAGAATTGTGCAGTGATAATTACATTAAGTTCCTTTTTCAATGAGTCAATTATTGAGTCTACGAGTTAGGGTACATATCCGGCGAACAAGATATATCTTTACAGCTGTAGGCTCGACAGGCAGTGGCGAAAATGCGGCTTTAAGCGCGTAAAAATACTCCTTTTATATGTAAACTGGGTGCTAATTTATGTACGTTTAGCTGATTAGATCATATTATGTTTATTCCTATTTTAATGCGCTACGTTTTAATTCTATGAGCGTCAAATAACTTCTGGAAGATTTTTTTAATAACTGATATTCAAACGATCCAATGCGCAAGTTTTATTATACACTCCCTGGAAATATTAAAAGACCCACATATTCTATAACAGCCTGTTATATTGTTAAATGGTAATATAAAAACCATGGATTATTCTACGATTAAGATAAATAAAAATACATATTTGTAAATGACAGTTACCCTCTCATCTTAATCTCAAACATTTTTTTTTATCTTACTCAGTTGATGTATCAACGATATTTAATAGCCAATACCTTCTCATATTAGATGTTTCTTTGTTCGGAGCAACCTTACTCTACACTGAAAGGTAATAAAATGATTTTTCCATTTTGTTTTCATTGCCCGATTTTTAAATATCAACTATCCAGTTATAATTCTGAAACTGCCGCCAAATAGATAAAGCTATAAAAATGTAATATGCAATCGGTTTCGCTTCACATCTCTCTATAAAATTATGTCCATAATAAAAATTAACACAAGTCTCTTTGTAAGAAAACGTGTTGTAGCAACAAATTCCCCGTCAATGTCAGAACAACTTTTCAAGCTTAATGTAATGTTCATTTTTGTTCAAATCTATTCTTAAAGTGTTGGATATTCCCAACATCAAATACAAAAAGTTATAAAGAACACGATTATTGTAATGTGCATCCAGGAGATAAGCGCCCGCGTGTGTGCGTGGTGTGTGGGTGCGTAAGAGAGACGGACAGAAAGGAAAGACTCACCTCGAGACCGGCTCAGCGTCAGCGACCGAAAATAGATAAAGAAAGATCAAGATGGCGGCCCCGTCTTTTGTAAAGGATGATATCTCGCAAAGTCACACGAATTCTCGCAATATGCAAATTTAGCCGGCCTACAACGACCATAACAGCGGGTGAAAAAAAGGACGTGGAGAGATCGACGATTGAGTTGGTCGGGGAATCGTGTGGCTGTTGCTTCTCGTGCCGTGTGAGGATATCTTACAGTTGTTGAGTCCGGTCTGAGTAACCGTTCGCGTCCGTCTAGGCACCTTGCTAACCGTGCAGAACCGGTGTATACTGGTTATTGAATTGCTGCAATATTTATAACATCTTTTCCTGACCTTACCGTGTTAAAGAGAGAGTCGGGCGTCATCTTGAATTTTTTCCTTACACATTTTTCTTCTACAAGCTATCTCGGCAATTTGGCCTCTAGGACTATGTTCGAGTCGAAATTCGACTTAAAGCCCATACCCGAGTTTGACGGGTCCACGTCCATTGTCGACTGGGTTGAAAGGGTCCAGCTGACGTGTGACCTTTGTGAGGTGAAAAGGGTACACACTGTGATTCCCCTGAGATTGGCTGGGGGTGCCTTGAGTTTATATCAGCTACTCAGTGCTGCCGAAAAGGGAGATGTCACCGCAATAAAAGCTGCGCTGTACAAGGCATTTGCCATGGATCCTTGTACGACCTATGAAAAATTTGCTTCCCGAAAACTTCTACCGGAGGAAAGCGTGGACGTCTACTTCGCGGAGTAAAAGAAACTCGCAGTCCTGTTCGGTGGAGGGGTGTCGGAGCGGACGCTCGCGTACACGTTTGTAGCGGGCCTTCCAACTCGGGTGAAGCAGCTACTGAAAGCCTCAACCAGCGTTTCAACAACGACTATGGAACACTTGATGGAACGTGCTCGAGCCATCATCAAAGATGAGGAGGACCTGGGGGAACCAGTTGTGATGGCGACACAGACAGGCCAGATTGGCGCTCGGGAGATTCCGAATCAGAACCCTGCAAGCAATGGGGCATGTTTTCGCTGCGGCCGACGCGGACATTTTGCAAGGAATTGCACGAACAGGGGGCGTGTGCGCTGTTTTAATTGTGGCGGTTCGGGGCATCTAGCCCAAAACTGTGCGGGAAACGTGTCAGGGGAAAGGACGTCAGCGCCGCCCTACTCCCCGAGCAAAATTTGAACAAGGCGCAACCAGTGATGACCGTCTACGTAAACAGGATACCCTGCTCAGCACTTCTCGACTCAGGCTGTTCGCATACTATAGTGAGCGCCAGGCTCTGTCCAAGTTGGACTAAGAGAAAGATCAAAGTCACCACGATAGGAGGCGAGACCCAGACATGCTGTGGCTCTGGAACTGTCGAGATCTACACGGACACCGGTGCAGCCACTAAGATCTATGTGCTCGTGACCCAAGGAAATCTCCTGGCGTTTGACCTGTTGCTCGGATACGATGCCATCAAGGCGCTGGGGGGAGTCGCAATTCATCGGGATGGAAAGGTGCGATTCTTGGAGACCCCAGTATGTGCAGCGCTCCACATCGATCGGCCGGATTTTACAGTGGACTACGACTCTCGCAAGAGGGCCTGGATTGCATCTTGGAACTGGACCGAGGGAATGACACCGACTAAACTCAAGAATGGGGTTGCAGAGTACCCTATACCCAGTGAGGCCCGAGCAGAATACGAAAAGGAACTAATGGCGTGGATCCAAGATGGCTGGTTAATCCCCTACCTTGAGGACAAACTTGGGCCTCCGAAGGGTCTAATACCCTTGATGGCAGTAGTCCAGCATAACAAGTCGAAAGTACGGCCCGTGCTGGACTATAGGAAGCTTAACAAGCATATTGATGCCTAAACTGCCGATGCTGACGTATGCGCCAGCAAGTTGAGGGAATGGCGTCAGAAAGGCACTAATGTCTCGATATTGGATTTGCGAAAAGCCTATTTACAGGTGCAAGTTGATGAGACGTTGTGGCCGTTCCAGACAGTTTGGTTCCAGGGGTAGAGGTACTGCCTTACACGCCCCGGCTTTGGCCTAAATGTGGCACCACAGATCATGAAGACTATTGTCAACACAGTATTGTCCCAAGAAAAGGCCATAAGGGACTCAACGTCAGCTTACATTGATGACGTATACGCCAATGAAGATGTACAGTCTGCGTCGTGTGTCAAAGAAAAGTTGGCTCAGTTTGGTCTGGAATGCAAGAATCCCGAACGTTTAAGGGAAGGAGCACGTGTATTGGGATTGGATGTTTATGAAGAAGATGGCACCCTACAATGGAGGCGTGGCAGTGAAATCCCAAGCATCCCCAACATCGTTACAAGGCGGACCGTTTTTTCTTGGTGTGGAAAACTTGTTGGTCATTTACCGGTCTGTGGCTGGCTCCGCGCAGCTGTTGGCGTGATTAAACGCAGAGCAAATTTTACAACCACGGGTTGGGATGACATATCCGATGATGTCCTACTAACTCTGATGATTAAGGAGACACTGGAGAGAGTGAACAAGAAGGACCCTGCCTGTGGGCGGTGATGTGTTAACGGAGACAACGTAGGTGTGTGGGTTGATGCCAGTTCTTTGGCGTTGGGAGTATCGTTGGAGCAAGGAGGAAACGTGTTCGAGGATGCATGTTGGCTGCGGCCCGTAACATATTCTCAGCATATCAACCAGGCAGATCTGGACGCTGTTATAAAGGGGGTAAATCTGGCCCTGCAGTGGCAGTCTAAGAAGTTGACCTTGTACACAGATTCTCTCTGTGTCTACCACTGGGTGTCTGACACACTTTCAGGACGGACACGAATCCGTACCAAGGCAGCAAGCGAAATGTTAATACGGAGAAGGCTAGACACGCTAAAAAACCTGGTATCTGAGTATGGACTATCACAGAGCGCCACTCTGGTGCTATCACATTGTAATCGTGCTGACCAACTGACCCGAGTACCTCACAAATGGTATGAAGCCGCGAAGATGGGAATGGAGAATACTGCTCGATCTTGTGCAGTTGCAATCGACCCATGTCAAATACAAACAAATCATGCACAGAGTGGACATCCGGGTATGAAGAGGACCCTTTATTTTGTAAGGCGCGTATACCCAGCAGTGACCAAGATGGATGTCAGACAGATCATCAGAAATTGTGAGGCTTGTCAGTCTATTGATCCTGCACCAGAGCGATGGCAGAAGGGTCGATTGGAAGTTTAGAGTGTGTGGCAGCGGCTGGCCATGGATATTACCCATTATAGTTGCAAGCCCTTTCTAACTCTCATTGATTACGGGCCTACGAGATTTGCGGTGTGGCGGCAAATGACCAGACAGGATTCAGCAAATGTTGTTCGCCACCTATCCTCCATTTTATTTTTAGCGAGGTGCGCCGGAAGAGCTCCTGACTGACAATGATGCAGCGTTTTGTAGCCAGCAAGTCCGGCAGTTGTTAGATGAGTGGGGCGTCCGACTACGGTTGCGATGTGCGCATGTGCCGTCAGGAAACGGCATTGCTGAAAGAAGCCATCGCAGCATAAAAAGAATTGCTGCCAGGAAGCGATGTACTATAACGGAAACCACATATTGGTGCAACATTACGCCAAAGGACGGGACGTCCCCTTCAACCGCACCTGCGAATGCTATTTACACGTATCGAGTCGGAGTGAAGGGAATCAACAATACGCAGCCAGCCGACAAGCGAACATATAACAGATATGAAGTGGGCGATCCAGTGTGGGTGCGGCCCCCAGGAAATCGGTGCACCGACAAGTTTAAGCGAGGACAAATATCTGGAGTGATTAGCCAGCAATCTGTTTTGGTCGATGAAACCCCACGACATGTGCGAGATCTTCGCGAAGCTACCGAGGTGCGTCACACAACTACAGAAGAAAGCAGTGAAGCGTCTAGCGATGAGCTGCCGATGCACGGATTCAGTGATTTCCTTCCAGAGACTGATAGCGATACTTCATCTGATGAGGCGGAACCAGATCCAGAGCCCGAATCTTAAACAGTGAATGTACCTCTTCGCAGAAGCACACGCACCCAGTGCTCTCTATGTGATTATCAGATCAGGGGGGAGTGTAATGTGCATCCAGGAGACAAGCGCACGCGTGTGTGAGTGGTGTGTTGGTGCGTAAGAGAGACGGATAAAAAGGAAAGACTCACCTCGAGATCGGCTCAGCGTCAGCGACCGAAAATAGATAAAGAAAGATCAAGATGGCGGCCGCCATCTTTTGTAAAGGATGATATCTCGCAAAGTCACACGAATTCTCGCAATATGCAAATTTAGCCGGCCTACATCGACCATAAAAGCGGGTGAAAAAAAGGACGTGGGGAGAGCGACGATTGAGTTGGTCGGGGAATCGTGTGGCTGTTGCTTCTCGTGCCGTGTGAGGATATCTTACAGTTGTTGAGTCCGGTCTGAGTAACCGTTCGCGTCCGTCTAGGCACCTTGCTAACCGTGCAGAACCGGTGTATACTGGTTATTGAATTGCTGCAACATTTATAACATATTTTCCTGAACTTACCGTGTTAAAGAGAGAGTCGTGCGCCATCTTGAATTTTTTCCTTACACATTTTTCTTCTACAATTATTCTTAGTGTTGACTATATTTAATCTACCATACTTAATATTTTCATGTATCAAGGTTTGTCGCACACACTAATTGCAACTTATCGAAAACTATGGTAGGAATCGTAAAATTTTACTAATGCCAACTAATATTTTTGGTTTATTTTTGCTACCCAAGATCCGTCTATGAACATAAATTACATGTTTTATTAAGTGGCTAATTAATTATAACACTTTGCACAATATTGGAACCGGCATTGCTGAGTGCTTAACTACAAGTATAAAATACATTCCATATATTTTTGAGTTCGCCATACAGATTATCTCGTTTGTGATGACACATCAAAAGAAGCGGGGAATTTACATTTGCGCTATTAGTATGAAAATAACATCCAGAATAAGAAGGTTGTTCAAATAATCTAAATAATCCACATAACTCCTTATATAAAAATGCATAAAATTAAACAAGTTAAATAGCGTTTTCTTGAGTAAGTACACGCGTAGAGATTGAGCGTAGTATGAGAAACGAGATTCATACCATTAATTACGTGAAATACTATGCCTTCCCTCCTAATCACATAAAAAAACGCCCAACATCAGTTCATATCAACATCGGTTTGTAATACAGAAAGTGCTTATATATTACATAGAAAGACTAAACATACCAAAGTAGTTTGAATATAAATCCGATACATCAGACTGCATCCCGTTATAAGCATAAAATAAGCAGTAAACGTCTTGTGACAGGACCCCATGTGTGTTGCTATAATGATGATTGTAACAGCCTCCGCTTCTCGCTTCAATTTGCTTTTTTTATTTTTTTATTTCTTTAATTTTCTCCCTTTGCAGATAGTAACGTTGGGTATGAGACAGCAGATTGTTACGTTGGATATGAGACAGCAGATTGTAACGTTGGATGTGAGACAGAAGATTGTAACGTTGGGTGTGAGACAACAGATTGTAACGTTGGGTATGAGACAACAGATTGTAACGTTGGGTATGAGACAACAGATTGTAACGTTGGGTATGAGACAGCAGATTGTTACGTTGGGTATAAGACAGCAGATGGTGACGTTGGATGTGAAACAGCAAATTGTAACGTTGGGTGTGTGACAGCAGATTGTAACGTGGGGTATGAGACAGCAGATTGTAACTTTGGGTATGAGACAGCATATTGTAAAGTTGGGTGTAAAGCAACAGATTGTAACGTTGGGTATCATACATCAGATTATAACGTTGGGTATGATATAACAGATTGTATCGTTGGGTATGAGACAACAGATTGTACCGTTGGGTATAAGACAACAGATTGTAACATCGGGTATGAGACAACAGATTGAAACGTTGGGTATAACACAACGGATTGTAACGTTTAGTATGAGACAACAGATTGTAACTTTGGGTATGAGACGGCAGATGATATCTTTGTGTATAAGACAACAGATTGTTACGTTGGGTATTGAACAGGCAAGAGATTATAACTTTGGGTATGAGACAACTAATTGTTATGTTTGGTATAAGACAACAGATTGTGACGTTGGGTATGAGACAACAGATTTTAACCTTGGATATGACACAACAGATTGTAACGTGGGGTATGAGGCAGCAGATTGTAACTTTGGGGATGAGACAACAGATTGTAACGTTGGGTATGAGACAGCATATTCTAAGTTTGGGTATGAGACAGCAGATTGTAACGTTGGGTATACGGCAGAAGGTTTTTATGTTGAGTATGAGACAAAAGATTGTAACGGTAAGTATATGGCAGCAGATTTTAAAGTCTGGTATGAGACGACAAATTGTAACGTTGGGTATGATATAACAGATTGTGACGTTGGGTATGATACATCAGATTGTAACGTTATGTATGAGACAATAGATTGCACCGTTGGGTATGAGACAAAGATTGTAACGTTGGGTATTAGACAACAGAATACAACGTTTGGTATAAGACAACAGATTATAACGTTGGATATGAGACAGCAGATTGTAACGTTGGGTATAAGACAACAGATTGTAACGTAAGGTATCAGACAACATATTGTAACATTGGGTATAAGACAGCAGATTGAAACGTTGGGTATGAAACAGCAGATTGTAACGTTAAGTATAAGACAGGAGGTTTAACTTTGGGCATGAAACTGCAGATTGTAACATTGGGTATGAAACAACATATTGTAACGTTGGGTACGAGACAGAAGATTGTAACTTTGCGTATGAGACAACAGATTGTTACGTTGGGTATAAAACAACAGATTGTAACGTTGGGTATGAGCCAGCAGATTATAACGTTGGGTATGAGACAGCAGATTGTATCGTTACAATCGATTGTCTCATACCCAAAGTTTACACCTGTTGTATCAAACTCAACGTTACAATCTGAGGTCTCGTACCCAACATTACAATCTTTTGTCTTATACCTAACTTACTAATCCGCTGTCTCATACCCAATCTTACAATCTGCTGTCTCAAACAAAAGTTACAACCTGTTGTTTATACCCAACGTTACAATCTGCTGTCTCATACCCAACGTTACAATCTGCCGTGTCATAACCAAGGTTACAATCTGCTATCTTATACCGAACCTGACAATCTGTTGTCTCATACCCAACGTTATAATCTGCTGTCTCATACCCAACGATAACAATTTGTTGTCTTATACGTATCGTTACAATCTGCTGTCTCATACCCAACGTTAAACTCTGCTGTCTCATACCCAACGTTCAAATCTGCTGTATTATACCCAACGTCACAATCTGTTGTCGAATACCCAACGTTACAATATGCTGTCTCATACCCAACGTTACAATCTGTTGTCTCATACCCAAACGTTACAATCTGTTGTCTCATACCCAACGTTACAAGATGCTGTCTCATACCCAACGTTACAATCTGCTGTCTTATACCCAACGTTAAAATATCTTGTATTATACCCAACGTTACAATCTGAGTTTGATACAACAGGTGGAAACGTTGGGTATGAGACAACAGATTGTAACGTTTTGTATAAGGCAAGAGATTATAACGTTGGGTATGAGACAACTAATTGTTATGTTTGGTATAAGACAACAGATTGTGACGTTGGGTATGAGACAACAGATTGTAACGTTGGATATGACAGAACAGATTGTAACGTGGGGTATGAGGCAGCAGATTGTAACTTTGGGGATGAGACAACAGATTGTAACGTTGGGTATGAGACAGCATATTCTAAGTTTTGGTATGAGACAGCAGATTGTTACGTTGGGTATACGACAGAAGGTTTTTATGTTGAGTATGAGACAAAAGATTGTAACGGTAAGTATATGGCAGCAGATTGTAAAGTTTGGTATGAGACGACAAATCGTAACGTTGGGTATGATATAACAGATTGTGACGTTGGGTATGATACAGCAGATTGTAACGTTATGTATTAGACAATAGATAGTAACGTTGGGTATGAGACAAAGATTGTAACTTTGGGTATGAGACAACAGAATACAAGGTTTGGTATAAGACAACAGATTATAACTTTGGATATGAGACAGCAGATTGTAACGTTGGGTATAAGACGACAGATTGTAACTTTGTGTATGAGACAGCATATTGTAACGTTGGGTATAAGACAACAGATTGTAACGTAAGGTATCAGACAACATATTGTAATATTGGGTATGAGACAGCAGATTGAAACATTGGGTAGGAAACAGCAGATTGAAACGTTAAGTATCAGACAGGAGGTTTAACTTTGGGCATGAAACTGCAGATTGTAACATTGGGTATGAGACAATATATTGTAACGTTGGGTACGAGACAGAAGATTGTAACTTTGGGTATGAGACAACAGAATGTTACGTTGGGCATAAGACAACAGATTGTAACGTTGGGTATGAGCAAGCAGATTATAACGTTGGGTATGAGACAGCAGATTGTCACGTTGGGTATAAGATAGCAGATTGTAACCTTGGGTATGACACGGAAGATTGTAACGTTTGGTGTGAGGCAGCATATTGTAACGTTGAGTATAAGACAGCAGGTTGTAACGTTTGTTTGAGAAAGCAGATTGTAACATTGGGTATAAGAAAAAAAGTGTAATGTTGGGTACGAGACCTCAGACTGTAACGTTGAGTTTGATACAACAGGTTGTAAAATTGGGTATGAGACAATCGATTGTAACGTTCTGTATAAGGCAGCAGATTGTAACGCTTGGTATGAGACATCAAATTGTAACCTTGGGCATGATATAACAGATTGTAACGTTAGGTATGAGAAAACATATTGTAACGTTTGGTATGAGACAACATATTGTAACGTTGGGTATGAGACAGCAGATTGCTACGTTTTGTATAAGACAGCAGATGGTGACGTTGGGTGTTAAACAGCAAATTGTAACGTTGGGTGTGTGACAGCAGATTGTAACGTGGGGTATGTGACAGCAAATTGTAACATTGGGTATAAGACAGCATATTGTAAAGTTGGGTGTAAAGCAACAGATTGTAACGTTGGGTATCATACATCAGATTATAACGTTGGGTATGATATAACAGATTGTATCGTTGGGTATGAGACAACAGATTGTACCGTTGGGTATAAGACAACAGATTGTAACATCGGGTATGAGACAACAAATTGAAACGTTGGGTATAACACAACGGATTGTAACGTTTAGTATGAGACAACAGATTGTAACTTTGGGTATAAGACAACAGATTGTAACATTGGGTATGAGACAACAGATTGTAACATTGTGTATAACACAACAGATTGTAACGTTTGGTATAAGACAAAAGATTGTAACTTTGGGTATGAGACGGCAGATTGTGACGTTGGGTATAACACAACAGATTGTAACGTTGTGTATGAGACAGCCGATTGAAACGTTGGGTATGAATCGGCAGATTGTAACGTTGGGTATGGGACAGCAGATAATATCTTTGTGCATAAGGCAATAGATTGTAACGTTGGATATGAGAGAGCAGATTATAACGTTGGGTAATATACAACAGATTGTAACGTTCGGTATAATACAAAAGATTGTAACGTTGGGTATAAGACAGCATATTGTAACGTTGGGTATAAGACAAAATATTGTAACGTTGGTTATGAGACAACAGATTGTAACGTTGGGTATGAGACAGCAGATTGAAAGGTTGGGAAATTGACAACAGATTGTAACGTTGGGTATGATACAGCAGATTGTAACGTTGGGTATAAGACTACAGATTGTTACGTTGGGTAGGAGACATCTTATTGTAACGATGCGTATAAGACAACATATTGTTACGTTGGGTATGATGCAGCAGAATATAACGTTGGGTATGAGACAGCAGATTGTAACTTTCGGTATAACACAACAGATTGTAAGGTTGTGTATAATACTGCAGATTGTAACGTCGAGTATGAGACAGCAGATTGTATCTTTGTGTATAAGACAGCAGATTATAACGTTGGGTATGAGACAACAGATTGTAAGGTTGGGTATAATACAACAGATTGTAACGTTGCGTATAAGACAGCAGATTGTAACGTTGGGTATGAGACAGCACATTGTAACGTTGGGTATGAGACAGCAGATTGTAACGTGTTGTATGAGACAACAGATTGTAACATTGGGTATGAGACAGCATATTGTAACGTTGGATATTCGACAACAGATTGTGACGTTGGGTATGATACAGCAGATTGTAACGTTGGGTATGAGACAGCAGATTGTAATGTTGGGTAGGAGACAGCAGATTGTAACGATACGTATAAGACAACATATTGTTACGTTGGGTATGAGACAGCAGATTATAACGTTGGGTATGAGACAGCAGATTGTCACGTTGGGTATAAGATAGCAGATTGTAACCTTGGTATGACACGACAGATTGTAACGTTGGGTATGAGACAGCATATTGTAACGTTGGGTATAAACAACAGGTTTTTATGTTTGTTTGAGACGGCAGATTGTAACATTGGGTATGAGACAGCGGATTGTAACGTTAGGTATAAGACAAAAGATTGTTATGTTGGGTACGAGACCTCAGATTGTAACGTTGGGTTTGATACAACAGGTGTAAACGTTGGGTATGAGACAACTAATTGTAATGTTTGGTATAAGAAAATAGATTGTGACGTTGGGTATAAGACAATAGATTGTAACGTTGGATATGACACAACAGATTGTAACATGGAGTGTGAGGCAGCAGATTGTAACTTTGGGGATGAGACAGCATATTCTAACTTTGGGTATGGGACAGCAGATTGTAACGTTGGGTATACGACAGAAGGTTTTTATGTTGAGTATGAGACAAAAGATTAAGTATATGGCAGCAGATTGTAAAGTTGGGTATGAGACATCAAATTTAAACGTCGGGTATGATATAACAGATTGTGACGTTGGGTATGAGACAGCAGATTGTAACGTTGGGTATAAGACGACTGATTGTAACTTTGCGTATGAGACAGCATATTGTAACTTTGGGTATGAGACAACAGATTGTAACGTAAGGTATCAGACAACATATTGTAACATTGGGTATGAGACAGCAGATTGAAACGTTGGGTATGAAACAGCAGATTGTAACATTATGTATGAGACAGGAGGTTTAATTTTGGGCATGAAACAGCAGATTGTAACATTGGGTATATGACAACAGATTGTAACGTTGGGTATGAGACAGAAGATTGTAACGTTGGGTATAAGAAAACAGAATGTTACGTTGGGTATAAGACAACAGATTGTAACGTTGGGTATGAGCCAGCAGATTATATACGTTGGGTATGAAACAGCAGATTGTAACGTTTGGTATAAGATAGCAGATGGTAACCTTGGGTATGACACGGAAGATTGTAACGTTGTGTATGAGACAGCATATTCTAACGTTGTGTATAAGACAACAGATTGTAACGTTTGTTTGAGACAGCAGATTGTAACATTTGGTATAAGACAAAAGATTGTAATGTTGGGTACGAGACCTCAGATTGTAACGTTGGGTTTGATACACCAGGTTGTAACATTGGGTATGAGACAACAGATTGTAACATTCGGTATAAGAAACAGATTATAACATTGGGTATGGGACAACTAATTTTAATGTTTGGTATAAGACAACAGATTGTGACGTTAGGTATGAGACAACAGATTGTAACGTTGGATATGACACAACAGATTGTAACGTTGGGTATGAGACAGCATATTCTAACTTTGGGTATGAGACAACAGATTGTAATGTTGGGTATACGGCAGACGTTTTATGTTTGATATGAGACAAAAGATTGTAACGTTAAGTATATGGCAGCAGATTGTAACGTTTTGTATGAGGCATCAATATAAACGTTGGGCATGATATAACAGATTGTAACGTTGGGTATGAGACAGCAGATTGTAACGTTATGAGTGAGACAATAGATTGTAACGTTGGGTATGAGACAAAGATTGTAACGTTGGGTATGAACAAAGAGTGTAACGTTGGGTATAATACAACAGAATACAACGTTTGGTATAAGACAACATATTATAACGTTGGATATGAGACAGCAGATGTTAACGTTGGGTATAAGACAACAGATTGTAATGTTGGGTATGAGACAACAGATTGTAACGTTGGGTATAAGATAACAGGTTGTAACTTTGCGTATGAGACAACAGATTGTAACGTTGGGTATGAGACAGCAGATTGTAAGGTTGGGCATGAGACAACAGATTGTAAATATAGGTATGAAACAGCAGATTGTAACGTTGGGTGTGACACAGCAGATTGTAACGTTTGGTATGAGACAGCACATTGTAACGTTGGGTATTAGTCAGCAATCCCACGTTCTTACATTACCTTTCCAACATTGGCGTGCTTTTTGTTGAAACAAACCGAAGGTTTTAGTTTGTATTCTCGATGCTCCGTGAAGTGCAATTATCTGGATGCCTCTTTTAATTGGTTCCCTAGCAATATTAGTTACGTAGGATTTCAGGTTATTTCACACCAATTAGCGGCATTTACGCTTGATGTTAGATAAACATAGAATTATAGTATATTAAATAGGGAAATCGGCGTTAAAACGGTACTCTATTGAAGGCAACATATGTTAAGTGATATTTCCAAGCATCCTACGGCAAATTAATATATTAGATTGAGACGTAAGGTCTTGCGAAATTTTTTTATTAAGATTTAAAATAATGTATTTCCAATAATGTTTAGTATATTAGTTTTATTTTATATACCATTTTAAGACAGTTTTTCGCCTTATAAAATTGTTATTTGAACTAATGATTTCTTCTTTTTTAGAACGTTGAATACAGGTTAGAAAAAAAGCAAATTCGTACAATTTTCTAATTCCCAGCTACGTTGAAATCTCTTGAAACTATGCCCGACCGCGCGTTGCTAAACCGACCTTACATAAGTTGAACACATTGGGCGATGAAACCATGCCTCATATTCCAGACTTTCTAGATTTCTATCCTACCGAATATAACTTTTTCAAGCATCTCGACAATTTTTTGCAAGAAAAATGCTTTAAAAAAAAACTAAGCGATATCAAACACGCCTCAAGGACTTAATTGCTACCAGAACTCATTATATTTACGTTATTTGCATGAATAAACGTGTTTTGCGTTGCCAAATGTTGTTAATTTTGATGGCAATTATTTCGATGCAAGTTTTTTGTTTTAGCCGAATTAATGTACATATTTTATAATGGTGTCATGTATAAATTGCTCTAGTAAATGAATAAATAAATAATATATATATATATATACATATATATATATATATATATATATATATATATATATATATATATATATATATATATATATGCATACACATTCAAAACAATTTCGCATACTTCGGAGGTGCTAACTGAGGAAAGATGTTCTACACCTATAAGCGAGAGCTTTAACACCAGCGAATAATCCATTAATACTCTGCCCAGCCCTCCTAAGACATAAACTACGGTGGAAATGGGATATATATTTAAAAGAAAACATACTATGCAACAGATAATATAAGTTGATGTCTATGATGTTCTGCTCGGGCGAAAGCTGGCGAATCATCGGTGTAGCTAACCCCGGGAGAATCCACCCCAAGACTAAGCGGCGAAAAGCTTTAGTCGTCCGCTAATCGCTATAATTCCTACAGCCAGTGATTACATTAGACTCAGCTAATATCAGGTCGGGTGTATTTGGCTGAGTAATAGATTGAACTAAACGACCAAGCATTAAAGTAAAATGATCAATTGTTTTCGGTTAAGATTGGTTTCGACCGCAGAGGAAATGTCTCTTCGCTTTGAGATTTCGATTAATCTTCTCTATATAAATAAAATGAACTCATTTTTTCCCGTCTGATTTTGACATTAATAGGATTAAAAATCAAGATATTTCATGCAAATATAATATGCACAAACGGCAGAACAATATCTGAGGTGTGTTATAGGCTTATTATTTCTCAAATTCCTCGATAATCTTAGATTTCTATACTTTTTCTGCTGAGAAGTCACGGCCAAAATCGGTTAAGATCAATGGAAGTGGTAAAATATTTTCTCTCTAATAAATTCCTCCTCCCCCTGCCACCACTTAACACCGTTTGGGGATCGTTCACAAGGAACAGTTGAGAAGAGAACACCGGTTTGGCTTCGTAGTGCTTTCATGTGAAGTTATTTAAAATCACTAAACTAAGCTGCAGTGCTCTGTGGCGTAGTGGTTAGCGTGCTGGACAATTCACATTATATTTTCACGTTCGCGCCGACCTACCGTATTCTTTTTTTTTTTTTTTTCCTAAACAACTGGAATGGACTTTTCTTGGTGGCCGAACTGTTAACGTTGCAGATGTTTTTTTGTTTGTTTTTTTTCACACTTTATTTTCCTACTTTTACTCATGACTCCGGGTTTGATCCTTCCTACTTACCTACCATAACATTTTTTAAAACTCCCCCCCCCCGTCCCGGAAACAAACACTCGGGCAACGCCGGGTATCCCCGCTAGTTATGAAATAAAATGTAATCTCTATATAAATAAAATGAACTCATTTTTTCCCGTCTGATTTTGACATTAATAGGATTAAAAATCAAGATATTTCATGCAAATATAATATGCACAAACGGCAGAACAATATCTGAGGTGTGTTATAGGCTTATTATTTCTCAAATTCCTCGATAATCTTAGATTTCTATACTTTTTCTGCTGAGAAGTCACGGCCAAAATCGGTTAAGATCAATGGAAGTGGTAAAATATTTTCTCTCTAATAAATTCCTCCTCCCCCTGCCACCACTTAACACCGTTTGGGGATCGTTCACAAGGAACAGTTGAGAAGAGAACACCGGTTTGGCTTCGTAGTGCTTTCATGTGAAGTTATTTAAAATCACTAAACTAAGCTGCAGTGCTCTGTGGCGTAGTGGTTAGCGTGCTGGACAATTCACATTATATTTTCACGTTCGCGCCGACCTACCGTATTCTTTTTTTTTTTTTTTTCCTAAACAACTGGAATGGACTTTTCTTGGTGGCCGAACTGTTAACGTTGCAGATGTTTTTTTGTTTGTTTTTTTTTCACACTTTATTTTCCTACTTTTACTCATGACTCCGGGTTTGATCCTTCCTACTTACCTACCATAACATTTTTTAAAACTCCCCCCCGTCCCGGAAACAAACACTCGGGCAACGCCGGGTATCCCCGCTAGTTATGAAATAAAATGTAAACTGAGAGAATTGATTCGTCAACCCTGGATGAGATTTCAGACATGAAAGACCTGTTTGGGTTCAGCCGCTCTTGCATCGACGGTGGACTAATATATTCTTGGCAAGAAATAATGTGGCACATAATGATTATAGAGGAAAAGTGATTGCGTTCCAACAACAAACAATTACTATTTGCACCGTACAGCCGCGTGTCATCAGTTCGGGAGTCGAGTCAGACTGATACAATACAACAAAGAGAGAGAGAGAGAGAGTCAAGTCCTGCGTAAACAGATCACTTCTGTCAAATATGTACGGATAAAAGTATCTTCAAGATATTCGGAAATTCCGGAAACCTCTTTCATATATAAAATATCAGAAACCGAGCACAAGAACTAATTCGAAGCAGTAAAGACATTCCTCGATATTGTGAAAGAATATTAGAAAGCGTGGATGAATCTAGCCGGCTGAAAGAAACCCCAGAATATCAAATAAAAGGATTAAAGTTAAATTGGGTTTTTAATAATGAATCCCAGCAGTGATGACTTCTATAGTCGAAGATATGAATAACAGAGAAAAAGAAAATCGAGGGGAGAAATTAATGGTGCTCGTTAATAAGCTCGTTGCAATTGGTGTCCGTCGCCTAAGAAGTTCTACCCATAATACGATCAGCCGTGGATCCAGGTAGGTGGCCATTTTTATGCGACTTCTCTTCGTTAAATTGTCGTTTGTTGTTGCCAACCATGGTTGTGTTTGTTTACTAGTCTGAGACTACGAGAGAGGCTGTTTGAGAGTATATTGAAAAAAATCGAGAGAGTAAAAGTATCTACAAAGCTGCTCAGTGCACCTTATCCAACAGTACCAGCAGATACAAAAATGGAGTTACAGTTTATTGAAGAAAAAAGGGATATCGAGATTATCAGAAACGTCTATAATGCTCTTTGGAGCTAAGACAAAGGGAGCTGGACAATTTGTCGCAGTCACTCAGAAAGAGGCAGATTGCATACGGTATTCACGACCAGGAAATGCTACGCTTCCGAAAAGGCGAAGATATAGAGGGAAAATATTAAAAAAAAAAACTCCGGGAATGTTTTAGGATAAATTGAGTTTAGCACTGCGAAAGAAGTATACGCACGAAAGGTCTGTGTTTGATGCCGTAAGTGAATTGTTCAGTGGGGAGAGAGAATCACAAGTTGAGTGATGTGCGTTTTTCCGAGTGGATCAGTCCGTGGTAGTAATATCATTTAAAAACTGCGGGCAAAATAACTAAGCGAGGACATAGCTGGCCGTGGAATAGAAAAGAAATGACGGGAAACCGAATGACCTAAAGAAAAAAGGTCCACCTGGCCTAAATACATGCGGGTGTCAGTGATCGAATTAAACGATTATAAGAGCGTGGATTGTTTGCTATGGGAGCGCGAGACGGATAGAAGTCAAACTCCAAGATAAGCCTAGATTTAACTCGCCACATTTAGAAGGAACCGCCGAAAGATTTGGAGGAAGAAGTGGTTCCGGGAAGAACAGCGTGGGACGTTAGTTAGGGATTCCACGAACTTGTTATGAGGGAACCGTGACGAGTCTGTTTTACATGCTATCATGAGGGACACCTGGCGAAGTGGGGAACTATGCTCTGGGAGCTCGAATATGCCTGCCAGTATTATTCAGATTTCATGAGGAAGTAGATAGTTATAAAATCTGCGATTTAATTAGGAACGGGTGAGGATGAAAACTGCTAGTATATCTAGAAAAGTGAACGTGTCTGTGTGTCTGTGTACGCAAGAACTCTGTTAATTTTAAGTCTTCATACTCGAATTTTGATATTAAGGGCACTGAGATTTGGGAAAATCTTAGTAAGCAGTTTTCGGCCAGAAATTTGGCGGTTAAGGTGTCAAAATTCAACAATTTGACCTTTGAGAACTCTACCAAACTCCTACGACAATTTTGGGTGTAAACCCTTGAAATTTTAGATAAAAGTTCCTTGGAAATGGATATAACAAATAACGTGATTTGAGCCCAAAACAATACATTTTAAGGGGTCATAGTGGGGGTCAAATTTCAAAAAAGTTTGACCTCTGCGGTTTCTGCCAAATTACAATTTCTGGTCTAAACATTTAAAATTTTACATAAAGGGTATTCAGAGATAGGGCAAAATTTTTCATCGGTTTTGTTCGAAAATTTTCAGTGACCAATATATTAATGTATGTATGCATGTATGTCATGTTTGCCTAAAACTTTCGACAAAGGCGACGGATTTTACCAAGATCAGTATCGTTTTTAAGTTCGACCTTTCATAGACAAATATCTAAAAAAATTGCTAAAAACAAGTAGGCATATTTATACAGGGGGTCCGTTTTTTCGCCGATATTTTTGAAAGTTATCCTCTGCTTTCGATTGTCTAGCTTTAATTTAAACATGAGTCACTTCATGTTTAGCTGTCGTCGTAACCGCAAAGACGCCAGGGTTTTACCGCATTCTTTTCCTCCTTCAAGTTACAGGTTCGAGCCTGCCTTCCTATTACCACGTTTTTTTTACTCAACACACATATCCAAACACCCGGGTCACGCCGGGCTGAAATGTTAGTATATCTATAAAAGTGAACGTGTCTGTGTATCTGTGTGTCTTTGTATCTGTGTGTTTGTGTGTATGTGTGTGTTCATTCCCCTACGCAATAACTCTCTCAATTTTAATTCTACAGACTCGAAATTGTATATACAAGGTACTGAGATATGGGAAGATCTTTGTAATTTGATTGCAGCCAGAAATTTGGCTGTTAAGATGTCAAAGTTCAAGGATTTGACCGTTGAGAACTCTACCAAACTCCTCCGCCAATTCTTGGTCTAAACACTTGAAATCTTTGATATAGGTTCCTTGAACAGGAATCTAACTTAATAACTTCATTTGAGCCCCAAACAATAAATATTAAGGGACCATAATAGAGGTAAAATTTAAAAAAAAATGACCGCTTTTTTTTTTTGCTCAGCGCACAGCTCAAGCATCCGGGCAACGCCGGGCTGAAATGCTAGTATATCTTCAAATGTGAACGTGTGTGTGTATGTGTGTCTTTACGTGTGTGTGTGTGTGTGTGCATTTTCCTACGCAATGACTCTCTCAATTAAAAGTCTACAGACTCGAAATTTGATAAAATAGATTTTATTTATATATCTTAAGAACATTTAACTTAGAAACATAAAAGATAATCACTCTATACGGTAGATGGTAACATCAATCGTAAATAGATATATGAACAAAGCAACCGTAAAATCTCCATGCATCCCGATAGGAATCTATTATTACATTATCCAATTATGTATATTTCTCATCCAAATATTACTCAAGATATTCGTTTAAGATGCTGTACTATCATATTATGCTATCATATATATATATATATATATATATATATATATATATATATATATGTATACTTATATATACTTGTATATTGTTATATAAACATGCTTACATCCCGCTGCTACCAACAGCCACTTGTTTCAATCAAACAACAGATATCGTCAGGCAGCGACTTGAATATTCAAATGTTCAATGAATAATGGATTTTTATTTTAGGTAGGAACTCTTTAGAAATTGGAGTTAGAAAACCTTCAAACACAGAACTTTAATTATAAGATGTAAAGAGGGAGGGGCAATCTAAAGAAAATTTTAAAATTATAATGGAGAGAGAATGATTAGGAGGAGAAAAAAGAAAATAGAGAAAATAAGAAAAAAGAAAAAAATATAATATGGAGAAGAAAAAGAAAAAAATATAAAGGGTTATTATAAAGAAAACAAGGGCTAGAAGAGAAAAGAAAGAATGATTAAATATAATTAAGGAGAGAAAGAGAGAAAGTAAGAATTAATAGGAAGGGAAGCTTAAAATGTTGAGAGGATATAGAAAAAGAAAAAGATCTGCGTGTCAACTAATTTATGAACAATTGTACATTTCAGTAACGAGACACGTTATTACAACAGAAACATAAAATACAATCTTAGCGTTAAAAGTGTACATGTAAAAAGTGACAGTGAATGTAGCCCACCAACATATTTATCATCTCACATACGTCCACGAGTAATATTAAAGCAGTTAAAACATGTGTCTACAATTAATTAAGCCCTTTATACTAAATTATATAAGTTTAAAGTTTTCGCGATTTTATTAAATAAATATATAAAAATAATGATAGAACAATATTAATAATAATAATAATAATAATAATAAAACAGAATAAAATTAATATTTATTATCTTTTTAATATAACATATTTAGCCATAAGATGGGATTGAAGAAAGTAAATTGGAGTAATAATTATGAAGAATAATCTACTAATATTTATGTAAATAAAAAGTATACAATATATATATATACATATATATATATGTATATATTTATATATATACATGCATATAAATAAAGGTGTAACTCTATACTATTAAGTTGAAAGTTTAAGCTAGTTAAGTATAAATATAAAGTCATATTAAACCACAAATTAACACATTCAAGACAGTATTACTAAAAAAATAGATACAAGTACACTCACATATAAATATATAAATATATTCAAGCAAAAGAAGTAATTAAAACAACAAAATACTCAAAAGTAACAACACACAGGTAGATTGTAACAAAATTAAAAATAATAAAATACATAGTATATACCCACAGAAACAAACAGACATACATATATACATATATATATATAATTTTATGTATACACATACATACAAAAATACACAAATATATGCACACAGTCATATACTAATATACGACAACGCACACACACACATATATATACGCACACATAAATATGTATAATTCACAGAAACCATATATATAAAAAAATACAGACGAATAAAAATTATTTGACAAGAGTACAGATAGATGCATACACACATAAAAGCATACAAATGGATTGAATAAACATTATTAGGGGAGTACACAACAAAGGAGAGTTACCATATATATATATATATATATATATATATATATATATATATATATATATACATAAGTACGCACGGTAATAAAATAAACACGTAGGTACTTACATATCCACATAGACACACAGGTACATAAGATAGGGGAAGTTAAGAATGAAATCAGGCGAGGAGAATGTATATTAATAGTATTTTAATAAATTATAGAAATCAGTGACAATTTTAAATTTATTTAAATGTTATATCTACGCTAAATTACTAAAAAGATGGCTTTTATAATGTTTGCAATTAATTGAATTTTCGTGCTTCTTATTTAATTTATCTCTTTCTCTAAACGTAAGTATAAACAATTTCTCATAAAGACATAGGTAGCAAGGTGAGTTTAAAGATGAACAGGTTTTAGCTTTCTTTAAAATTTTCCAATTTACTACTGGGGAGTAACCTTGCTCTACTAGTTCATTGTAATATTTAGATAAGGAAGTTCTATTTTTGTACTCATTATTTTCAAAAGAGCACTTGTGACGGTAAATCTTTCTTTAAATTTGTTATTTGTCATACCTATGTAATATTTTTTTTGTTAGGATTTTCCTTAGTAGAAATAGTTGCTTGGTACACTACAGAAGTAATTTGACAAATACTTTAATGGTAAATGCTCTAACGAACTGCAAACACTTTTACCTCCCCGACGTAACTACCCCCGATAAACCCGACAAGCTACTAAGTCTCATCCCTTTACAGTAGAGATCCCTGGGTTCAAGAAAGCCTTTTACTCCAATAGTTTCTTCCCCAGAACTGCGGATCTTTGGAACTCCCTTCCGGGATTCCGCTTTCCCAACTGCACTGATATGCAGAAGTTCAAGTGTAATTTTAACAAACATCTTTCTTCTCATCTCCCTTCATAATGACCCCGCTAATTAAGTCCCTGATAGTAGCCCTCTGCTTCAAAGTGGCACTGTGCCTTGTTTAGGGTGAAAATTGAATTTAAAAAAAAACTCCCACAAGTTGTTGGAATAGCGCAAGTGCATTGCAGCCGCGAGAGATTACTTCGAGGAGCACAAGTGTTACAGGCATGTATGATCAATAAATGTGCTTGTAAACTTATTAAAGGCACCTCGTACTTAAATCATTTGCCAAGGTTGGTTATTTATTCTTATATTTGTTAATTTCTATTCGGTTAAAAAAACGTTAATTTACTTTGAAACAGGAATGTATGTGAACGTTAGAATACTTGATAACCCTTTGGTGGTTTATGCTCTATATTAACTATTTTTCATTTTTTATGCTCGCCTTTTGTCGTTTTACACTTACGCGACACAGCCATAGTAGTAACATACACAAACTAGCGAAAAGCATGTATTAGTTTATAAAACTTAGTTAATATTTCGTGCTTCTTCTTTTCAAAAGTAAATATAAACGTTTACTGACATCATTTGCTTTAGCGCGTCAAAGGTTGTTCAAGTACATGATGTCTATGTCAAAAATATTTATCGACAGGATCTCGACAAACGGCTAATCGAATTGATTTAATTTTTTATCTGCAATGCAGTCATCTAGATGTAAAATTGAAGACTGCTTACAGTGTTTTACATATATGTGCGGAAATTAAAATAGTAGATCAAGTGTGAGAGAACAGTAATTTAATTATGTCAGGTTACTTGATACAAAATGTGTCAAATAAAATTATTCTGCATAGATAATATACTAAAAAAAGTTTACTGCCTGTACTCTTCTTACGATAGACCCAGAAACGACTTTGATGAGGTTTGGATGTAAAACAACACACACACACACACACACACACACACACACACACACACACACACACACACACACACACACACACACACACACACATATATATATATATATATATATATATATACAGAGAGAGAGAGAATGAGAGAGAGAAAGAGAGAGAGAGAGAGACCGGCGTTGCGCAGTTGTTTGGTGGTGTATGTTGAGCCAAAAAAAAGGTCAATTTTTAAAACTTTGACTCCTATTATGACCCCTTAACAATTATTGTTTTGGGCGCAAAACAAGTTATTAAGCTAGATCCATGTCCGAGGAGCATTACATCTAAAATTTCAAGTGCTTGGACCTCAAATTAACGGAGGAGTCTGGTAAAGTTCTAGAAGGTCAAATCGATGAATTTTGACAAGTAAACAGCAACATTTCTGGCCGAAACCCGATCGCAAACATTTTCCCAATTCTCAGTACCCTTTATATCAAATTTCGAGTATTTAGACTTAAAATTGAGAGAGTTATTGCGTCGGGAAATGCACACACACACAGATACACATACACGTTCACTTATATATATATAGGGTGTTTGGATGTGTATGGTGAGCAAAGAAAAAAGTGGTAGTAGGAAAAGAACGAGGAAAAAACCTGACGTATTTGCGGTTACGACGACCCCTAAACCTGAAGTGACTCATGTTTAAATTTAGGCTAGACTATCGAAAGTGCGAGGATAACTTTTAAAAATATTGGCGAAAAAAGTGCCACCCCTTGTAGCAATATGCCCAGTTGAAGTTGAAGATACCAATGTTTTTTGCAAAATTTTCAATATTTGTCGTATGAAAGGTTGAACTTTAAAACGATACTGATCTTGATAAAATCCGTCGCCTTTGTCGAAAGTTTTAGGCACACATGACAACATACATAGATACATACATTTATATATTGGTAACTGAAGATTTTCCACCTAAACCGATGAAAACGTTTACCCTGTCTCTGAATACTCTTTATGTAAAATTTCAAATTTTTAGACCAGAGATTTCTGAGTAATTAAGTAGAAACTGCTGAGGTCAATTTTTAAAGAAATTTTACCCCTATTATGACCCCTTAAAGTTTATTGTTTTGGGCTCAAATAAAGTTATTAAGTTGGATCCATGTCAAAGGAACCTATATCTAAGATTTCAAGGGTTTACACCCAAAATTGTTGTAGGAGTTTTGTAGTATTCTCAAAAGTCAAATCGTTGAATTTGACCCTTTAACAGCGAAATTTCTGGGGGAAAACCAATCACAAAGATTTTCCCAACTCTCAGTACCTATATCTCAAATTTCTATCTTTAGACTTAAAATTGACAAAGTTATTGCGTAGGGAAATGTACACAGACTGCCAGATAAACAGACACGTTCACTTATATACATATATATATATACATATATATATATATATATATATATATATATATATATATATATACATACTTACATACATACATATATATACACTTGTTGTGCATTGGCAGAAGTGTCTATATTCTGATAGTGCTTATCTGGGTCAATAACATTTTGTTGGAACCGGGATATGTTCATCTAAATTTAAAAGTTAAAACCGCAATAAATTTTTTGCTCAACTGATATATTCATATTTTCATGTTTTTATTATCATAATTGTTTGTATTTTAAAGATAATATTTACCATCATATTAATACACCCACACGCACACACACACACACACATGTATATACAGATCTGGTCAAAATCATAAGACCACTTAAAAAAGTAAGCGTTTACGCATATTAATGATTTTTTTTTTGTATTTAGTATAGCCTCCATTATTACAAATTACTTAAAAATTCTCTTCGGCATGTTTGCGACTAAGTTGTTAATCAGTTGCGAAGGAATTTTATCCCATGTACTGGAAACTGAATCAGAAAAGTTCCTTTATCACATCATATTTGGTTCCATCCTTGGACACTTCTTTTGTCATCCATCCCCACAGATGTTCAATCGGATTGAGGTCAGGAGAACATACTGGATGATCTAACAATTCTATATTATTTGAAGAAAAGTATTTTCGTGCCCGTCGAGAAGTGTGTATCGCAGCGTTGTCTTGCTGTAAAATCCAATTTCTTTGACACCTTCAGTCCTGATAGAAGCATTTTCAAGCCTTGAAATGTACTTCAATGATGTTTTCCGGCCTTTCACTACTTGCAACTTTGGGGTCCCAGCTGACGAGAAAGCACCCCTGATCATTAAAGACCCCCTCCACAATGCCGAGTTGAAAAAGTCTCTTCGGGCAAATTTTTATCATGCCAATAGTGTTGAAATCCATCTTGACAATCTGGATTAATCATTTTTTTAACAAGATATTCACCACTTATCAAGGCCGAGAAGCCACTCAGGTATAAGGGTTATTCCAAGTACAGTACGTTAGTGTGAAGATTTAATGAAGTGTTTACTTAAGGAGACGGTTAATCAGGAATTTGTTTACGTTGGACTTGAAGACATCCAGGTTTTAGTCAGGTAGGGTGGCAGGCAGACAGAACAGAGTTCTACAGGCGTGCAGTTCTAAGAAAGAAGCTTTGTTCATGGAATCTACGCTTTGCTTTAGGCATAGATAAAGAGTGGGAAAAGTTTTTGACAGTGGATTCAGCTAGACGAGTGTTTTTCGTAAAAGATTGGCGAGGGGGGGTCAAAGATTGGAGTTCAGGCGAGCACCTTCCATGGAAATAACGATAAAACAAACATAGGTTGCAACGTCTCTTCTGTGGGAGAGAGGTTGCAGGGAAGAGAAAACGGCATCCCCCACGAAGTCACGAAGTCTATTTTGTACTCTCTCAAGGCAGGATAGGCTGCTTTTAGCAGCTCCTTCCCAGATATGGCAGCGGTATTCCATCCTTGGACGTACTTGGCGTTTATATACATAGAGAATTGCATCAGTAGTGAGATACCTCCTGGAGTGATAGAAGGATCCCACCATCTTTCCAGCGACCTTGGCAACAGACTCCATGTACGTATTCCATTTGAGATCAGGAGTGAATGTCAAGGCCAGAAAACATGTGGCTTTTCCTAGACAAGAGCCATCCATTTCAATTAATGCCAGATGGGCATCAGAGAGTTGATGATGTAAAGATAGCAGTTTGGTTTTAGATGCGTTAAAGGTAACCATCCACGTATTCTCCCACTGCACCACGCGCCCGAGATCAGAGAGAATGAGAGACAGCTTTATCATTTACAGCCTTTAATGTGTTGCAGTAGATGGTTGTGTCATCAGCATAGATGTACACGAATGATTTAAGTATGTGTTTAGGGAGATCATTGATGTAGATCAGGAAGAGAGTTGGGCCCAGGATGGACCCTTGAGGGACTCCAGGATTGATACTACAGACCTCTGATTTTTGTCCATCAACCACTACTCTTATGAGCCTATCTGCTGGAAATCTTGTGAAGTAGGCCTTTATGCTCTACATTGTCGAAGGCCTTTGATATGTCAAGAGCAATTGTCCTAAAAAGGAAGCCTTTGTCAAGAGATTCACTAATTCTATGATATATAACCCTTAGCACATCTGTGGTAGATCTTGCGGAACGGAAACCATATTGCGTGCCACTAAGAAGGTTATTTCTGCTGAGGAAGTTGACTATTTCTCTATTTAATATGGATTCCAGCAACTTACTCATGACACACAGGCGACTTATTGGTCTGTATTGAGAGGGGGGTGACTTATCACCTGAGTTCTTAAATACAGAGCATACTGATAAGGTTTTCCAGGGTGTTGGAAAGCAATTCTCCTTAAGGCAACGCTTAAACAGTTTCGTAAGTATGGGAGCAAGTCCTGGTTTAAGTTTTTTTACACTATAATTGGGATGCCGTCAGACCTAGTTGCTTTACTGGAATCAAGGTTCTTGATTAGCTTGGCGACTTCAAGCACAGATATGTGTATGTTACCTAGCGTGTTCGGTGTAATAGAAGGAAATATGGGGAGTTACTGGCTTTCGTCGCATAGAGTAGAATTAGCTGCAGATTTCTTTGCAAATAGTTTAGCCTTGTCTGAAGTTGAGGAGATTACATCTGGTCCATTGATAATGGTTGGGATAGAACGCACACTTCTGTTCAGGATCAAATTTGTTATTTGCCAAATCTGGTGAGAACCAAGCCGCTGATCAGCTACTTTGGATTTAACAGACTGGCCATATAGCTCTCTTGAATTATTTATTATTCGTTTACAGTGTTAGTCTCAGTGCATCTATTACGTTGGTAGCTATGGAAAAACTGATTTCTCTGCGCGATAGCAGCAGCACATTCTGAGGAGAACCATGGCTGGCTGGTAGGTTTTTCTTCGAATATTTCAGATAGCATGAATCGGTCTATGCCTAAAATAAACCATTCGGTCAGGTTTGATACTATAGAGGACACATCCTTTTTAAACATGTAATGCAGAGGTAGATCAGATATGAATGTACGGAAGCTATCCCAGTCAGCAATGGACTATCGGTAAACAGTACGGTGGAGGAGTATGTCTAGGGACTTATTACATTTCGTTTTTATCTTAACTGATACGACGGAGTGGTCAGAGGATCCTAGAGGAGAAAGAACGGAACATGAACATAGCTCAGGGGAAGTTAAGAGATAAAGGTCTAGGAGGCTTGCATATTGACCTATAGTATCGGGCAGGCGGGTGGGCTCGCGAACAATCTGAGGGAGGTTATAAGCAATAAAAAAATCATGACAGAACCTCCCCTTATCATCCGTCTAATTTGAGTTGGTCAGCCATTCCAGGTTATTGAAATCACCACAGATGTGGATGTTAGCCGAGGGATGTGCAGACAGGACGTGGTCTATTTTCTCAGATATGCTCTTAAAGATAATAACTCCGCTGTTATGGGGCCGATAAAGGGCAAACATACATGCAATTGTGTAAGCAAGTGCAACCCGGAAGCACATATATGGTAAATTAGGATCTTCACTAGAAGTCATCTTTAATGTAGGCACGCATTCCATGCCCATGGCGATCTTGGAGGTAAGATTTAGATGTTAAGTTATAGTATCCGTTAATTATGAACTCATCTAGGGAAGTGGTCGGCCCTATTCCAGTTTCGCTTAGAAAGGATATGTCCGGTTTCCTCTCCTGTAATTGGGTTTCAACCTCTGGAAGGTAGGAACGTAGACCGCTGATGTTGGAGAAGGAGACATGGTAGTAGGGGTCTACGTTATAAGATGGGGTTCTAGGTTTATTCGAGTTTTTTTTCTGGGAATGTTTCATGTTGAGGTTTCGGGATTCGTGGAACAGGTCGGCATACATAGTTAGAGCATGATAGAGAGGGAAACTAAGATAGAAAAAGACACGATTTTTTTGTAGCACATGAAAAGGAAAAGCCGTAAAAATTACCCACTAGTATGGCATCGAGAGGCCGCACCAGAGTCTACTGCATGGCCCAGAATCCATTCACTAAATGGAAATACAGCAGTCACAGTACTTTGCGCCTGCTGATAGGACAACATCCTTAGTGGTTAATCAAAAGTTCGGGTCCCTGACTATCAGGCGGATAACGTCAGCCCATACGAAATATTTACCTCCAGCCCTCTTACTAGTGACATGGCCACAAGGATAGACATAGAGAGAGAAAAATTTCCGACATCTCACACTACTGTTCACCAGGTACTACCGACCTTTAGAGCAGCTTTTTCTTCACTCTTTGTCAGAAAAAATCACTCATTTGAATGAGAACTGAGGGACAAAAAAGGAGACGCGAGAGTTACTGGAGCTGCCGATAACACACCCACTGCATTACCTACCCTCCATTAAAAAAAGTGGGGGAATGGACACAAGAGACTTATTAATACCTACTTTGTAAGTCCGGTGCTCAATTATCAATTCAGGACGCTTTTGAAAAAAATCTCCCCTCCCATCTTAATGGGTGGATGTTTTTGGCGTTATCTATCTCGGGTTTGAATCATTCGAACTTCACCCTATAATTGAAATTCAATAATGGACTTTTATCAAGTTGTGAAGTCGGCTTAATATTAATTTACATTTGGGTTTAGATAATTATTAAAGGTTTTCATTTGGGAGGGGCTCGTTTTCATAGGTGGCTTCTTTTCTTTCTGTTTTACATGTAACAATACAATTTTAGTTAATAGCATATTTGAAAAAGATTTCAGGAAAAAAAAAGCAAGACAAGATAGGTAAAATTTAGTTACGAGTTTTTAAGTCAAAGCTGTAATAAGAAAACAGTTAGCGGTTATTAGCACAAATTAGGTTCAAATGTTAGATAGAAACATTTTTAACCTTAGCTTAAGAGTCTGGAAGCAGCGACCTTCTCCTCTTCAGGTCATATCGGAAGTGGGAAGCCGGCAGACCTTAATTCTAGCTACATAAAGATATGGTAAGCGTTGTGTGTGTATGTTGGGGGGATGATTTTATTTATTTATTTTTTATCTTATTTTATTTCTTTATCTATTTTTATTCTTTGCTTTATCTATCGGTTTGGAATCATTAGAACTTCACCTTATAATTAAAATCCAATAATGAACTTTTGTCAAGTATTTCTTTTCTCATTGGGGAAAATTACATTTTCCCACTTCTCTTCATCCCAAGTCTGGTATTTGGCGGCTTATTTAAGTCGCTTAGTTTTGTGCTGTTCAAGAAGACGTTGTTTCTGCAGTCGTTTGAAATGATTGAAACCCTTCATTTTCAGATGACTTCTGACAGTTTTAAGTCCACATTCTGCTGTTGTTTGGCTTTTCAATCGACTTGACCTCATTACTGGAGATTTTTTAAAAACTTCTGATACGGCGATCTAGTGACGGGCTTATTTTCTTGGTCGAGCTGGACTCTTTTTGTGCCCATATGAATCTGGATTTCTTTAAAAAAATGTGATGACCGTTTGCTACGATTCACTCCGTTTGCAATGAATATATGGGAGAGTGCATCCCTGTTAAGCGCAAAGATACTTCCTCTCTCAAACTCTGATAATGGTTTCCCTTTTGCTATTTATAATTTAGTACGATGTTTTTCATCCACTAACAAGTTGCTTTTAGTAACATTCATTCTTCCAAAACTAGCCGATGTTATTAAAATAGTCTTATAATTTTGACCAGGTGAAAATGTTTGTTTTTTAAAAAATAATTATTAGATCAGGGTTAAGGTTTTGAATGAAGCAGATTTCATTTTTTCCCATCATATTTTACCTTTTGGCAATGGTTTCAACCATTTCTTTGATTAAAAATTCGATATTATGCGTAAACGCTTACTTTCTTAAGCGGTCTTATGATTTTGGCCAGGAGGCCATATAATTTGATTTATTGGATTTCAACTATTTTAGATGAGAAATATGTATAATTTACCTGAAAATTTATCCTATATCCAAATTTAAAATTGAGCAATCTATTTTTCGATCTTATTCTCAGTTCAAACAAATATAAAAGTACAGCATTTAAGATGGAATTCAATGAGTTAAGACATTATGATAGCATAGTGTTTTAAACGAATATCTTAAGTAATATTTGGGTGAGAAATATACATAATTGGATAATGAAATAATATGTTCCTATCGCGGTGCATAGAGATTTTTCGGTTGCTTTGTTCATATAGCTGTTTACCATTCATTAAATTTCGTTAGATAATCAGAGTAATTATCTTTTGTGTTATTCATAAATAATTCAATTTTGTAAGTTAAATATTCTTAAAATACATAAAGAAAATGTGCTTCTTGTTCATTTTTTATTTAGCATTTTTATGTGTTAAAATAATAGCTATAATCTTGCTACTTACAGCAATAGTTTAATATTTTAAACTCATTAATTAATAGATATTTAAGGAATTAAATTAATTTACTGTAACTTTAGTACATGTTTGCAAAATGAACAACCTATTTTTACTAGAAAAAATTCTCAGCTAAATATCATTTAAACAAATAAACTAGTTATTTTTTATAAATGTTAAATTTAAAACTATAGCAATTGTATGTACAATAAAATTACATTAAACAACGGATACTTTATCTTAAAGACATCATTTCTTTTTCTCGAATACTTGTTTTAAATTTGTAAAGGTATGTTACTTAATGAAATCGTCGCATTTATCTTTTCCACATTCCACAAAGTAAGTGGGAAGGTTCTGTAAACTTCTATTGTAATTATATGAAAGCGAGCTGTTTTACAGCAAGACCAAAATGTGCGATTGCCTCGTAAAAAATCAAATGAAAAGGAGAAGTGAGAGTATCTCAGTTACGTTTTTTTTTCTTTCCATATCTTATTCTTTCGCTCTATATCCCTTTCTCTCTCTTCTCTAAATTATATCTGAAATAATTATGGCTCTAAGAAAGAAAGCAACGTCTCTCGCTAGGCCAGAAATATGAGAGTACTTTAACAACCATAATTTATGGAATATATTTTGCGAAAATAAAAAAAAAGAATACAACTATGGTATGCAGAAAGAATGATGTTATGTTAATAAGCCTTTATTATAGGTTGAAAGATGAACAGTTTCAATTCAAGATGGCTGAATAAAATAACCCAAAACAGCTTGTCAACCAGAAAGCGAATTTGTATGTACTACACTTTATTGTTTTCTGGACCTATGCAACAGTTCAATGCGATGGTCATTCTTAATGTAAAACATTCTACATGCTAATTAAAATAACGGGAGGTCTAGAAGACACGGCTGCTACTAGTAAAATGGGCGACGTTTTATGCCCTACACTTTATTTTTCCGCATAATAATCACCCTCTCTTAATACATTTACAATGCTTGTGCATGGGCTGCTTCGAACGCGCTTTGTTATCCGTGACCCGTTTATTAATTAAAGACTCATATTTTTAACACGTTCTAAAAATAAAACCTCATAGATTTTACACAAAACATTAAGAGCTATAAAACCAGGTGTGGTACCATTAAAACGAGAGACTTTGTGAGGTTCAGAATTCATTTTAAATACATTGAAACCATCTATATATAAATATGCTTGTCCGTACGGTGTCACGTCACCATCATCGCAAACATAAGTTAATGAAACGCGTCATCATTATCGCAAACATTAATTAATGTGAATTATCTCCCTTTATTGTTCAATCTTTATTAATTAAAAATCATTAAACCCTTTTATTTCCCCAAACTTCCCGAACAACAACAAAAAAACAAAACAAATATATATATATGAACTGTCTATTTATGGTTCCAGATTATTTTAAAGACAATTATGCATAGAAGGTATCGTTCCACAGTTCAAATAATATAGTATTTTGCTTACATTTTTAACGATGTCTTCTGTTTATTATTGTAGTGTAATATGGAACGCTTACTCTATTTTATTCAGTAATAAATATATTTTTTTACATTTAATGATACCAGTTCTTTTTTTTATTATTGTGCCACTTTATCTTTTTTTATTTTTATTTACTTTTGAGTGAGCCTTACATAACAAAAAATATGTTTAGAAATACATGTTACAAAAGTCAAGAATGACTTTATTAAATAAATCACCAAAGTCACCATTCGCAAATACACTGAGTAACATAGAGTCAAAACATATTTTACGTCTTGTTCTGTTTTGTTTTTGTTTTCGGCATATCAATCCTTTTTCGTGTTATTTAATGCCGAATCGAGTAATTTTGTAACATTAATACAGCTTCACGTTATAGTTATTACTTATGTTTTGTTCGTTTTATTTTGCTTCTTTTACAGACAATCATCATCTTCTAATGCCCACCGACAGGGCATACATATTTAAATACTATAAAAAATGGACACAACAATTTTTTTAATATGAAATAAACCACTTTGTTTCATTACTTACGATTTAATTTATTTAAAGAAATATTTATTTCCTATTTAAAGATTTTCAGTATATTTTATTTAACTAAAGAATGTTTCCATTATTTTTATTACATTGTTAGGTGAAGTTTCAGATTAGTTAAATCCTCCACCTCCCCATATTAAGAATGGCTTTCAACATGGTTCTTACAATAGCGGTATCAAATATTTTTCCCCTTATTTTAAAACAAATTATTAAAAAAAGATAAAAGACCATTACATTTTTTTTCATTAAATCGCTATTTAGGTGAAGGTCCGAAATAGTTAACCCTTCTCCCCATAACCGTTTTTTTATGCACTAAATACCTTGTTTCAATTATTATGGTTTAAATAAATGTTTATTCCTTATTAAAAGATTTACAGAATATTTTATTTAACTGAAGAAATATTTATTGTTCATAGATATATTTTCCCTTATTTTTTACATTGTTAAGTGTAGTTTCAGAATAGTTAACCCCCTCCCAATATTAAGAATGGTTTTCAGCATGATTATTACAGTAGTGATATCAAAGTTTATTGATTTTTTTTATTTAACAAAAATTATAAAATAGATACAAGAAAATTTTAAACATTTTTTTTTCATTAAATCGTTATTTAGGTGAAGGTTCAAAATAGTTAACCCTTCTCCCCATATCCGTTTTTTTATGCAGTAAAATACTTTGTTTCAATAATTATGGTTTGAATAAATATTTATTCCTTATTAAAAGGTTTACAGTATATTTTATTTAATTGAAATCTATATCAATAATTCGACTGAAAAAATATTTGTGAATTTCCAAATCTTCATTAAATACAATTCAAAATAAATAGAAAAGTATATTGCATATGTAAAAGTTGACGGTTCCTTCTTTAACATCATTAAAAGCTATCAAAGTCAACCAAGAGCTGCTCAGTATTCTGGCTTAATGGATCATTTAGCAATGAATGAAGATGGTTATTCTGGTGTACCAGTTATTCTACCATCTACATTTACAGGAAGTCCTAGGAATCTACAACAGCTTCATCAAGATGCAATGACAGTTTTCTGTGACCTATTCATTACTCACACGTGTAATCCAAAATGTCCTGAAATATTAAACAACTTGGGGTCATCACTTCTTTCACAAAATCGATGTCAACAATGTCACAGTTTTTTTAAATTCACAGTCTGACTCCCAAGAACCTGCTGACTGACCACTATTCTCACTCCAAACAGCTGATCAACGTCCTTGTCACCGCCTCAATCATCACCAGCACTTCCTGACTATATCAACAGCATCAGTTACGATCGCATTGACCTTCAATAAAAGTTTAAACTAAAGTTCTTTCTTTGTTCTACTTGCTTCCGTACATTCATATTTGTAATATAACAATAAGGAATTTCTTACTGATGTGTTTTAAAAGATTTTAACTACCGTGGAATTTCCACGGGTCCTGCTAGTTTTTATAAATGCACTTTATGTAGCGACAAAGAGGATGCTGCATTTGCATCCAGGGCGCTCTTTGGGTAGTTCCAAAAATAAAACCTTTATTTTAACTAAAAAAAAGTTGAGACGTTACAACGACAGGAATAGTACTTATTCAAATTGAAGGGTGTTGTATCTTAGCATTTAATTTTATGTAGCCATCGTCATTCTTAATGCCTTTTCACGAAGTATATCTGCTTCTGACGCCCGTGCACGACAGGGATTGCTTTCTTAAAGTCTTAAAACAGTCAATATCGGCACCAGAGACGTGACACTTAAGTCCCTGATTGAATAATGAGATCACTATAAAAATTCAATTTGCAGTCTCCACTGATCCATTCGGGCAGAAAATAAATACAACAGAATACTTTTGGAATTCCCTTCGTATATTTGCATCCGTGACGTAATTTACTTTCAGATTTCTGCATAGTGATATAACAGTTGCATTATCGATAGAATACATATTTTATACTGATGCTTTATTTTGAAGGAATTAATTAAGAAGATTTTTACATAGAAACTTACGAGGAATCATATTCGTAGGTATCGTAAACGTACGGTTTGGGTCGGTTCGATTTTATTATCTATTTGATATTCTGCCATGTCCTTCCGTAATTAAAATATACAGATTCGTAAAATTTATAACCGTAGACAATAATAGAAAAGTGTACTCCCTTTATAGTGTTGTTTTCGAATATAATCTATATAATGTTCTGCTTTTTCTTTCTTTGGTTAGTCCATACTTTAGGATTTAAAAAAAATGTCAAATACTATTTTGAATGTCAAAATGATTATAAAGTTTAGATTCGCAACATTTGGCGATAGAAATGATCAATTTAACGACCCTAGAATATGAGAATGACTTGCTCTTTTACGTAACTTTGTTTTCTGAATATAATCCATATAATATTCGCAAGTTTTTTTACTAAATTAGTGCGTTCCTTACACTTTGGAACGTGCTATCTACATTTTTTGAATATCAGAATATTTAAACAAAACCAAATCCGCGAAATTTCGCAATGAAATTCCTAATTTAGCAACCCTGTAATTCTGTATACCTGATCACATAGTGCGAGACAACATCATTTTGGCTAATTTCGCAGCAATAAATAACGGACGCCTTTATTTGGTAACAAAGTTCAAAGTTAATTTCGTCACGAATAATATACGAGTTTAATCCCTAGATCTACCACAGTAGAACAGTCAACCAGCTAATGTCGATCGGTCTTAAAAGTATAAGTTATCGAATACAAGTGCTAAAATTCCCGTGGAAGAATATTAATCGTGACTAATATAGAAATCACTTAAGAATGGACGCTGAGTTTAATTAAGAATTCTTGTCAGTATTCCTCGGAAAATTGCTAATCATAAACACGCACCAGATTGTTAGCAGAAAGTTAAGAAATTATGATGCCCTGAGACTACTTTCGGCATCGACTGAAAAGCTACAAATGCATGCATACAAACCGGAATATACAATATGCTTAGAAAACATGTGTTAAATTCTATAGAAGACTAGAAGTATTAGCTAATTTACCAAAGCATCATTTAAATATTTCTTCTCATCAAAGTAAAGTTTTATCGTAAAATGGAATTTGTAGAATGCGATGTTCCATAGTCTTTCGTCTACATATTCTTCACATAAATCTGATTGGTTTGTCTACTTTTACCATATTATTGTTGTATTTTGAAACTTGAATGTGATTGATACACTAATTGTGGTTGTGTCGAGATTATAAATTCAACTCATTGTTGTTATACACCGTGGTCGATACTGATATAGAATATGTAATATTGCCATACAATAATATAAAACATTTAAAAAGTATATGCTAAGTCTATGCTTACAAAAATGAAAGTAATATGTATTTTTAAGTGACACAATGGCACAAAAAAGAAAGTAAAATATACTAAACTAGCATTTAAGCCCAGGTATTTAGAGGTGTATTTTAAGCAAAAAAAGAAAAAAAGTGGTAGTAAGAAGGGGGCTCGAACCCGTACCGTGAAGGAGGAAAAGAACGGGAAAATGTGACGTCTTTGCTGTTTCGACCACCGTCAAACCGTGAGTGACGTGGATTTTAATTAAGATTAGACGATCGAAAGGAGTGATGACTTTCGAAAGTATCGGCGAAAAAAGCAACCCCTCTCTGTAGAAAATGTCCAGTTGAGAGTGAAGAAATTAATGTTTTCAGCCAATTTTTTAGGATTCTTTCGTCTGAATGGTCGAGCTCCAAACAATACTGATCTTGTGAAAGCGCGTCGCCCCTGTCGAAGATTTTAGGCAGACGTGCAAACATACATACATACATTCATATATTGATAGCTCAAATTTTCGACCCATATTGATTAAAAAGCTTGCCCTTTCCCTGAATTTAAAATTTCAAATGTTTAGACCAGAATATTGTCTGAGTAATTTTGTAGACACCGCAGAGATTATTTTTTCAAGCTTTACCCCTATTATGACAACTTAATATTTATTGGTATGGACTCAAATCAAGTTATTAAGTAAAATCCATGTCCAAGAAATCTATATCTAAAATTTCAATTGTTTATACCCAAAATCGGCGGAGGAGTTTGGTAGAGTTGCCAACGGTCAAATCGTTTAAATTTGACCCTATATGTATATCCAATTTGGAGTCTGTAGACTGAAGATTGACAGAGTTATTGCGTAGGGAAAGATCCACAGGCATACATGCACACACACAGAAAGACAGACAGACACGTTCACTTTTCTAGATATATAGATATACAATTCCTTTTAAGGGAGAAATACACGAGCTCCTCCTCATTTGGGGCATATGTAATATTATCTGTAAAACTATCGCAGACTTTGCCATTAATGCGAAAAGGAAAAGAATAGAAACACACACACATTGTTTACATCCCTGATGAAGAGTGATATACTCGAAACAAAGTTGCTTTAATGTTTTTAAAATGAATGGTTCGATATTGAAAATAATGCATTCTGTTGGACTTTGCATTCATGACGTCCAATTCAAAAGTACACAACTTTTACACCATAGAAACGTCTGTACTTAATCTATAAATATAAAATCGTTAAATATAAAAAATAAACATTTTTGCAACAAAAAAAGACACATCATTAAACAGCGTATACCACTGCTTCACTCCTATGATGATGGATAGGGTGGGAAAAGTCTTGTGGACTATCTACGCGTCAATATTAACAACAGATAAAACCAAACAAAATAAAATGTGTTCGCTATAATTATTTACAACTTAAAAAAAAATATATTGTCTTGTGTTTTTGAAAAAAAAAAAAAATTAAATTAGAATCCGTGTCGGCATTTTCTCTTTTTAACAAAAAACGTTGATTACCGGTACCCTTCCGTTTCGTCACCATTAAAAAAACGTTTCTCGCTACCACATGTCAGTTTGACATGCCCCGCGTTTCACTTTCTTTTGACCGCACACTGGCAACAGCCGGTCTATTCTCGCTTACACTTTAAACGTCCATCTCCTCTGTCGTCGACATTTATTTTTTTTACCGGCCACATGATTTCCTTTTTTTCTTTTTGTATCGACGCAAGCCTGAGCATATTTGCCAATTAGCATACGCGTTTGATTTCTGCTCCTGCTGCTATTTCTGCTTGTCATCGATCGTTCGTCTGCTGCTGATATTTTCATGCACGCTTATATGCACTCTGTTACATTCTGATTAACATTATTTAGAGAACCGGTGATAAGAAATACGTTTAAGTTATTTTCCCAAATCATTGCCTTCTACAAAGGGCAGCGTTATATATTAGTTTTTTTTTTTGTTATAAATGTAGGGACAATCCAGCTCCTTAAAAGGAACTTGTGGATAGGAATAAAACGAAATCTCAAGAGGATGTGTCCTTCACTGACTGAGAATAGAAAATATAAAATGGGCTAGACTATTAATTAGCTATCCATACAAACTCACATAGAATTTCTTGGGATAGAGATCGTTCAAAATACCCCTACCTAATGTGGTCACTACAGATCCGATATTAATCTGAGATATATTTTATAAAGTCGATAAGGGAGTAGATGTTCTGGTAGTATTCGCCGGTTTTTCTTTGATTTTCTGTCGCTACATTTCTGAAAGTCTTCTGTTGTTTTCCTTTTCCAAGCCCTTACGGGAAAACCTTTTAAACACTTTTGTTTAAAAGTATTTCCCCGTAAAATGTTACACAACTACATGATATCATGTCGGGCAATATTAATATTTAATGAAGCAAAACTTACCCTTTTTCTTCCTCGTTTATAGCGATTTACGATGGTCTACGCGAGGGCAGGGTCTGTCTTATAGCATCCCATGTACACAGAACTTAGATACTAATATAAGATAATCACGTTACATGTTTTATAGGAAATTATCTTTAAGTACGTTATCTTAATTAGACAACATGTTATTTAGACAGCATTTAAGTTACAGAGTGTTTTTGTTTTTGTAATAATGGTACTTGGCATCAAATTGTTTTATACGTTGTATTTTGTGACGTGTTTGTGTTGTGTTTTTTTTCTATAATGTTTTACACCATTAGGTCTCTTTATGCAACAGAAACGCGCTCACCACGTTCATATAATTACGTGTCACGTTTTGTTAATAAATTGTTTTCTGTTCCTTTAAAGTCGTTTAAAGAATTTGAACCGATTGTTGTTTCATTACAATTAAAATCGGACTACCATTTTGTTCTTTTTCACCTTTGTATATCCGTGTCGTGTAGCCCGTTCTCTCTGTTCGCCGGCCCTGAAATAAATCACTTTCAAGACAAACGACAAACGCAAGTCTCTGTTTTCATGACAAATGAGTTTTTAATCAGCAATTTGAATGTTATGCCGATCGAAATTCCCGTCGTCAGTTCAATAACTTATCCTGCTATGATTTGACTTTCCATGAGAGTCTCGTCGGTTCTAGGAGAAATCTGTCAACACATCTTCCGGATCCAGAGACCGGCATGTCTCATTCATTCTTTCTGCCGTGCAAAACTAACTCTTCTTTGATGTTGAAATCATCGCGTTTCACGATCAACTTTCTAATCAAAAACAATAAGCCACGATGCTGAAATATTTAAGGTATTTATTCTGTCTTTCACGAGAAAACGGAGAGACAAATATATTTGTGTTTATTTATAGAGTTTATACTGTGTAAATTATGGATTAAATTGTTTTAATTCTCATCTAAAACTATATATATATATATATATATATATTACATGTATATGTATATATATTACATATATATATATATATATATATATATATATATATATATATATATATATATTCAATACAAAGCATGGCGAATCTCCGCGATGATACACAGATAATTCTGAGGAGCATGATTTTCGTATATAATTAAAAAAAACTCTACCTAGCTCTCCTTACGTATTGATCAGTGTTGAAGTAAATACTGAATAGAAGTGCAAATAATTTAACGTATGTTCATAAAATGACACCTATATATATATATATATATATATATATATATATATATACATATATATGTATGTATATATATATACACACATATATATGTATGTATATATATATATATATAATGACTATTGTACATTTAGTTAGTTAGATGAACATCCGTTGAAGCTCCTGTGTTTAGCAAAAAGTGCTCGATGAATTAACAGAGCGCGTTTATAATGTGTTTATTTATACAAATATTATTGTTACATACATTTATATATATTTTGAGTAGAAATATACACGGTACACGCACATCCATACGAGATGCCTTAAAATAAGTTTCCAGGCTTTTTTCTTATGTACACTTATCGTTCTAACAACTTCGGAAGCCTCCATGGAAGTCCTCTTGTGTTAGCGTGTCAGTAGCCCTCGTCACACCTTGTTTCATGTATTCAAGTTTTTCCGCGAGGTTAGTGAAAAACTAAAAGGCACATGAAGCAAGGGTTGTTACTATAAGGAGGGTGAAGAACTGGTTTGATGCTAATCTTGGTCAGATATTTAGTGACAGGGATGAAGTTTTCGACTAGTATATTGTTCTGGTGGAAATGCTACTGAATTCATTTGAATACATGACGCCTCTTCCAACGGAGTCTCTTCATAACTCCCTTAAAATTATAACATTGTATTCCTTGTGGACTGTCTGTCCAGAGGGAATCCAGTGAAGGTAGATCCATCCCCTGATGTGAAAAAAGGATACGTTAAAATTTTCTGTGTTTATTTATTCTCTCTCTCTCTCTCTCTCTCTCTCTCTCTCTCACACACTATCCATTGATCTCTAGGTCATACCGCTAGATCCAGCTTTCATCGCAGGCCATCAGAACATCGAGAACTGTAAGATCAGAATTGATCGGCTCGACCACCTCCTTGTTAATTATAACAAAGAGGTGGTCGAGCCGATCAATATTCTTTCTTTGGCAACAACTTTCTTTCTCATTTTCCAGAACATCCTTGTGGCAAACTTCGCGCAAGTTCTTCGTCAATAATTGTATGCACACTGCCTACACTGATATCAACCTTTGCACTTTATTTCTCTATAGGCACACGACGGTCCTTATCCATGTGGTCAATCAACTCTGGTTTTCTTACATTTTTTCTTACTTATGCTTGGGATCATTTTCCTGCTGAAACACGAAATTGCTATTATGTCTCAACAAATCAGTAGATTTCTGGAGGTTTTTCGTCCATTTATTCTATCATTAATGATTTTTAGTTCACCAGTACCTTTAGATGAAAAACACCCCCATACTAGAATCGAACCACCGCCAAACTTTACCGTAGTGCCATTTTCACGCCATACATGTGTTGCTGTGTTTCTTCCAAAGATTTCTATTTTCGTTTCGTCTCATCAGATTATTTTGTTCCAAAATTCTTGTTGTTGTTCCCCATATGTTTTGACATAATTCAAACGTGATCTGACGTGTTTAAGCTTCAATAAGTGAAATTTTCTTGGGAACCTTGATACAAAACCTGCACGATTTAGAACTCTACTGCTTGTATCTTTGCTCACATTAATCCCACAATCTATGAGGTCGGTTTGAATTTCACCACGAGTAAGAAAAGGGATTTTTGCACCTTTCTGCTTACCCACCTTGAGATTTTTCGTGTAATTCCCTTGACTGACCACATTTTGGAAGATTTTCAACAGCTCCACCAGGGGTTTAAAACGTTCTAATCACGTTTCCAACTGTACTAAGTAGTAGATTAAGTTCCCTGGATATTAGTCGATACCATTTTCCTTCTTTGTGCTTATCAATGATGTTTTGAGGAATGTCTATTGACAACTCTTAAGTTTTAGGCATTTTTATAAATGAACTGGTAGACTTTGAAGGAGTAAGCCCAAACTGGAAGAATTTTATGAAATTATTTTAATATAAATCTCTCTGATTGATAACTCGTTTGCATTATTGCAACACGCTAAGCAAAAGTCATTCAAATTTATTTCAGAAAATTATTTTTTAAAGTGTATCCAATATTTTGCGTTTGTTAATTCATATGTTTCCTTAAATATAAACTTTCAAAACTTTTATTTTGCAATTACTACTCCAAATATAATTTAGAATAGTAAAAGGAATATACTGACCAAATTTTAGGTAAAATCTTGAACCCTAATTAAATTGAATGTAATGTATCCAATACGTTTGCGTATCTATCTATCTATCTATCTATATATATATATATATATATATATATATATCTATATACATAGTCCTATAAACTTCTTAGCAGTTAATGAGAAAAAACAATAAATTTACGTGCGGATTTGGAATCTAAAGATCACGTCATGCAAAAAACAAAAAAAAAACAAAAAAAACAACACTATCAACTTTCCCACAATAAACTTTCCACGACCCGTTATTCTATTATTGTTACTTAGAGCAGACATGGAAAATGGCTTTATCGATGATAGATAAATAAAAATAACATTTTTACTTAGCGATTATCGGTAATTATCTGCGTATTCAGAGAAAGAACTTAACTTATATCACACCCAGACTTATACACTTAAGTTCTGTAAACTTTAAGAAAATATGTTCTGCCGTTTCCGAGTCAATGAGGAACGAACACACGCAGACAATTTTGCATATATATATGTATATATATATATATATATATATATACATACATACATATATATATATATATATATATATATATATATAGGGTTCGGCTGGTATTTGAGAACATCACTTATTTCATCTCTTTAATCTTTTACTTTGTTTCGTTCAGAAGATTATTTATGGCAGATATTAATATAACTCAGTAAATAAAAAGACGGGCTGTAATAGTTGCAATAATGGAGGACACAGTGATTTGCAAATTGCACAATTTGTAAAAGTTGCCCAATCGTTTGTCTTTAAAGTTCGCAAGAATTAGAGGACAAAAATGGTCCAATTTCACCAGTTGCTAAACGCAAAAAAGCATCAACAACCCTCTGACAGCATAAACACACCTTAATTAATTAAAGGAATTCAGAACATCATTGATGAGAGCACTCAAAATTCAATGAGGTCAATTGCATAAGACCTTAATGTCCTAGAAACCACAATTCGTAGGACATGTCATTGAAATCCTGAGTACTGTTGTGAAGCCTTGGGTTGATGGAGTAAGAAATGGAAGAAGGTTTTACGTCTTTCAACAAGACTCTGCACCGGCGCATAAGGCTCAGAAGATACAAAAATGGTTAGCAGAGAATTTCCCTGGTCACATTACCCCCGAATTTGTGGCTTCAAGCTCTCCAGACCTACATCCGTTCGATTATTATGTGTGCGACGTTGTTGAGAGAGATGTTAATAAACATCCTCATAACACTAAAGATTCTCTGAAAGCATCCATAGTCAGAGTAATGAAGGATATCGACGAGGACCATGTTAAATGTGCCTGTCAACGGTTTAGGTCTCGAATAGAAGATGCGATTAATGCTGAGGGTGATTTTATTGAATAAAGTTAAAAGATAATAGTTTAGTTTATGTACAACAAAGTGACTTTTTGTAATACCGATGTTTTTGTTTGTCCTTTTTATTATTTTTAAAAAGAAAATATATGTTCTCAAATACCAGTCGCACCCTACATATATATATATATATATATATATACACATATATATATATATATATATATATATATATATATATATATATATATATATATTACCAGCAGCATGATTACCAGCAGCCATGACTGGAGCGAATATTTAGCGTGTATATATTCAAATTTTCTAGTTCTAAAGTTGTTTAAAACTATTTTTTATAATTTACATTATGATACGCTCTCAGCTACACATTTAGTCAGAAATGTTGTCTTAATTGTCTCTTGTAAGCTCATAAATTCCCATAATTAAATTTTAAAATATTTACTTCAATTATTGTATTGTTTTACCAATATATATCACACACAATTTCTTACATCTTTGATATTAACAAAACATACGGAACCGTATTTCCAAATAAGTATCATAGCATACTCAATATTAAGATATTTTTGTTATATACACGAGGTTTGTGCAATTCAACGTATTTACTGTTAGATATACATCGAATAAAATGCCACATTTTTTATATATACACATTTTTACGTAAGTGAGATGATATAATTCACTAAATATAATGTTGACGCAGATCAGTATTGAAAGACAAATGAATAACACTCGATACTATCATGAACATCTGCCTTTTTTCACTCAAACAGTTCTACGTACACGCTTTCTTACGTTTTTGATTTTTTAAAACCCAAATTCTGGTAATAGGAGTTATCCTGTTCAAGATAAAATGGCTTTATGGCTATGGATATTTTATCGACGCAGACTTAAACAAAGATTTTTAAAATATACCAATGCAAACGCGTGTTCAATATCGAACCCGACCACGTGCGACAAATGTGAAAGCATTATTTAGTCTTATGAAAGCATTAAACCATTATTTAGTTCTGTGCTGAACAATTGCTGTATATAATTTGAATTCCAAATAATCGATTCGTTATATTCAATTGTAATAGATTTTAAATATAATAACCTTAGTAAATAATTTCGTAATTATAACTATAATTTTTACAACGGCAATAACATCTGCATTACTGAAAATCATTTTTAAAGTAAACGTTTAATAGGAAGCTCTGTTTGTATGATTCCATTAATAGGTTAATTATGGTACACAAACTCTAGTGAATGATCTAATAAAGTGTGTCTTTTTAAGATCTTATTAATAAGTTCTACTGAAGTCTTATCGGTGCACTATTTTTGCCCATGCATCTAATGTTGTGCCCTCTGTCTGTGTCACATATTCTATCTGGACTTTCCTTTGATGATGTAAAATTCTTGGATATTATTTAGACAAAGAGTATGAATATACTAATAAAAACACTAATAATTTAGAGTATTTTTCCAACTCGAAGTTTTAATAGGCGCAGAAGAGTATTAGAAAGAGATGTTGCTGTAAAGAAGAATTATGTGTAAGTTTGTGTAAGTAAAATAAGGTCAGTTCTCGACAGCATTTTATGATCAAGTTTTTTGTTGGAAGTCATTGCGATAGTATAGCCGTTGCAGAAATGGAGGATTATAAAACATGTGCACATTTTATTATCTATTATTTTCATAAGCTATTTTACACAATTTAATTCATAATCAGTCTATACCTATTAAAATATAACGGGATACTTTCTGACGCACGATATACATCGACTTTATAATAGTAAGACTATATTTTATCATTGTGAATAAGTGCACCATTTCGGCGCTTAAAATGCTACGAAATAAAAAAAAATACATTTTTAATATTTTAATTATAGATTGTATTGAATAGAATTATTCATTTTCCTTGAAGCAAAGAGAAATCATGTATCAGCTCAGCAAAACAACCTTAATCGATGTTATGCAACACGTTTTCTTTCCGGCGATATCTACTTCTGATGCGGTGAGTGTAATATCAAACAGGATGGACTGGGGCTTCGTTTTTAGAGGACAAGCTCTTCACATATTTAGGAAACATGAGGTGATTTGACCAGAAAGTTCTACTTCACACAATATGCAGCTATAGGATATAAACAGATGTCCTCTCAACCATCAAATCTTTTTTTTTTCGTATTTTTGGATTTGATAATAAACTTTCTCCTCGCCGGCATGAGTCAAAATCACAGTATTAAGGCTGGTCTCTTACAGAGTTCCATTATGGGCTCAACCTTCTTCTTAATCTACATCAGTGAGCTTCAAAATCATATTCTTAAATTATTCGGCGACACTTTTGCAAATTTCACTGCTATCTATGCTGAATACTGAAGGCCTGCAATTAACAAGCTATTTCGAACACTTATTTATGTGATATTGAGAACGTAGTTCGCTGAAATTATTTAAAGTGAAGAGCATTAAAAACTATTTCAAAACAAAAAACATGAACTGAACTTGTATTGACTATGGTAACATTTATTTCTTGTATATTTATTTTTTCTGGTAGTTGTTTGTTGGCTTTTCTGCTAAAGACTCTTACTAAATAATACCGACGAAATATCGAAAAACAAAGAAACAGTTTTGAAAAATAATGAAGCTTTACTTACTTTAGTAAAATAATCCGAAACAGCAAAATGGGATATTGAAAAAGTAAACACGTAATTACATGAGTTTTTTTAAGCAAAGACCAGAAAATATAGTGCAGCTACAGTCATTTTTGGGACTAGCAAATTATTATAATTCTTATATCCCAAATATGCATGAACTAAGAGCACCTTTAAACGAATTATTGAAAAAGAATAAAAAATGGCTCTAGACAAAAGAATGTGATGAAGCATTCCTAAAGATTAAAAAATGCCTGTATCGGATTTAGCACTAGCTCACTACGTTCCGAAAAAAGAATTAATTGTAGCAGCAGATGCGAGCGAATACGGTTTAGGTGATGTGCTACTACACAGACTCAAAGATAGATCGAATAAACCAATTATTCATGCCTCAAGGGTTTTGCTACCCGCAGAAAAAATTATAGTCAGATAGAAAAAGAAGGTCTGGCAATTGTATACGCCATCAAGAAATTTCATAGGTTCATCCATGGAAGATTTTTTATCTTGGAAACGGACCACAAACCTTTGTTATCGATTTTTGGTTCCAAAAAAGGAGTTCCTACTCATACGGCTAATAGGTTACAAAGATGGAGCATGATTCTGTTAAACTACAATTTTAAAATGAAACACCTAGCATCCAGCAAAATTGCACACGCAGATGGGTTGTCCAGGTTGATCCCAAATAAAACTGAATTACTTGAAGAAACTGTTATAGCTGCACTAAAAGAAGAAAATGAACTAACAGATATATTAATAAATACTGTTAGGGAACTTCCGGTAACACTTGAGGAAATAAAGAAAGCAGCAAGAACAGATGAATACATTAACAAGATAAAAAAGTGGGACAAAAAGAAAAGAAGAGGAAAGAATTAACAGTTTTTCCATTTTCAAAGTGCGAGGAAACTGTAGTGTACGCAGATAGAGTAGTAATACCTCAAGTATTACAGAAGATAATTTTAAAAGAATTCCACATGGGACATCCTGGAATCTCCAGAATGAAAGCACTAATGAGAACATATACGTACTGGCCTGGAATGGGTCAGGACATAGAAAAAATGATAAAATTATGTAAGGGTTGCCAACTAGCAGCAAAAGCGCCGCCCACTAAGACGCAACCCTGGCCTAAAACAGATATACCATGGACGCGGATACATATAGATTACGCAGGACCTCTAAAAGGATATTATTACCTGGTAATAGTATATAGCATGTCGAAATGTCCAGAAATTTAAAAATTCAAAAATCCTACAGCGGCAAACCCAATAAAGGCGTTGGACGAGGTATTTGGGCGTTTTGGCGTACCAAAAACAATTGTTAGTGATAATGGCACCATGTTCAAATGTCAAGAATTTAAGATCTACTGTGAGTCACTGGCCATAGAGCATATCAGAACACCAACTTTTAGCCCTCGATCTAACGGACAAGCTGAAAGATTTGTCGATACTTTTAAACGAGCGTTAAAAAAGAACGATAACATCGACACTGAAGAAAGAAGTCTTCGGAAATTTTTAGCAGTGTACAGGATAACGCCTAATCCGAATACAAATGCAAATTCATCCCCAGCGGAAATAATGTTTGCCAGAAAAGTGCGCTCTGTGTTCAACCGGTTAATTCCGAGTAAAAAAGTAAAAAAAAGTGTAAAAGATAATGTACGATACAAGATATATAAGGACGGGGATAAAGTTTTTTTCAACAATTATCGGGCAGGGAAGAGTTTTTTGGGAAGAAGGCATAATCTCAAAAAGAATTGAAAGAATGATCTACATTATAAAAGGTCAGACATTTCCCCACAAAAAAAACATATAAACCAACTCAGACCCCGATATATTGAAAAAGTTAAAAACAATGAAGTACCGATGGAAGTGCTGTATGACATTTTTCACATAGAGCCTCCAAAAAAGGGAGCACCAGTAACGGAAATTACAAGTCACTCTCCAAAATCCAAAAATTCGCAAACGCAAATTTTAAGGAGAAGTGAAAGGAAAAGAAAAAGAACTGAATTTTTTGGACAAAGTCAAAAAAGAAAAAAAATAATGAAGCAAAATTCTAGGGAAGAATTTAGCTTGGGAGGAAGGTGATATAATGGACTGATCCAACACCCCTCAAATGAATGGACTGTTACGTCTATAAAAAGACAAGCAAACTCTCCTCACGTGGGAGACAGAATTTAGTACTAAGCTGTCAATGGACGCTTAGAAATGTGTGTACCTTTTTACCTAAATAAACCCTTTCTGTACAACCCCAGTAATGACTTGTTATTCATATAATCTACGATATAACAACTATATATATATATATATATATATATATATATATATATATATATAAATATATATATAAATATTTTTTATAAGGTAATTAAATGTAGTCAGTTCCTTTAAAAAATAATATTATAACTATTAAAACATAGACGCGATATGGAAATCCAATATAATCACACTCCTAACGAAAATCTGATGTAGGTTTAGTGAGCCACATTAACGCTTTTATCTTTACCAAAAAATATTACGATAATTTGTGAGAGTGTTTCTTTGGAAAACATGCCATCCTAACGGTTTGTAGCATGATATTTACTCTCTTGTTATTTATATTTTTCTTATACTAAACATTTGACGCATATTTTCACACCAGCACTTGACGTGTGTACATGTATACAATAAATTTTAAGTAAATTCTTTTTGCTGGAATACTTACAATACGATACCCTATACTAAGAAGATCCGGGCAAGTTAATTGGCTATTCAAATGCGTCTATCATATTGTTGGATATTAGACGGAAACCTGACAGTGATCTTGCTAAAAATAGTTATTAAGAATTATTGTTTAGGGAAATATAATTGATCACTGGAATCTAAAAATAAGTTTTCGCTAAAATATTTAGAAAATAAACTTAGCTAAACATAAAACAAAATATATGAATGATTGATATAGTGCAGCTGGCATAAGTGGTTATAAGTCACGCGTTGATGAGATGTATCGTTGAATCACTTACGTAAACGAGATCAGTTACGTTACCGGGTTTATTTACGTCAACGGGAAGGCCTTTTTTTTGTAAACGGGTCATGGAGTGAAAGTTCAGCTGTGCGGAGAAAAGGTAGATTGGGTGCGAATTTTTTAGTTTATTTATTTTCCGCTTTGTGTATTTACTTATTTACCCGTGTCTTTATTCATTGTCCTTTTTTCATGTTGGTATTAGGGAATAGAAAAACAGCCTTCTTTTCCTGAAAGTTGATTTAAGAATTCCGCTTTCGAAAAGAAGTGGTTCTCTGGATAGGTCCCTACTTATTAAATACTAGAATACCCAAACATGTTCATGACTGTGCAACAACAAATTACTGCTTATGTAAAGACAAATTTAAAATGTAACTTGCTCTAATTTCCTATTAGGCCCTTTTTGTATTAACCTAGGTATATTTCACTGGTTACCCTACTTTTGAAAAACAAGCAACCTCAAATTATATATATATATATATATATATATATATATATATATATATATATATATAAATATATATATGCATGCCCATGTGTATGTAGAGTATTATCCTTAGCATGAATATACATGTAAAAATAAGTCATCAAAGGTAAGTTTGCACATATTTCTTATACTCTTCCGTGGGGTATTAACAGGTGCTCGAACACATTTCACATTAACTATTTTCTTGCAAGAACATTCGGAATATTTGATTTTTTTCCTTAATGAGAGAGGTTGTTTTATTTTTAAAAGAGTGGTGTGTATATATGTTCATTAAAATTGATTATAGTTGTAATTTTTTTATAGTTACTCGACACATGTTTCATTCTCGGAGAGAATGTAGAACAATGCCTCTTTTTACCAACTCGGAGTTTTTTCCCCCGTTTGGCTCAGAAGACGTACTAAATTACATCTGTCTGTTCTCAAAGCGCTTGCCATCAGTTTTAGCCCAACGAACCCTGTGAAAGCAGAGAAACCGTCGTTAAAATCTAAACTATTTGGGGAGACACAATCCGTTTAGGTTTTAGTGTTGTGTTTTTTAATCATTCCTCTCACTTTCGCTAACTAGTATTTCTACAAAAGTATATTTTTCTCAGGAATATATTCTTGAAAAAGTAGACTGGGTAAAATCGCTTTGGGTTTTATTATATTTCGTGATTCTTTTTAAGCGACTTATTTATTTTCCCCACTTATCTATTTACACCTGTGGAAATTTCGCAGGAGGCTGATTCATATGTAATATATAGAGCTATGAAAACAATATTTTCTTTTCATTGTTTTTTCTCAAGTATATATCCATTGATATCTTATATGTTTTTTATTTAACGTGATGTGGTTCTCGGTTGATTAATTGTGTCTAGCTCGTATATACACCCGATACTCAAAACAAAGAAAAGAATGTGCTGTAGTCATAGCCCTAGTAATATATTGGTGTTGGTATTCTATAGATGTTCAGTCAAACTAGAGATGCTCTGATATTATTATGGCTTTTGTGTTCAAATTGAAAAAGTATTTATCTAAGCTATCATGAACGCCCGGCAAAGCCCAGTCGTAAAGTACGCTTAAATATGATAATTTATTTATTTCAGATCTCGTATATAATTATAGAATTCATTTTCTATCGATATATATATATATATATATATATATATATATATATATATACATATATACATATATGAGCAAACAGTTAATGAAATATGTTAAAAAACACTTTGAAATGAGTTAAAAACATATTTAATCTGAAAGGGAAACCCTAGATAAATGGATAGTCCTTAATCCACGGGGTTTCGAAGAAATACTCTCCTTCTCATCAGAAGACCATCTTCTTCCAATTACGGGATTTCTTTTGATTTTACTTGTACAAATGGAAATTCTTTTAACTTTCTTGAAGTTTTACATTTGGATTTTACCGTCACTGGATTTTTTATCTTCCACCAGACTATCCATTAATGTGTAACTACCTTTTTCTTTACCATATTCCCTCTGCTTAACTTATTTTGTTTTCAAGTAAGATCTTTGGCTTATTTGTTGTTTCATCAAATACTTCTGCATGCAAAATCCGATCCTGCATTTAGCTAATTACTATCCTCTGATGAGAAGGAGTGTATTTCTTCGAAACTCCGCGGATTAAGGAATATCCATTTATCTAGTGTTTCCTTTTCAGATTAAATATGTTTTTAACTCATTTAAAAGTGTTTTTTAACATATTTCATTAACTGTTTGCTCATATTATAAGCTCTATTACCTATTTGGTATTATCGAGCTTTTATATCTGGTTGAGATAATTTTATAAATAGTAATTCTTTTATATTTATAATTTACTTTAATTTTACCATCTTGGATCATTTTGGTAAATTCAATTGTAATTTTCATTTTATATATATATATATATATATATATATATATATATATATATATATATATATATATTCGGCGTTACATAGTCCTTAATTCCCTTTTTTTTGTGGTAAGTTTTTTTGTGGTTATGGGGTAGAGTCCTGGCAAATGGAGATAAAGGTTCTAATCTCGTGACTTAATACCCAACAATGATGATTTCGTAAATATAAAACTAGTGTATTTATCTGTAAATGAATATATATATATATATATATATATTTAGTAATGCGATTGGTAAGTTAAAATTTGAATTAGAATTAAAAATTAAAACTCTGTTTCATAAGAAGGAACAACAACAAGGTCAACTTATTGACTTTGTTGTTCCTTCTCATGAAACAGATTTTATATTTTTAATACTGATTTACAGTAGCTCTAGGATATTTGCCTATCGAGCTTATTATATAACTGAATTACAACGCCCACTGTTCTTTCCTTGTATTTGAATTAAATTAATTTTACTATCACATTAAAATACACTCTGCTCTCTAGACTACTGTCTAACCCCCTTTGAATATATATATATATATATATATATATATATATATATATATATATATATATATATATACACGTATAAACGTTTTATGCATCTAATCAAAAATGTAGGTTCTTTCCTTCGTAAAATTTACCTAAGAGGATTCGATTTATATATATATATATATATATATATATATATATATGTATATATATATATATATATATATTCTTACACGGTCAGGAGAATAAAAGTAAGAGCTTATCACTATTCATAAAGCTCAACTGTTACTTACTGTGTTTATGTGGATAAAGATACACACTGATAACTGCGGTTAGATACGCTATATTCGTCAAAAATGTTGGACACTGTCACGTGATCTCTTTATGTATGTACAACATTGTAGAAACAATTGAGGATAACAATAAAAATAACAGTCATATAATTCCGATTTAAATCAAGTTCATTTAAAGATGCACTATTTAAAACGAGCAAGATTTGTGCTTCAGAATGTATTTTTCTATATTTTGACAGAAATTGAATCACATATCTCTTCTTCTAATGTAACTGCATGGCTTTATTAGAGTCCTACACTATCGACATCTGCATAAAAGAGATTTAATAGTCTGGTAATGAATTCATGAGGCCAGTAACAATAACAATGCAATTTGCCATCCCGTTTTATCCATTGAATCGGCATAAAAAAGAGAGACATTACTTTTTGGAATATCTCTCGTACATTTTCTATAGTTATGCAATTTAACTTTCGCTTTCATTTTTTGTGATCTTGTAATGTCATTATCCACAGTTCAAATGTTTTATACAGATGTTTTTAAAGCATTAAATTAAGAAAATTATCAACACAGAACATTACGAAGTATAAACACTATATTCGTAGGGATTGTCATCATACGACTTTTCGCCGACTTGATTTTCTTTTCTTTGTAATGTTCATCTTGATCCTTTCTTATGTAGTGAGTATGTCACGGTTTGAAAGAATAGCTAAAATGTGGAATGCCAGACAGCTTTTAAAAGGCCAAATACGTGAAATTTTGCGATAAAATACTAATTTGACAACCCCTGACAAGAATATTAGGCAAACATTCATAGTCTCGTTTTCGAAAATTTTGCATCTTCCATTCCTTTGTTTGTTCCGACATTACATTTTAAAAAATCCAAATATAATTTTGAAGGCTAAAATTGTTCAAACATTTGCCGATATAAAGGCTGATCTAGCAATCCCCGACATGTAAGCCTGCCCACCCTTTATCATAATCTAATTTGTAAATAACAGCTATCAATATTCCATTTATTTATTTATTTGCGAACTGTTATACTTATTTTCTTTGTTGTTGTTTAACCACTTTTCAGCCAACTGAATATCTGTTATTTTTAGTTGATTAACAGCGACGAGATAGAACTGATGAATCTCGTAAGTCTATCCCCAGTAATTATTGCCGTGCATAGTAGCTCTTGTATCACGGCATTTCCAATAAAAATATTATTCCATTTGTTTCCTCCTTAGTTAGTCCGTGCGTTAACCTTTATACAATATCAAATACAATTTTTAAAGCCAAACTGCTTAACAAAGGCCAAAATCGCGAACTTTTAGAGATTGGAAGACCAATCTTACATTCATTAATTACCATATGGAAGTGATTAACGTTCGAAATAACTTTGTTTTTGAATATCTATATAATAATCTGCTTGTCCCGTCCTTCGCTAGTCCATGCGTTACGCTTTAAAAAGCCAAATAAAATTTGTAATGCCAAACTGCTAAATAAAGGTAACATTCGAAACACTTGACAAGAATCTGAGAGTTACTGCTCTTTTCTACATCATAGCTTTGTTTTATAATAATTTCTATGTAATAGTTTGCTTCTTCCTTTCTTTAGTTTGTCATCATATTACAAAAGCCAAATATTTCAAAAGCCAAATACAATTTTCATGGCGAAATCGATTAAAAATTGCCAAATTCGCAAAATTAGACGATGAAAATGCCAATCTGGAAACCATAGAAAAGAAAATTACCCTAGCTTTATTTCAATTTGGCTTTATTCTGTAATATAATATATATAATATTCAGCTTTCTGTTCTTAATTAGCTTGTTTTTTTCGTACGTTAGCTTTGAGAAACGTAAATATATTTTTATGGTCAAACTGCTTAAAAAAAAACAAATTCGTGAAATTTGACGATAAAGAGACTACTCAAGCAACCATGGACAAAATATAAGAGTATCCACTTTTTTTCTCTTTTGGAATAACATATATACAACAATCCGCTGTTTTCCTTGGTTTGAACCTTCATTAGGTAGTCCGTACGCTTTAGAAAATCACAAGTAATTTTGAGTGCGGATTCATGAAATACGTGGAGGAAAAAGGCAATCTTTTTGATGAAGTTTCTTTTCGAATATCATATATATAATATTCTGATTGTCTCTTACTTATGATCCGTACGTTACGGTTAAAAAAAGCAGAATACAGTTTTTAAAGCACATCTTGAATATGCCAAATTTGCGACATTTCGCTATAAGACGGCTAACCTGGTCATGCTGAACAAGAATATGAGAGTTGCCGTTCTTTAAAATAGCAACATTGTTGAATATAATCCATAGAATATTTTGACTTTTTATGTTACTTTTTCCGGATGTAACACTTCTTTAAAAAGGGCAAATATATTTTTTGAAGGTCTAGCAAACACTAAAATGTTTAACTTCGAGAAATTTAGCAACAAAAAGGCCAACCTGGAACTATGTATATCCGATATCATTACTGTAAAAAGTATCATTTTTACTAATCTCCTCGCAGTCAAACAATGAAAATCTTTATTTCATAACAAACTGTGTAAACTAATCCCGTCACAGATAAGTTGTGAGCTTAATCCTTATATCGTTTAGAGAAGAAATGTCAATAAAATAATGTCGGTCGGTTTTAAAAGCATGAGTTATCTATTATTAGTGTTGATATATATGTGAAAGGATATAGATCGTGACAAATATAGAAATTATTAAAGGATGGTTTTGGATTAAACTTTAGAATCCTTATTATTATCCCCTGATTATAGCCTTTTGGGAGACAGGATGGTCTGCTGTGTGATAGACGACCCCGTCCCCATGTGTGTAACGGTGGGTGTATTTAATGGTAGAGGAATGGAAAAGGTAAAAGGTCGTATTATGATGACGCTAACATACCGTTATATAGCAGCGAAAGAAATGCAATTTATTTACATAAATATACATGAACAGGTGATAGAAAGAATAAGAGTTCGTTACTTGCGCTTGGTAGCTGCGAAAGGCCGGCGTTTGTTACATCTTGACTGCTTGAGGGTCCCGCGCGAAAGAGGAAGAAATATGGGGAAAAATGAAGTAACGTAGCTAGGTCGTTCTTCTTAGTTAAAGAGCGACAATCGAGTTAGGCTGGGAGTTTTTAACACACCGCCATAATATTGTAATTAACAATATTAACATTTAATGAAGCAACCCTTTTTTAATAAAATTATTTTTCAGCACGTCACGTACTGTGCATTAAGACAAAATACATGGAGGCAAGAAAGATCTTGCGATATTAAGGTTTTAAATTCAGATGAATACATCTCCAATCAAAAAAAAATTATGAAAATAAAGAGTATCACAATCAAACCATTTTTGCAAACGGAAGAGAGATAAAAAGGAAAAGGATGTGGCAGCAAAAACGGAGGAAAAAAGAAAGGAAGAACGCTGCCACTTCCCTTTCCTTTTTATCTTGCTCTACCGTTCTGTCATTTTATTAAGATTTATTTCCACATTGTCTTCTATTTTTACATCTAACATGTAATTTAGTATCATCTCTGCCACTTTCAATTAATATTTTATTTTTATAAATAACATATTGTTTCATTTCTTTCGCTTAAGAACCAAATGTTTTATGTCTGTCACCTGAGAAGAAACGTTTGTTTTTTAAGAACCCAATTCCTCCAAAACATTAGCACGTTCCTTGGACCGGATAGTTGATATGTTTGACATCCTCCTCAAATGTACGCGAAGACGATATCGACAGATGTGTACCATAACAGAGGCTTATCCATTAACTGTACAAGTTTCCATCGGAGAAGAAAATAGATCCAATAAAATAAGTAAAAGTTGGAAAATCCACAGGGCTTGTTGGTATTCCTATAGAAGTCCTCTTATATTTTTTGTGAAATTTGTTATCTTATTACTGATGTTTGGAAGATAGGAATGATGCAATTCATATAACGTCGCAATATGAGATGGGGCCTACGAGAGATATTGAGAGTTATCGTGGGATACGTTTGTTGGAAGCAGTAAGCAAACATATCAGCATAAGTGTGATTACTGCAACAAACTTAAAAACAAAACTCGTCTGAAGATTCACCTTAATTCTCACAGAAGATAGAAACTGCACTTTCATAACACACACACACACACACACACACACACACACACACATATATATATACAAAAGAAAAATAAATAATTAAATAAAAATTATAAAAATGAATAAATTAATAATAAGAAGAAATATACAATAAAATATGGACATGCAAAGTGATAAAAAGCTGCAATAAAGAAAAGAAGTGACAATATATATAAATATATATATAAATATATATATATACATATATATATATATATAAATAGACCTATATTTAAAAAACAGGATAAATATGCAGTCCTGCCAACTTTTAAAAAGACCTAAAATGCACAACATGTAGCAAATTGCGTCTGTCTAAAACAGACTTAATGAACCACGTGAAGGTTAGACAAGACCATCATTTTTCGGGGGTTAATCTGCAACTCAGCCAACCCAATTATTGTTTTCATCCTTGTAGACTGGTCTGTAAATGTACACGGAGTTTGACACGACACTATACGGTGCACACTTTAGTTCCTCTAAGGAACCATCACATAGTGGCACGTTTCCGGCGACATCTTATTATCCAAGTGCATAGCTGGCCTAAAGAGCACGTATACGCAAAACATCCACTTGAAGAGATGGCAAGCATCTATGAAGGAGTGACAACCATATATATATATATATATATATATATATATATATATATATATATATATATATATATATGGGGGTGAATTGGGGCAGCATCTTCGAGTCCGCGAAAAGTTTTTCTTTGATTAGATTATTGATTTTATTCTTTTGATTTTTTTTGATGATTTTTTTAGCATGTGAATCGAGAGATTGGATAAACTTTCTATGTGTAATTCGAAATTGGCCGCGGTATTGTTTTCGCCTTTCGAATGAATTATCGGTAGAGTATTCATCCAAGAAGGGTTAGGAGGATTTTATATAATAGCAGCAGTCAATGCGCCTTTTGAGTGTCCAGCCTGAGTGAGACGTGTGCCAAGTTCTGTGGTCAGTGCTGGGTGAAGTATAAGGCGGTCACAGCTCGCACGTATTTCCCTCTCATTTAATGCATAATTCTTTCCCGTAAACATATTTTATTCACTCATTTTAAATTGTTTCCATATTGTATTCTTTTTTAGCTGATGAAAAACAAACACAACAGAATATTGTTAGTGCGTCAAGTTTATTTCCACCGATCAACACTAAGGAATTGACTGAACTTAGTTTGGATCGAACTTGACTAATTTATTTAATAATTTTTGGTCAACGATTATAAATATTAGAACCACATTTTACATCTCCAGGTAAATTGCCCAGCTGTGATTATTGCGTATTAATAATAGACTCTGCAACTATCATATTTTATTCCGGAATGAATAATAAATACATATGTTAAAATAAAAAAAAATCACACCACAACAAGGAGTTTTTACGTAATTGGTATACAGTACCCATTGCAAGAAAGTAATTAGTATATTCTCATAAAAAATTGAAAAATGATGTGCATCGCTAATATTGGTATAGCTGGCAATACAAAGCATGTAAATGTTTCGTATATAAATTCTTACTAACATTTCTATAAAATATCGACCATTGTAATTTCTTTAGTGCAGAGTAGTTTATTCCTCATTTCTTTCTGATATACCGAGAGTGTAATTTTGTATTTTCCTTCTCGATTTCCTACAGCATAAAACATGATTTTAATAGGCACCTTTTATATTCACTTCAATTTTCTGTGAGGACAAATTTCATATGGCCTTATGCACTAACCAATATACATTGGTATTCGATTTAAAGTTAAAGCAATAGAACAAAGAGAAAATTTCCTAAATTACATATTGAACAGTGGAATAAAATAAACTATAAGAGTTCACTGATTGCGGAAAAATATTATCCTCGAGAAAAGCAAACAATATTTTGCTAATTATTTTTAAGTATTAATTTGGACCAATATAGAAAGTCATTGTAATAGTGAATGTATCAATGCAATATTGTCTATTTTCAAGAGTCAAATCTGTAACATTTGGAGCCGCCCATCCTTATATATTCATGTTGTGCAGACATACTGGGTTACTACCAACATTAGAGCTCAAATTTAGCAAATGGTGGCTTGGATAAAATCTAGCAGAAATCGACTTAGGTTTAATTGTTCCCTTTGCTGTCTCTTCCTCTGCCTTTTCCAGCAAAGACTGCAGCCCAAGAACCACAGAGCAATGAAATTAGCAACGTATTTTGCGCATCATTTCTCATGCGCTGACCTTAAACTTCTCCGATATAACCGATGAATTTTCGCGCTTCAAAGGTAAATACTTGTAATCTTGCTGATTACTATACTGCTGGAGCAAAGCAAAACACTTCATCTAAACAAAACAAAAGAACAATCTTGGGCTATTCTATTAAATAATCTCATTCGCTTAACAATAACAGTTTATATTGCCAAATATATTTAGCATTCAGGTCCAGACTCACGTGCGCCATTTGTTGGAATCAAAGTCCAGGATTCTTTACAATAGAAATATGTACACCATTAGCACTTAGTAAGAATCTGAATATTTGGTTATATAGACTTACATATGACGTAGGGTAAAATGCATTGTGATAACTATATGGCATACTTGGAAACTAAATTAGCCTGAAAAAAATACCGATTACTTTTGAAGTTTCGAAAATGCGTTCTTTTTTTAGTAAATATGCATAATTTTTACTCACAAAAGTGAACTGAATGCACCTGGTACAATTGTTGTTTAAAGTAGCACTAATCGATGCTTCGGGTAAATCGATCGGATAAAAAAACGGTAGATAGTGTTGGATAAAGCAAAGATATTTTTGGATTTTTTATTTGGGATTTTTTTCTTATAGCAATGTCCATAATAATCAATTCACTGCAAGAAAATAATTCCTCTGCTATTTATGATATCATTTATACACACATCCTAATTTTAATTCTTATCTTTCAATCTAGAGTTATTTAAGGCCATCACAAAACAGAACCCGATAAATGTGTTCACCGATATATGTACGAAGGTTTTGGTACCTATTCATGTTCATTGGTTTATGGTATTATTTTATTTTAAAAAAGTCATAATTTAACGCGCTCTAAAAATAGTCTATACAGAAAACGATTAACGCTCTATATACTACTCAATCTTTGATGTTGTAATCTGCTGACCGAATGTTCATTTTTATCGTTTTATCCGTGCATGAATATGTTGGATTGTGGGAGAAAAAGTTGCATAGCCTATACAAAAGAGACCGAGGTCCAAACTTATGAAAGAGATGGAGTAATGTGCATAATTAAAAGAGTGCATTAAGAAGAGAGAGACTGAGAATATGAAGAGGGATACATTTGGCTCTGTAACATAATGATGTCAAAAGCCGAAAAATAAAGGAAAAGAAAACGGTTATGATTAGATAGAGATAGTCTAATCTATAAGCATTTTGTCTTTAATCTTTGTAAAAGCATGATTATCAAACTATGATGACAGTAATGACAAATATTTATATCGTCAGTAATACCTATTAAAAACACTAGCCCAAATTATGTACAGCAAACAATAAATCTTGAGATGAAATAAAATTATTAGAATAGATACATTAATTACTAAAATCTATTTCTAAGTATATTGTTTTGACAGACTAAGCAATTCCTTGTATATTAGTGACCACCATATTTACTTAAATAGTTTATTTAAAAAACGTAGAGTTGAAGACGAGGAAGTGATTGTTCGAGATAGCAGTTTGTAATAGGAGGTTCTTCACAGCGTTATTTATCTTATTGCGTATATTTGTTGTAAAAATGGTACTTATATTGAAGCTGAATACACGTTTACTTCAATTTCTTCTAACTTTTAAACTGTTTCATAAAACTCATAACAAAAATATAATACATGCAGGCGTTAGGATTGAGTACAGGAATACATATTGTATAATTAAGTAGTTGTTGCACACGAGGCAATTAATATATCGTCTGCTCATGTTGACATCTCGACTAAAACTATTACTACTTGGGCGATAAACGTTAGGGTGAAATAGCAGTTATGCGCAACGCGTTCTAATTATTCGATGCATCACTATACGAATGTTTACCTGTCTGTCTTATAAAGTACAAACCACTAGACCTATACTTACATGTTTCCAAACATAACCTTACCTATGAAACTAATATAGTACGGGAAATATATAATGGACAACTTCTGCAGGGACACAATAACGCGGAAATAATGTAACTGCTAAAAATCTTTCGTTAATCGTTTTAATTCTCGGTTTACACGTCTGATAATATACAGTAGTTTAAGCATGGCTTAGCAATTAAGGTCCACATTATAAAACCAATATATTTCACAGTAATGCATATACGAAAGCAATACGAACGTTTTATAAAGAAAAGACAGTAACTTAAAACAGTTCCATGTTGTAATATTACAGGCTGGGAATAATTTAGACAAACACAATGGTAATGTAATAAATGGTATTAGCAAATATATGTTTTAGAGATTGTGTGCCATGACTATCACATATCGGGCCCCATAAATCTGTTCCTGTGACTATATTATAGGTCGTGTTAAATTTATTTTCTTAAATAGATGAGTCATCTTACTGCAAAAACTTTTTTAAAGCCTTTCCACGTAAATGACCGATGCCTGTTCATTTTGAAATTGATTTTTATTAGGTCAATATTTTTACTACACATTTTTGCATTTCATGACCCATTGCTTTGTTCTTTATCTCCCTTACATTTCCTGCCACTTCAGCAGCAGCTTCTACTCTGTTATTCAAACATCATCAATATGATATCAATTAGGCCCTTATAAATGCTTATTAATCTTATTATTAGCTTACCAAAAGCTTTCACACAGATCATCAAAGATCTCTTTTTTTTAACAGCCTGTGGTGTTCCCTGAAGACTACGTGCCAAGTCTCCACAAGTTTTCAATACTCTCCATCTCTTTCGATAACATTCGCAGATGACTTTGCGTTACCGCAACAGTGCATGGGTTCCTCATTCGATGTGGCCATTGGTATTCACTTGAATTTGTGTGGAAGTACTTCTTACGGTCCTAGTTCTCTTCGCACTTGTTCAACGGAGGTCTAGTCAGTGCTCTCTCCTCGGTCTTTCCTTCCTCTCTGACTCTACTTAATTAATTGGTATCAATTTGGGAAGCGGTAATGGGAGTGGAGTTATTGATATGCAGTTTCAACCTTCTTGGTTCAATGTAGCACTTCATGTTTTACCTCTGCAGCAGTTTGGCTTGCCCGCGTTTGTGACTAATGTGCGTTAGTTTCCGCATTCAGGGGGTTTCCTAAATATATCAGCTGTTTTCATTATTGTTTTCGTTGTATTTTTCTAGTCATTTCTCTGATTTCAATTTCTCCAATTATTATCCTTTAAAATTTGTTCGGGATTGTTCCCAGGGCTCCTGCTATTATAGGTATTATTTTGATTTTCTTCGTCATCCATATCCCTTTTAGCTCTCTGTTATGTGTATTTGCTCTGTTTCCCCTTTTCTTTGATATTCATCCCGTGGTCAGCTGAAACAGCAAAGTTTACGATCTGACAGGACTTTTCCTTCTTAATTACTAACATTTTAGCCGAGCGTTGCCCAGGTGTTTCGATGTGTATGTTGATAAAAAAAATATGGTAGTAGGAAGGCAAGCTCGAACCCGTACGCAAAAGAGGAAAACCACGGAGAAAACCTGACGTCTTTGCTGTTACGACCAGTGCCAAACCGTAAGTGACGTAGGTTAAAATTAAGGCTTGATAATCGAAAGGGGCGGATGACTTTAAAAAATATCGGCAACAAAAGAGACCCCCTGTAAAAAAGTGTCCAATTAAAGGTGAAGATATTAATGTTTTTAGCCAATTTTTCGATATTTTTAAGGTCGGACTTAAAAACTATACTGATCATGGTAAAATCGGTCGCCTCTGTCGAAAGTTTTAAGCAGACATTTATATATTGATAATTAAAATTTTTCGACCAAATCCGATTAAAAAGCTTGCGTATCTCTAATACCCTTTATGTCAAATTCCAAATTTGTATACCATAAATTGTCTGAGTAATTATGTAGAGACCGCTAAGGTAATATTTTTTAATTCGACCCCTATTATGACCCCTGAACATTTATTGTTTTTGGCTAAAATCAAGTTATTAAGTAAAATCTATGTTTAAGGAACATATATCTAAAATTTTAATTCGGAGGGGGGGTTTGGTAGAGTTCTCAAAGGTCAAATCGTGGAACTTTAACCCCTTTACAGTCACATTTCTGGCCGAAAACGCATTACAAAGATTTTCCCAAATCTCAGTATATTGTATATCAAATTTCGTGTCTGTAGAGTAAAAATTGACAGAATTATTGTGAGGGAAATGTACACAAACATAAAGACACACAGACAGACACATTCAATTTTATAAATATACTAGCAGTTTTGCCCAGCTTTGCTCGGGCCCTATGTACTGTTCATAAGGTTATGTGCATATGTGTATATTTAAATGTATGAATATGTAAAGTAATGCTTTTCTGTATAATAGTCTTCCTTAACTACTATAGAGAAAAGAAAACCAAACATTTTACTTTTATATATATATATATATATATATATATATATATATATATAAGTAGGTTGTAGTTTGCTTGAAGCATTGTTGAAGAAAATTATAAGGTAAAATTAAAAGCCAAGAACAATGCGAGATTTTTTTTATATAGAGTAAAATTAAATGCAAACAAAAGAAATAAAGTTCTTTTTATTGTTGTTTGTTTTTTCTTTTTCACACAAATTTTAACTCTAAACAACAGTAATTTTTTTTTCTGTTGTATTCAATATATTATATATATTATATATATATATATATATATATATATATATATATATATATATATATATATATATAGAGAGAGAGAGAGAGAGAGATAAATAGATTGGATGAAATATATAGTAATGATATAAAAAGTATAAAAAAAGACGCATATGCCACCACCGAGAATCGAAACCAAAACGTTCAGCTCACAATTTATTTTGGGTTTGTCGTCAATGACTGGGCTATGAAAACATGTTTCCTGAAAGGCTAAAAATTAAAACATGAACCAATAGCTACTACGTTATGCATTCGTAATGCCGGCGTTCGACCTTCACCTGGCAAATTTCATTTTTTTTTACACTTTTGCACAGATTTTTCCAGGCTAAAACCCAAATATAAAGTAGTGCATGGATTAAAATACCTTATATATGAATTTTCATGTCTGTAGACAAAAAATTCTAGGAGGAGTTTGATCGGAAATATTTGTTAAATAGAAATATATACGCATACATAAATATATATAGAAACAATTTTGTGTTTACTATAAACATTTTAGGCAAATATTATGTATAAACCATGTAGAATATCTGCATGAATATAATTACACATAATAGTTAACTAAAGACGATCACCCCATTAGAAAACCAATTACTATTAATTTAAAATGAATGTTTAAAAGAATATGTAAATTAGCTAAATCTTTTGCTAGTGAATGCAATTCATCAGCCTATATATAAGAACCTTGTATTTTCTTTGTAAATAAATAGAAAAGAGGGTTTTTAATATGGATATCAATACACTCACAAGAAAACCGCATTTATACGAGTATAGGTAGATACAACAACCACTGTAAAAGAGTAATAAACATGCAAGAGAGCTATATGCCCAGTCTGTTAAATCCAAAGTAGCTGATCAGTGGCTTTGTTCCCACCAGATTTTGCAAATAACAAATAGGATCCTGAACAGAAGTGTACGTTCTATCCCAACTAATATCAACCAACCAGAGGGCATCTCCTTAGCTTCAGACTAAGCCAAATGTTTTGCCAAGAACTTTGCAGCTAATTCTATCCTATGCAATGAAGGCCATCAATTCCCCATATATCCTCCTATAACACAGAACACGCTAGGTAACATACAAATATCTGTGCATGAGGTCGCCAAGTTAATCAAGAACCTTGATTCCAGTAAAGCTACTGGCCCTGACGGCATCCCAATTATAGTGTAAAAAAAGCTTCAACCAGAACTTGCTCCCATACTTACGAAACTGTTTAAACGTTGCCTAAAAGAGAAATGCTTTTCAACACCTTGGAAAACTTCATCAGTATGCCCTGTATTTAAGAACTCAGGTGATAAGTCATCTCCCTCTCAGTACAGACCAATAGGTCTCCTGTGTGTCATGAGTAAGTTGCTGGAATCCATATTAAATAGAGAAATAGTCAACTACCTCAGCAGAAATAACCTTCTTAGTGACACGCAATATGGTTTCCCTTCTGCAACATAACCCCCAGATGTGCTAACGGCTATATCTCATAGTTTTTTGAATCTCTTGACAAAGGCTTCCTTTCTATGACAATTGCCCTTGACATATCAAAGGCCTTCGACAATGTAGAGCATAAAGGCCTACTTCACAAGATCTCCTGCTACGGTATAACTGGAAATGCTCTCTCTATCATTAAATCATTTCTCTCTGATAGGCTGATAAGAGTAGTGGTTGGTGGACAACAATCAGAGGCTTGCAGTATTAATGCTGGAGTCTCTCAAAGGTCAATCCTCTTCCTGATCTTCATCAATAATCTCCCTTCACCCATACTTTAATCATTCGTTGACATCTATGCTGATGACCCGACCATCTACAGCAACACATCAAAGGCTGTAAATGGCAAAGCTCTCTCTGATTCTCTCGCCTCTGATCTCCAACTAGTGGTTCAGTGGAGGAAGACGTGGCTGGTTACCTTTAATGCATCTTAAAGCAAGCTCCTATATTTGCATCATCAACGCTCTGATCCCCATCTAGCATCAATTGAAATGGATAGCTCTCGTCTAGAGAAGGCCCATGTGTTGACAAGCTTCTGGCCTTGACCTTCACTCCTGATCTGAAATGGAACACGTACATCAAGTCTGTTGCCAAAGTCGCTGGAAAGATGGTGGGATCCTTCAACCGCTCCAGAAGATATCTCACTACTGATGCAATTCTCTATCTATATAAAAGCCAAGTACGTCCAAGGATGGAATACTGCTGCCATATCTGGGCAGGAGCTGCTAAAAACAGCCTATCCTGCCTTGACAGAATACAAAATAGACTTCGTGGCTTAGTGGGGGATGCCCTTTTCTCTACCCTGCAACCTCTCTCCCACAGAAGAGACGTTGCAAGCCTATCTTTGTTTCATCGTTATTTCCATGGCACGTGCTCGTCTTAACTCCAATCTTTGGTACCCCCTCGCCAATCTTTTACAAAAAACATCCGTCTTGCTGAATCCACTGTCAAAAACTTTCCCTACTCTTTTTCCATGCCTAAATTAAAACGTAGATTCCATGAACATAGCTTCTTTCTTAGAACTGCACGCCTTTGGAACTCTGTTTCGTATGCTGCTTCCCTCCTTATTACAACTTGGATGTCTTCAAGTCTAACGTAAACAAATTCTTGATGAGCCGTCGTAGACACTTTAAATATCCACACTAACGTACTGTACTTACAATAACCCTTATCCCTGAGTGGCTTCCGGGCCTTGATAAGTGGCGACCACCTTGTAAAAAAAATATTATGGCATCCAATTTTCTTGCATGGATGTTTATCCGTTTGTATGAAATGAAATGGAGTAATGTTCATTTTTTGTGATCCTCGTTTTCAATTGCTGTTGTCAGTTTATATTTGTGCAATTTGATTATGCGTCCGAAATTCAGTTTACTACCCTTCTCACTTGGTTGTGTCTGTTCTTGTATTCTGTGTTGGGCCAATTTGCTGCCTTCACTTAATATATGGTTTACCCTTTTGTCTATTTGTCAACAGACTCTGCATTTATTATTTTCTTGTGTTTTGTTGATGTTTGTGTTCATGTGGTTGGTTCTTATCGAGTTATCTGGTGCGGCGTTTATTAGGGTTTCAGTTTTTCGGCTTATGTTTCATTTTCCCATCCATGTCCAAGAGTTTTCATTATTCTCGTCTTTGTCTTCCTTATGAATCTTCCATGTAGTTGTGTTTCCTTCCTATTTTTCTTTTCTCTTCTTATCCTTTATCTCACTGTTTTCTGTTTTGTCGATTTTTTTTTCCGTGTATCTTGCTGCCACGATTTACTTTTTGAGTGTTGCGTTATGTATTGTTGTTCTTCTTCATTTCTTCTTCTTCTTCTTCTTCTTCTTCTTCTTCTCCTTCTTCTTATTATTATCATCATCATCATCATCATCATCATCATCATCTGTACCACGTAAGTGTACTTTCGCAGGTCATCATAATGGAGTATATGTTCAAAACATCCGGCGATGTTCACATGAGTCTGAATGGGGACAAATCTTCCCAAATGTTTATTACTGTTTAGTTTTTATAACGTTTTCAAATGAATTTGCGTTATCGCAATAGCCGTTTACCATTTTGCTGTTTCAGGTTTTCTTGGTTCCGTCCTTGTTGTATCTTTTTTTTTCTTTTATTTCTCTCATAATTTCTATACAAAACGTGAAGGTTTGTCGCTCATGTGGATTAGTTTCTTCATTTTACTTAGGATTTACGCGTATTTCAACATTACCGGTGTTTTTTATAATCTCAGTTTTCCCCTTGATTCCGATTCTTTCTAGATTTCTTTAAAGTGTCCGGTAATGTAGATTCCCTACAATTATTAGTATTATATTGAGTTTTCTGGTGTTTCGTAACCTTTAAATTGCTCTAGCAAGTTTGCGTATTTGTTTCGTTTACTGTTTCTTTGACCTTCAACCTGTAGTTTGCTGAGACGGTAAAAATCTACAGTTTGGTGGTTGTTAATTTTTATGCCGTCCGATCTTATTGCGTGAATGAGTTTATATATATGTACTTCCATGTCTGTATGTATTTAGTACTTTTCCGTCTTCGATACTTTCTCTCCAATTTGTCTTTGTTCAATTTGTCTGCATATTAGATATGCAGTCGTTTGCAGAACTAACAGTGCATATATTCTTATCTCAGTCAAGTGTTTTTCTCCAGATATCAACTTCAGTCCGTATGTTTTCATTGTGTTTTTTCAATAATATTAATAATCTTGTCAGATACCTTGTACAAGCATTCCATGCTTGGGGAATTCCTGGACGTTCTCATAATCAATAAGTGCCATGTCTATGTTACATTATTTGTTATTACGTGGGCTAGGATACCTGCATATTCTTTTAATTTTTTGGACTCCCGAGTGTGTATCGGTTGATATATTATATGCTTTTATATAAAGTGGTGTGGTTCTCAGTGGATTAACCGTGTCTAACTGTGTCGGATATATACTCGAGTATCCAAACTATGAAAATAATATTCCGTTGTCATAGCCTTAGTTTTTTTGTTCTTTTTCAACTTTATTTAGTCTATATATAACAAGGCGTATACCCACTAGTTTTAAGAGGATGGTTGATCTGTTCGTTCGGTGGTGCCGTTTAGATAATTTATGTCGTTATGCAGTCGGTTATCAATCTGTAGTTGGTTAGGGTCGTCGGCAATTCAGCGATTTTTTGTAGTAACGTAGTTCTTCTTTTGGTCACTACTTCTGGCACTTTATTTCTGATTCATACTCTCAAATTTTTACCAGTTAATCATGCAGTCTTGAATAATTCTTGGTAATAGTATATCTATATATCATCGTGGCCTAGTTCTCTAGGTTTACTAGCTTATTTTAACGTCGTCTTAAACGTCTGATTATAAATTTCTACTTCTCGTATTTTAAAGAGTCAACTTTTCCTGTCTTTCAGGTATTTGGTATTTCTGTATTGATATGGAGGTTCTCCACATATCTAGCCCCAGAAATGTTTTATTTTTTAGATTCTGAATTTTATGTTTTTGCGGATGATTTTTATAAATCTGTTCTTCGTTTCAAAGGCTATGATATTTTTTTTTTATTTGTTCAATTTGTCCTTGAATTGTCGCAGTCTTCTTTTACTGGTAGTTATTTTAGTTAATCTTTCATATCTATGAGCTAGATTCCCACTCTTCAAAAATGTTATCTCTTTTGGCTTGATATTCGTTTCCATATTTATTTCCCGTCCAGGTTCGTACATCGATTTATCGTTCAATTTTTGTGACTGTTTATGAATTCATATTTATTATTTTTGCTCCTGTATATATTTCGTTGTTTAGATTATTGTTCGCACCGTTTGAGATATATGCGGAGTTTTTCTCCGTTTTCCGTTTCTAATTCTAATGTATTAATTTGTTCCTTGTTCAATGACTACAGGTTTATTTTTTTTATTCTAACACATACATCGTTTGGTATTTTCAATTTCTCTTGCTTTTTTTCAGCTCCGTGATTTTGCTTAGTTTATTCTGCTCTGTAGCCGTGTTATTTATTTGACAGCCTAATCTTGTATAATTTCCCTTAGGTGCGTTTCTTGGTGTGTTCTACATTCTATTTTTTGTTGAATGTCCATTAGTTTAATTTCGTAGAAACAGCCCTCTTTGCAGATATGTCTTGCTTTATTTACAATCCTTTCAGTTACTAAATATGTCGCATAGATTTTACGTTAGTTTTCTCTACTCTCTACTGGGTGGTCTCTTTACATGCATTCCATGACAATCTTATTTCATTTAGAACCCATTTCTTTACCTGACTTTTTGGTTTGCCATTCTAGTCGTTACTGATTTTCTGTGATTTTTCTGTGTTTGCGTTGTAGCTATAATTAGAGATAGCTACTTCCCTGTTTTTCTGTGATATTGTTCCTGAAATTAGAAGGGGGACTAGCATTCGCAGAATGCCGAGTGAGTCCTCGATGTTGATAAAAAAATAGCGCAGCTGCCAACCCTGAAATTAAAATTAATTATCTAAGTCCAAACACTTGTAGCATAATACTTCATCAGTTTTGGTGTGTGTGTGGCTACAGCAGGTGTCGACATAGTTTCCTTTTTATCCTGTCACATGGATAATGTTTATCACATGTACGGCCACATCGAAACACTGAATTACAACGGATAATACAGTGGAACATACACAAAAATCACTAAGCATATGCGACTTAGTCTAGTTTTTTTCTGTATAGTTTTGTGAAACAACTTAAACGTAATTTGCCAAAGTGGCAAAAAAGGCATGACATTTCGAAAAAGACTGTTAACTTATCTAATACCAACTCGAGATGTCATGATCATTCTTAGTAAACCTGGATTAAAAAAATATCTTAAGAATCTCAATAAACGTTGACGACGTATTATCTTTTTAAGAAATATGCATCTTCATATCTTCAACCCTGACACTAACGCTATTAAAGAACTCTCGTAGCTCCCTCATCAAATAGCTAATGGTTAATCGTATGCAGGAAGTCGTATTTTAAATGATATTTAAATGTGAATTAAACGCTAACTTCAAGCAGACTAGTTGTTTAAGAATGCAACACCTGCTGTAACCACATTTTTCTTTGTCTCCCCACCTCTCTCCAGCTTTCGTAAGCAGATTATATGTAAAATTGATCGAACAACGAATATTAATGATAAAAGAATACACAAATAAAGAGTACAGAGCGGGGGATTAGAACATGGATAATTGAGAGAGACGATATAAGGTAACAATAAAGAAATATAAAACTAGACATTGAAAAAGAAATTGAACACAAATACAAAAAACGAAGCACCGATGGTAGAAAAATCCATACAAACATTAATTCGATTTAGATTATTTATTTCCGTCGTTATTAATTATTTTTGTATAATCAATTATCGTGAGCCTAAATTAAGACGAGTACGTAAATATTGTACATTTATCAAATATATATTTTTTTTACTTTTTTAAAAGGAATTATTTCTTGGATTGATGTGTTTTTTTTCTAATTTGATTAGTTGTTGTTGCACGAACTTTTACGAAATGAATTGTCGAATACAATGGATATATTTTAAACACTTTTCCTGTTTGATTATAGAGTATTTATTTGCTGGTGTTTCAAGAGCTTCATATTCATAATCTCATGTTTCAAAATTCTTATCGTAGTATGTAATGAAATGCTACATGCCGTGGATAAGCAATCATATTGCTTACTTGCTTTCTCGTAAATACATTTCAATAAATACATACTGGTTTCCAAACGATACGTGCTATTTCAGTTATCCTCCACCATCTATGCGTAAGCATAAACATTTTAAATTTATATGATACATAATTTATATACTAATTCCCTTTACCCCCCCACAGTTCAGTGGACCTGCAAAAATCATAAAAGAATAATACGGTTCACAAAAGGTTAAAATTATATATGATAAGAACGCGTCAATACACATTTTGGAATCACTCGTGGTTACATGATCATTCTTAGTAAACCTGAATTAAAAGAATATCTTAAGAATCTCAATAAACGTTGACAACGTAGATCTTTTTTAAGGAATATGCATTTTCATATCTTCAACCCTGACACTAACACCACTAAAGAAATCCCGTAGCTCCATCATCAAATATCTCATGGTTAATCGTTTTATTATATAACTATGCTTTTATAGTTTATATAAAACTAAGATATGTATAAACTTTTTAATTAGTTATTTGCTAAAGAAATATGATACCATCATATTTGTAAAAGACATGAATTTGTCGATAAATTGGTAAATTTTCAAAATGCTAGAAGTATGAATATTTATCTGGCACATTATTAAAAAAAAAAAACAGGTATGATATCCTTGATATATAAAATATATATTCTAAAAACAATTAGTTGAGCAATTCCCTTTAATAAAATTCATATTTTTAAGCAATTCATTGAATAAACTAACATGACATTGGTTTTGAATCTTTTAGGAATGAACAGTAGATTCAAAATATAAAATGTAATAAAAATAACTATGGTGTGATTTTATAACAACAAAACAATCACAATCATATTTACTAATTATTCACATTGGATAAGAAAATACACTCATTTTCCCTGAAATTATATAAATATTAATTTCTGAAATGTATGAATTATTTGGATTACTGTTATCATTTAAAGCCTTTTTCAAAAACCTCTGATCTTCGCTTGCTGTAACTTGTCAAACCAGGAAAACGTTCTGTCGAAGTCAGGTGTTTCGAACAAAACTGTCGTTTTATCAGTCATCACCACCTAAAGAACCGAAGCAATACATAATTGAATTATTGAGTTTTGCCCGCACTGAGTATTGGGTAGAAGAGTATAAGTTAGAAGTGAATTTTTACTCAGTACTTTATCCACGTCACTACATAAAAAACTACGTGGCTTAGTTCAAAGTTTCATTAAGATTCCCGAGTTCGATAATTAACTGTCAGTGTGTTGTGGAGACGTCCACTAATTAACATATGTGTGTAAGTGAGATATTTAATGGTGTCAATCACCAATGCCGGGGAGTACTGTAACGACGGCCAAATAGGCAAGACGCCTATGTTGCCCCAAGTAAGACATGCAACACGCCACCTATCGGAATATCTCCAACTGAAGTAGATCTGAAGACATGTAAATATGTATATACCTTTTCTGCCAAATATATTATTGTTATACCTGTACTTTCCGTGTTCTTGTTAATTATTTGTGCAGACACAACACAGTATAATGTTATTGCACACGTTTGTTTATTTACTTTGTATTTATTTCTCTATGATTTTTTGTTAAATTTCAGTTTTGAATTCGGTAGGTGCGTGTTTTGTCAGGGTGGTTATGGACGAATATATATGCATGTATTAATTATAGAAAGTTTGTATTAAAATTTCGTGATTATAACTAAGATATGTTATTCTAAATGAAATATCTGTGTAATATACACAATTATATTTTTATTCATTTCATTCAAACTCTCTTATAGTTTTATTTTGCTATATTTATCTATTACGTTAAGTATGTGGATACATATATAGAGAGGGAGAAAGAGAGAGAAACAGAAAAACAGAGAGAGGTTAATTGCTAGATTGATACAGATATATATATTATTACAAGAAATATATAATATACCCTAGCACACCCCTTTTCTTATCCTTCTCTACCAACAGACATCTCCGAAAAAGAGCATAAAAACAAACAAACAAAACGTCTTCCAAAAGCACTAAACATGGTGACTGCTACATGATTGAAAGCGCTCATGAATGAACTGATAAAGACAAGATCACACAATTCATAGTACAGAAATTTCCAACAGAGATGAAAATAATTGCTAGTTAAGTCGAGTAAATTTCCAATACATACATATATATATATATATATATATATATATATATATATATATATATATATATATATATATATACATCCACATACAGTATTATTTCGCTGTATTACATGTCTTCAGTGCGGCTACATCACGCCAGGATCGAAACCCGACTGCGCAAATTGCAGTCAAAACTTCTTACCATTACGGTATTCGGCTCTTGTTGTGCCTGTAGCGAACTAACGATGTTTTGACATCATCCAAATACCTAAGCTCAGTTTTTTTTTACACATAGAGCATCGCTTAATACGCTCATGGCAGTGTTTATATCACTTCCTAATATGCTAAACCTAAGAGAGGGAGCATTGTAGTCATCCACATACAGTACTGTTCCGCTGTATCACAGCTTATCAGTGCGATTAGACACGCAACTTCCTCAAGCCAGGATCGAAACCACACCGCCCAAACGACAGTCAAGACTTCTTACTATTATATATATATATATATATATATATATATATATGCGTGTGTGTGTGTGTGTGTGCCTGTATCTCTGTCTGTCTGTGTGCGCTTACATTTGTAAATCTGAGGACATATTTGAGAGGTGTTATATGAAACATATCACCAAATTTATTCCAAATCTATTTCTGTGATTTTAGGATTTGTAGATGTTTGCATTTTTTTTTTTGCCTGTTTGTAATATGCATCTTTATTTGTTTATAAGTAGATTAGATATAGGACTGTATGTTAGAATTAAAGCAATGCAGTTTTAACTGCATTACTCTTAACCTAATAATTAAACCTCAAAAGAAAATAGTAAATACATTTATAAATAATATATATTTTGCTAAATAATACTTTAAATGTTATTCAGTGTTCTATTTGGAGATTAATATAGTTTCATTTAAGTAAATGGTATTAAATGGACATTATATCCTTTATGTATGACTAAGATATATGTTTACCACATGTAATCAAATTATGTGCTTTATACATATAAACCTTCATAATTCATACATATAATCATGTATGTATAAGTTAATGTTGTTGTTTTTTTCTAAGTTATAGTCATGGCATATTTTCAATACATCTTGTAATTCACTAACGTAAGTGGTAGAGACTTTTCCTTCTTTTGCACACAAATGGTTCCATTACGCCGGTCTTTTTGACAAGACGTACACTTTATGTTACCTGATTTAAAAATAAGTATGTTTTTTTAATATAATTTTATGAATATAAAAATTACGTAAATTGAGATGTATGTATATAGAGAGATCTAACACTTTACTGTATATATATATATATATATATATATATATATATATATATATATATATATATACCAGACTAACGTTCTATTTTAAACTCATTGTATCACATAGTTAAGCCGCACGAATTAAAGGTCTTTAAATGTGTTAAGTTATACAATTAATTTTGTACGCACTGAATATTTTATGTCGTTATTCATGAATTCAAATATATTCCACACTAAATCAAATAAAAAGCGTGATTAACAAATGGGAGCATAACACATTAAAATTTTGGAAATAGAAAATATTCAAATTAATATCGAAAAAAGACCATCTGTTCGATGATACGGCGCCAGAAAGCGGAGTTAATTCATCCTGATAAAACAATGTTCACGTCATCTATAATTGAAATAAGGAAAACGGCGATTAGCAACGCTTATTGCGTATTATCTATTAATAGCTAGCATGTATTCTCAGTGCCTTCTGGTTGGAATGATAAAATTGTCGCCCTTGAAAGGACGACATCATTATATTTCCACTTTATGTAAACCGGTTTTCTTTCTTTGTTTCATGGTATCTACTATTTGGTCAGTAGTGTAAAAATCTCAAGATCATTCAAAGCCTTCTATTATGTCTGTAAGTGACGCAATGTCCAATGAGTGAGCTCGGGGATGGGCAGCTGTATAACTCATGCTCTCTACCGATTAATGGTATGAAAACAGGAACATTACCAGCAATCTCAAAATGCAAATCTGGGTGGTTCAACGCTTGCGGGCACAGCTGAACACATTGGACGACCCACGGTTATGAATTATGTTGTGGTTTGTAAGGGGCATATTGTACCACCTCACAACTTCGAAATCGGCTTTAAAGTCAACACCAAAGTGTATCTGCATGTGCTGTGCATGTGCATCCCCTGGTACAATCAGGTAGCCTGGGTGCTGTGGCAGGACTCGACGCCGGCCCACAAGTCAAATGAGACCAAGGCTTTGCTTCAGAAGGAGTACTACGACTTTGCAATCTTCTCTCACTGGCCACCCCTTCTTGAACCCGCCGGACTATTTCATAGGTCGAGGACATAATGAACATGACTTCCCACAAATCCAAGGCCAGCCTTATCGTCGTCATCCGCCGAGCTCCCGCCGGCGCTTGTGGAAAACACCTGCTCCAAGGTTCGGACCTTTATCCAGGCGCTGATTGAAGCTGAAGGCGGCTACATTAAATAGATGTCAGCTCTACTACATTATCAAGTTATCTGAATTGATTTTTTCAATAAAAGCTTTAAAATTAACCGTAGTGATGTTTTCTTTAGGACGGCACTTTTTCCTTTTCACCCTGTAAATAAGGTGGAAGTTATAATATGGGTAAGATATTTATTGTCAAAATCATTAACTTTTTGCACATCAAGAAACACTTTACAATTAAATAAAAACACTTATCCTTTCAAATATCCGAATTCTGTTCCCTAGTGTAAAAGTATTTTAACGGCATTCATTATAGACGGGGGAGCCGCGTTCGACCTAATTAAAAGTGTCTAGGAAATATTAAATTCAAAAACGATTCCAATCACATGTATATTTCTGTCAACATTTCTTGCATAGAGTTATCGCCATCTTCCAAAGTACAGTATCCGGTGTTCCTAAATTCAGTACTCACCAGAGTCAACGTCGCTTAACTTGGGGGATAATTAGAACCATTAACACCGTGTGTGAACGTGATTATGACCTATACCATAGTACATGCTAATCCTAAAAAAATTGAAAACAAGATTAAAACCAATAAATAAATATATAAGCTGATCATGCGTTTAAATTATTTTCAGTGTTGTTTTACGAATAAGAAAATGTAAGAATTAAATTAACCACTTTTCCTCTTATATATGCACAGTGTTATTTCGCAGTGACCTCAAAAGATGTTTATTACAGTCATTTTCCTGGAATTTCCGTGGAGAACCTGATGAGTTAAACGGCAATTTTTATTATTTTCGGCTACTAGCTTAACACAGGTAGACGAAAATCAGACTGTCTGAATCATAATTGATTTTGACGATATGTCTACGGTGTTAATTGAAATAAAAATAAGTGCGAACAAGAAAGGGGGCGCAAATATCAGTATCTCTGCTTTATCTTGCACGCATGAAACTGAATTTAGATTAAAAGGAATGATCGATTTATTAAAAAACAACATATTTTTCTGGGGCGAAGTGTCTTATTTCTTCACCGATGTTTTTGTGAATAAAGGATCTGCTGCTCTTTTAAGTTAAGTTCGAAATAGCATATTTATCATTATGTCCGTTTAAAATTTATTAGCATATCCACAACTCATTAATGCTGACGTTAAAAGCCGAAATGTTTAATACATCACGCTCAAGTTAGAAAGTGCAAGCTCGAATGTATGCAATGCATTTATTTAAAATGGAATTTACACCGGTCTGTCAAGTTTACATTTTTGGTTATACACAAAATTGTTCCCTCGTTTGGAATTCCGGTTTCTGTCCTGCAATCAGGACAACGGTGCAATCAAGATATGGTATTTTCTGTTAAATGATTATTTTCCCTCAGATAACATCAATGTGTTTCGTGTCTGCCTTTCATGCCTAATTAGACAACATATATCGGAAATAGGACCGAGATTCTTGACCATTGCCGCAGTTTCATAACTCACTTAAAAAAATCCACGATCCGTCACACATAAGTTATACGATATAATATAGAATATAAGTAACGCATAAATTGGAATTTGAAGTTTTTTCTGTCTGTTAATATTAAGTTTAAAGTATCACACGATGAAAGTTAATCGATAAATATAAAGATTGTGCATATTGTAATATGCTTGCCTTTTCGTAGTTTAGCTTGTTTTCACTGTTTATTGAAAACACGGTTAATGCAAAACAAATGCTTGTAGAATACTGGGTATTTGTAAAATTTTGTCAGTTAATTCGATTAAATAGATGTACCTTTTGTTTCCTCATACCAGAAATTACGTTTTGTGCTTATATAAAAATATAAAATTACAAATGGTGCATTTTATTAAATTTAGAATCGCTTCCGGAATATTAATAATCATTCATCGTTGAACATTGAACAATGATATCGTACAATTGCTGAAAATAAGTTAGATTTTCCTCACTATTCAAAGTACGTCAATGCATCTTTCTATTGTGTGTTTTTTGCGAGGAAAACGCAATGTCAATTTGCAGTACGAAATATTAATATATTTATTTTTAAACTTAATTTTGAGAGAAGATCGAAAATATTTACACATTAACAAAGTACTATTTCCAACGAAGCGTCAGAAGTAAGAAAGTATTTAATTGATTCTATAATAGATACAGGCAAATTCTATTTTAAACTCAATCAAAAATATATTTTTTAAATAATTAAAATATTGTGTTTTAACGAGACAATGCTCATATGACCTGAAAGTTCACTCGAGGATAATAGTTGATGAGATTCGCAATTGATGAAGAAGAGCATCTTTGAGCGGATTTGAACTCAGCACCAAATAATTTGATTATGTACTTGGGATTTATGATAAAAAATTACCAACAAGAGTGTAAATTATTTGGTGCATATCAACTAATAGAATGCTCTATAACTAAAAAAAAAACTTTGCATATGATAGGTGTAATTGCGCAAAGTAATAAAAGAAACTTATTTGCGGCGATTTACGTTGGGTGAGTATTCGTTGTAAATAATTTTACAGGACGACACATTGAGCGAGCAAGAATATATCCTGAAAATAACGATAAACTAGAGAAATAGGAGACTCATTTGATCTATCCTAAGCCCAACTATCGTCCTTATCTTTATCTCCCAAATTATTTTCTATGATAATTCGTCGAACTTTATGATTACACACTATCGTCTATGACAACACTTAAAAGATCACCAAATATTTGAATACGGTTAATTATCTCTCTTCTTACTTTGAGCGCATGGTAGAAAGGGGTAAATATATTATTTCATTTAATCCAAAAAGGGACGTTTCCCTTAAATCGCTGCTCCATCGTTGCTTTTATAGTACGTGCTCGACTGTGTTTTAATCAAGTGTTTTGTCCTGTAAAAGATTCGCTTATATAGCAACAACGACTGTCAATAATGTTATTATCCTTCCCCATGTGCCTTAAATTAAACTAAAATTTCATGGTCAAAGTTTCTTTCCTTGAACTATCTATCTTTGGAACAGAAGATCGTTGGTCTGCTATATGCGTATTATAATATGGTCGTTGTCAATTCTAATGGAAATAAGGTCTTGTTGAGTCATCGTTTTATATAATTAAAACCATATTCAATTTCCACCGTTAATGATCATTATAGCGTTGTCTAGCCGTCTACCTTACACATAATAACCATTATACAAGCGTATCACCTAGATTTTTATAATTGTTGAAGCTCAAGCAAAAACAAAATGAAAAGATCAACGAACATCTTATTTGAAACGACAGTTAACATACCAAACAGATAAAGATAAAAGTAGCATTATACATACAAATTTATATATCTTAAAGACAAACTAAAACCACCGCATCGATTTAATTTCTATCGAACAAAACACATAACGTCTATAGATGAAAAAAAAAACAAAAGGAAAACTTATTTAGACAAACAAATTATCTAAAACACAACTGCAAATATTTTTTTTCCAAAAATCAATAAAACAAATAGAAATGTGCAATTTATTCGCATTGACACAATTGCAACTTCAGTTAATTGATTTCAGCATTCAAGAAGCCAATTTTACATTTTTATAAAAAGTTCAGAATTTTTACTTCAAATTTTTGCTTTATAATTTAGACAAATCATATTTGTCTGGTCAATTTTTGCGTTATATGTATCTGTGTTTTGCCTTCTTAGTAAAGAATAATGAAGAACGTCGGTCTTTAAACGCAGCTTTGCTTACTATTCACGCATCTTACCATTGATTACTTGTCAGTTAAATATTTCAACTAAATATTACAAGCGTGTACATGCAATGTATTATTGTAACCGCTGATATACTAATCTATCTGAATGTGAAATAATTAGCAGATGTTAAAATATCGTACGACTCCCAACAAGTGAAGATATATCAATTTTCCTTCGATTACCAGATCATGTTGTTCAGGCATGTAGATTGTGTGAGCGTGCGTAAAAACGGCAGTGCACATATCGTTCTCTTTATTGCTGAAACCAAATCAAACATAAATATTAAACCGCTTATTACAATTCAGATTACTCCATCAACAAAAGCAAACTGTGAATGTGTTTATTGTTTTTTTTTTGTAAATAATGCATCATTCGCAAAACACAAGCAAGTAGATGGCGGTGGCAAAGTGGTAAATGACAATGAAGGTAAACCTGAGTGTTTGAAGCTCGAATTCATGTCCTTACACAGAAAATATTTCTGTTAAGTATGTTGGCAATCTTCACTTCATACTTCCCGGTGCTTTTTTCTCTAGAAAAATTGTATTTTACTAGAATTATATTGTGTAAATGATAATCCAACAATAATCATATAATTTATTAAACATGAATATATGATGTATAACAACATATAAGAGCAATGCGTATCATTATGTAATTGTATAAACTGTTTATTATTTTTATGATTTTTAACGAACAATATGTTCACACACTAATACATTGCAATGCTAATTTCAATAAAAATGATAGAAAAGAGAAGACTTGACGATGGCGTTGCCTGTGAAACGTAATTTCATTAGAATCGTAATCAGCTTTGATATAGAGATAGTTAAAACTAGTCAATATGAATTGCCAGTATACTGAAACTAATATACCCATTTATTTCTTTATGGGAAAACATCCGTTATATGCAATAACAGCCATGTTCTGAAATGAACGCTTCCACATAAAATACTCAAAAGTTTTATTATTAATTCCAAGTTTGGAGTCGAGATATTTTTAGATATGTTTCTTTTCGTGTTCTCTTCATCTTCAGAGATCTTTTTTTTAATTTGTGATGCAATTGACTACTTGCCACTACCGCTTAAGAAACAGATCTTTGCTTACTATATTCTTAGCCTATCATCTGAACGTATCCTCGAATCACCTCATTTGTTTTAGCTTAATAACCTATCTAACCTAAAAATTCACTTGCATACTTCATACTAACTAAACAGCATCACTTTGCATTTTTATATTTATACCACTCATATGTCATACTATATATAATAATTTATTTATGTTTAATATTTAACTTAAAGAGTTCCTAAACTAATATTTGTAGTAATATTAGTGCATTTTATTAATTCTCATTTTTACAAAATAACATATAGTTAACTTGATACTACGCAGACATATGGGATAGTATCAGTTACACATATACACTAATAAGAGTATGGCTGGTGCAAATTGAGGTAAAATGTAACATTCAAACGTCCATTTAATTTCCTTTTTTGCGTTTTAATGTTGAATATTGGGCACATAATTGTGAAATAATGTAAGTGAAGTATAGAATTGACACCGGTCAGATAGTACAGCTTATATACACAAGAATACATGTCAGCAAACTTAAGATGCATTGGTATTTTAACTGATTCTAATAGAACATAAGGTAATTATTTCAAAGCTGGAATCTTTTCTTTACTTTGCAAGTTCTAATTGTGATCGATTTTGAGGTTAATAAACTTGTTTGGATGTAAACTTACGTAAACCACGGATAAGCATATATGAGAGAGAGAGAGAAAGAAAGTGAGAGATAAATAGATAGATCGATAGATATACATACAGATGGATGGATAGATAAATAGATAGATATCTTCTAATATTTTATTTATTCTTCTTTTGTTTCAGTTCAAACATCGCTTCGAGAATGGGGCATAATTGCAGAAACAAGCCTAGTATTTACTGCCACACAAGGAAATGCTACACATTCAATTATAAGAAACGTAACATATCCTATTTCGTCAAACGTGCCTATGAGCATACTTTGAAGTTAATTTTGGTGATTAGGACAACTAATGTGCAGTTCATGTTGTATTCCATAATTGAGAGAAAACTCTTCGAATCGGGAACAAAGAAAAACGAATTACAATTGGAGTTCCAATTATTCTACATGAGCTCAGAAACTGTAACTAGCTGTTATTTCTGCATGGTAAACATAAAGTTTGTTGGGAAGATAACTTACATAATATTAAATATCCGAAGATTCTTTCAGCTATTCGTCCTGTTCTACACCTTGATGAAGTTTTTGTTCCAGTATTCAAAAGGTTGCCTTCATTGAACGATAAAGACATTGGACACGATACAAGCGAGCATGATAGATGTGAGAGTGAATTGTTAGAAAAGTTGTTCACAATCGAAATGTTTTTCAGTCTCAAAGCCAGTTCCACAGGCAGTACTGAATGAGTAAGTGCGGGATTTACATCTTTCAAAGTAAACATAAGAGCATTTAGCATCCAGATTATGAGTCACAATTACTGTTGATTACTCTGTTAACGTATCATATTTCAGAAACTGTGAGCAGATTTTTGGGACCTTCTTTTAAAACAGAGACAGTGTGTTGTCTGTTATAACATCCGAGGCCACCTAAAAAAATTGTTTGTACGTTCCTCTGGTCCTGCTGAATAGTGATTTTGTTTGAAACACAGTCTAACATGTGTTGTTTTGTATGATCGCAATATTATGGAGTTGTACATCCCGGTCACATTTGCTGAAAACAATGATTATATGAAAATGGTCATTCACACATTCAAAGTATGATAAACACATTACGATGGTCACCTTTCGTCTTGGACTGCGAAAATGTTTCATAAATTTCCATGTTTCCTCTCTATGTGAGACAGCCGACTATGAGACAGCCTTGAGCCTACTTTGACTGGCTTATTCGTGATTCTCTTGAAGCAAGCATTCCAACTATCCTACAAGACTCAATTGTAAACAGAGACAAGATCATAATTCCTCCTTCTCACAGAATTATGCTTAGTGAAGCAATTTGTCGAGGCACTGGAAACTGAATGTGAATGTTTCCAACCCATTATCACAGCTTTACAAGGGTGATCATTTAGAAGATCTGTGAAATCATGTTTGCTGGTACACAGACTCGTATCATTATTCGTGATGATCAGTTTGTTGTTGAGATGACCACTTTAGTAAGGGCAGCATGCTTATACTTTGTGGCAGTCGTTCAGAAATTCCTTGGAAGAAATAAGATGGAGAACTACAGTGGACCTGCTCGCTTTTCTTGATCTCGGATTCAATATGAGCATCAAACTTCATTTTGAGAACTGCTATCAAGTCTTAAAGACATGGAAGAACATAGTAAATTAATGCTGGCGCTTGGACAGAAGTATAATTCCTGACTACTGCTGCAGCATAAAACGGAATTGTTCGGATTATGTGTATAAACGCAAAAGTTACAAACGCAAAGGACCGCCTGGATGAAATACACACAAAAAAATAAATTGATAAACTTTTAATTAGGATTGTGATATTCAGAAGGATACTAATCAAATTTTGGGATATATCTCCAGTTAATCTTCGTTGTCGATTGCCTTGAAAAATGTACAGAGATTCCTTTAATGCCGTTTTAAGATTCAAGAGAATTGTGGTTGATATTAAAATTTCACATGATAATGAAAATTTGTCAAATTGCATATCAGTAGCTTGCAAACAAAAGCAGACTTCAGATTTGAACTCAGCAACCTTAAAAGGACTATGTTTTCCAGTGCTATCAGAGTAGTAACCTCATATTCGTATACACTGTGTATGGTATATTCTTGTTATCATACTGATTCTTCGAAAAAAAACTCATATTAAGTCCAGCTAGTAACCGGCGAATAACGACTTGCTATAACGGGTTCATTATACGAGCTTGGGAAAACCATGGCAGCTAATCAGACGTAATATCGCCGGCTTGACTTATATGCAATAATTTGAATAATATGCAATGAGTTTCTGGATAACATTCCAGGATGCGCGACATTGGGCAGGTCATAGTGAACTATTTTCTATTATCATACATAAACACTATACATACAGTTTTGGAGATGTGTCAAAAATGAACAAGCAGATGGAAGGAGAAAATGAAAAACTGATAGCTGATAGTTTGACTACCCTAGGGAGTTGTGAAAGAATCGCTTGCCCCTGTTAAAACTTTTATTTTCCTGATTCACAAAGTACGTATCTGTATGAATAATTGTATTGTTTTATTCTATATGTTCCGTGTAGGTTTCCTTTAATTGTGTACTATTTTCTGTTTGATTTTTATTTTTCTATCTTAAATTTATTTTCGATATTATGGCTCGTATTTTTATTTTCTTCTATTTTGTTTCTTTTTTCAATTTTATAAATTTTTTATATATAGTATTTAATTTATTTTTGTTTGTTTCTATTTGCTTTTCTTTTACTTTGTCTTTACTTATTTACATTCGGTCTTACCCTTTTTAGCGTTGACGTTTCTCTATTATTACTCTATTTTCAATTTTATTTCTTTTTGTTTGTTCAATGTTGTTTCATTATTTTTTATAGAACTAAGGGAGAGAGTAGATCGACGGAATATGCTCTTAAACAAACAACAGCTCAATATACATGAAATTATAACAAGAAAATGATGGAATCCCTCATTATATGATCTCTGACACTATCGAACCTTCAATATGCACACATGAATTACGTCGGAATTAATGTAAAGTCTTATAGTAGATATGGATATTTGAGAAGCCAAAAGAACCAATAAATGAATCATGTTTATTAAAGGTCAGTAAGTCATCTCGACAATCGATGGGTATTTTATCAAAGAGCACACGAATGGAATAAGAAACTGAGTACAATATATGCTGATTGGTGCAGTCTGTTTAGTTGTTCATGAAAGGGATCTTGCATATGGACAACTCAAATATTAAAACTCCGAAAAGAAAATTATTAAAAAAGGACATATCCACACTAACAGAAAATAAGCCCATACTTGATAAAAATATCGTCTCACAAGAGAAGTCAGAGACAAGTATATAGAGATAAATATAGGTTTATAATGTAGATATTACTTAAAGTAAATCATAATCTTGTATGTATGTATACAGTCGAAAGGTAAATAAAAAATATTGGTAGGTACTTTTAAGTGACAGGAAATGTTATTTATTTTCTTCGTTTCACACACCATTTGCCAACACGTATTAACAGCACAAGTTCGCTCTCTCTTTATTTCTCTTTCCCAATAATATAGTACCTCTGTATTTTAACTATACTCACCTGGTGTGTTACTATAATTTTCTCTAGAAGTTACGCGTCGGTCGGCTCGTTTTCAAAAGCATAACAAGTAAGAAACTCGCGTTCTTGTCGAGTGTACCTTTGAAATCGTAATGTTCCTTATTTTCTTCTCTTCATTTTTCTTTTTCCAGCTGATCTTAGTAGCTATATATGTATTTCTCTCGTGACGTCACGCCTAATTCATATTTCCAAACGCTGACGCGACATTAACCTAGTACGTGAGACGTTAATACTTGTATGTTTCTTGGTTTGGTCATTCAATAGTCGAGAACTCAAAAAGGTGTGCGTATCAATTACTTTGAAATGATGTGATTTTTAAGCCACTAGGATCTTACTACTAAAGGATTGTACCCTTTCCTATTTGATATACTTTCACTCTTTTCTAAGATTATAAACATCTAGTGTATACCTTTAGAATTTATTATTTATAAGCAAGAGCTGTTGTTAGCGGGGTATTATAAATAGTAAATTATGATCAGTCGACTGAGTTATAATAAATCAATAGATTATAAAAAGGATTAAAAATAGTAAATTATTTGCATAATGTAGTGCTGCTTTCTCTGGGCTCTTACCTCAACCATTTCTCTGTCTTTGTCAATTAGAGTGCGAAATCGAGTATCTAAACTAATATACCCACTCTTGTTTACAAACGACACGTTAACGAAATTGTATTCAAATTTGTAGCAAAGCAACCGAGATAAACGTCGATGATGAGATAGGTTTGCTCTATAGTCTCTGCAAATTTAGCCTCTATTCGAATATGATTGTGCAAGGTAGAAGATAATTTAGTATGCTGCCCATTGGTAAAGCTCGAAATTAACGCAAAGAAAATGACGTTAAAATATATGTAATTACGTCACAGATGCATATTTGGGAATTGTTTCTTCACATATACCTATAAACTTCCTAGCTTGCGTCTCATATACTATGTAAATACAACGGATAGAATAGTATTTTTTTCGTGGAAGTTAAACCATCATTGTATAAATTATTACGCATCGTCGAAACTTCTCAAAACACATACTTAGCTCGGGTCTTATGTACTGTTTATAAATTTATGTACATATGCATATATATATATATATATATATTTAAAATGTGTCTCATGTCTAGGTAACCTACATCTAAAATTTAAAGTGTTTAGACCAAAAATTGGCGGAGGAGTTTGAAAGGGTCTGTAAAGATCAACAATTTCGACTTTGACCTCCTGGCAGCGTCATTTTTGCCCCCCCTCCTAAAAAAACTCATTATATATCTTGCTGCATGTCTGAATACCCTTTATGTAAAATTTCAAATGTTTAGATCCTAATTGGCTGAATAGTTTACTAGAGACAACAAAGTCGAATCTTTCTAGTTGTGACCCCTAGGTAGCCAGATTTTCGTCTAAAAATGATTATAAAGCTTGCCCTATGTCTGAATATACTTTATGCAACATTTGGCTGAGTAATTTCGTAGAGATCGCAGAGGTCAAATTTTAAAAATAACTTTTTCCGTTTAACATTTATTGTTTTAAGCTCAAATCAAATTCAAAAGTTTGATCCATTTTCAAGTAACCTACATCTTAAATTTCAAGTGTTTTTACCAAATTTGGCGGAGGAGTTTTGTAGGGTTTTCAAAGAATAAATCCTTTAACTTTGACCCTTGACAGCAAAATTTCTGCCAGAAAACCGATTAAAAAGATTTTCCCAAATCTCAATACTCCTTATGTCAAATCTCATGTCAGTAGACTGAACATTGGCAGAGTAGTTTGGTAGGGAAGTGTAAACACCCAGACACACACAGACAATTTCACTTCTATAGATATAGATATATTAGATTTGTTACGATTTTGATATGAGAAGTTTAGAACAGATTACTTTGACAGTACACTACATCCTTTGGATTTTGTGTTGGGGTTAATTAAACCTCTTGCAGGGAATACATACAAAACGTGTAATAGTAGTATAAATCATTTAAAATAGATAATTATTTTTATTAAATAATGTAATTTTACCTAATTCCAAAACTGCATAAAATTTCTGTAACGAATTCAATATTTTTCTTTTATTTGTTTTTCACTAGACAATAACCGCAATTTTGACATATTTTGTTCTATTGTGAATAAGCACTGTAATAATTTTACACCAACAGAATTGGCAATGACTTTATGCTATAGGACGAAATAAAGCCGAAATGAGATGAAAGTTAATAGTGAAACACATTTTTATTCTACTACAACTTGCGGGATAATTCAAATAATGTAATCATGAGAATTGACATTAAAAACACAAATAAATTAGGCATAGAATGTGTCAGAAAAGTAATGCCTATATTTAAAAATCACTCCTCTAAAAAGGGAAATCTAGGTTCAAACATATTCGAAATATAAATCCCTAGAAAAGAATATGACTACCACATTTTCAAAACAAGGTGGAAAATTATTAGGTTGACTAGATATATCTTGCGGATTTTTCAATTTTGATTTCAAATTATGTTTTCAAATATAGTTTCGTTATATGTGTAATGTATATATCATGTTAAAGAGCGTTTTTATCACAATTGTCTTCTTTTCAGAACGTGCAATAAAGATGAAAAAATCGCACATCTTTCTCTTTCAAGTCAAGTCATATCTAACATCTGCTTAAAAAGCTCGCGATATCCACGAAGTGTTTGGAACACATAGCACAATGATTGTTTAGGAAATTTCAAGGTTGCGACAAAAGTTTTGAAGATGATGAGCGTAGTGGCTGGCCATCAGATAGTGATAACAATCAATTAGCAGCATTAATTGAAACCACGCACAACTGTTATAGGATTTGTTTCTGAATTGGACGTAATGTATACGATGATTTTCAACCACTTGTGCGCGCTGGAAAAGACAAAAAAACTTGATAAATAGGTTTCTCATGAACTGAACATCAACCAAAAGAAACACTGTTATGAAGTATCATGTTCCCATCTTTTATGGAACAAGAACTACCTGTTTATCGACAGGGTTGTGAGTTGCGATGAAAAGTGTGTTTCTTATGACAACCACCGATGTTCAACTCGGTGGTAAGACGCTAACAAAACTGCACGACACTTTTCAAAGCCAGAATCACAATATAAAGAATTTCTTGCTGACTGTCTAGTCGTCTGCGACCGGTCTCATTTATTCCAGTTGAAACAATTACGGCGGTGAAGTATGGATGATGAATAAATGGAATGCATCAAAAACTTCGACAACCACACCCAGGTATTAGTCTACAGAAAAGGCCTAATTCTCTTCCATGAAAATCGCAGACCCCACGTTGCTAAATCGACACTGCACGAGTTGAACGATTTAAGATACGTAACTCTTATCCGCCATACTGTCCAGACCTCTCATCTACCTACTACTACTTTTTCAATCACCTCGACAAATTTCTGCGTGAGAAATGCGTAAAAAACCGAAGTGTTCTTTATTGCCACCAGAACGCAAGATTGTTACGTTGCTGGCATAAATACACTAGTTTTGCGTTAGCGAAACTAGTGTATACTGTTATGGTGCATATTTTGATCAATAGTTTGAGCTGAGATATGTTCATCTTGATTTAAAAGTTAAAACTGCGACCATTTCTTGTCAACTTGATTCACCAGGAAAATGATTGCCTTTTGTAATGAAACATGTGAAAATTGGGGCATTGTAGAAGCAAATGCGATACAAAAAATAGCATTAGACCGTGAACATACAAAGAAAGCTCGGACGAAAGTTTATACAAATACATAATTATCTAAACATTTAATAACACGATGAAATTAAAGTTGGACATTGGGTCCGATTATTCAGTAGTAAACATTGACATTGACACCATGTTAACGATTTAGAGAATTCAAATATGTGGAGGAGACTTATCACACTAACATAGCAGAAAACAATAACCGTTTTACTGACCGTAAAGCACTAACTGATGCATTCTTATAAATTATTACAAAATAAACATACATGAAATATTTAAACCTCATACTTATTTCTCGTTTCAATCATACAGCTAAACATTATTAAAATACAATAAACACGTATTTCTTAAAATTTTGCCATTTTAACACCTTTACTACATGATTATCCCATCAATATATACAATATTTTTCAACGACTGGATGTCAACATCTAATTTCTAATTACATACACTATTTTCATAAAACCTAATACATTTGTTGAGTAATTCATGGTGTGTTGCACATTAATTACAACATTTCAGGTTACAATGATTCTTTAGTGTCGGTTTTTCGTCCGGTTTCTTAAAAATATGCAATAAAGAGGAAGTAATTGCACTATCACAAACCCTGATAAAAATGTTGCAAACCGCTTTAAATCAGTCATTATAAAATAATTGCTAGGGAAGGGTATCTATATCAATGACACTGTAATTTTAAGCGATTTACTCAGTAAAAATGTTTACTGGTAAAGTTGAAGGTATGTAATGTATTCTCCTGTATTATTTCACACGTGTTGGTTTCAAATAGTGTGATCCTGTTTTATACATACCGAGCACTTTCATTGTTTTCTTCATCAGCTGACCTATTAACTGTAACGGATCTGTTTGCTTATGGATAATTCTGAAGAGGTTGTGGCAATTGCGCTTGACATTTCGTTGGACAGCATGAGGCATTCTGGTTTTCTACATAAACTACATGGCAATGGTATTTGTTGCAAGAATATTGGAATTATATCTCCTCCTTCTGATTGAAGCTTGCGAGTAACTCGGAATGTTATCGTTTTGTTTATTTTCCTATGAATGACGCTGTTTTTCAGGTATCCATGCAATGTACAACACTTCTCTGTATAAACGATTTTTTAGAAAATATTATCCAGAAAAGAAACATACGAATTATACCACCCTTTATTCTAAGCGGGCATCTCTTTCACCATCTTCTTCCTTGTTGAAATATACAGACGATGTTAGCGTTTATTAGAGTTCAGTTATGCATTAGGGTAAGGCATTTGTTTATGTTATGGTAATAACAAGACCTTGTCTTCACTCGTAAGCCTGTCCCTTTTCTTCTTTAGATTTTCATGGCTTACTCTGCTATCAGTATGAATTCGATTCTAAAACATATTGGTCTTTATTTCTAAAATAATTTTCGTGGATTCCATACATTAAATTAATTTATCATTCTGCTTCTAGCATAATCATTTCTTTATATCGCTTAAAAATGTATGAGAATATTCCTATATCTACAAATTCACTGGCAAAATACTGTTGTTATATATGGTTGAAGAATCTCAAATTTAATGGTTCTTGATAGTGTGCAGAATAATACCTATAATTAGATTACCCTCACTATTTCCTCCTCACCGTTCCCTTTCTCAAGCAGCTGTGATGTTGCTAGTCCCAGTCATTTTATAAATGTTAATATAGAACAGATTATTCGTTATTATCTGATATTTTTCTTTATTTGTTCCAAGTTGTATAAATCGGTGGTATAGTAGTCTCCAACAATTCTCCGCTTAATGCTTGATGTATGATTTCTTAGTCCAATAGCTCCTTTATAAAAGCTGTAAGGTTTTGTAATTCTACACATGCTTAAATTTTCCTCATAGAAACCGCTTCCGTATTTTCATGAATAAGGTCAATAGCAATCTCACGTCTTTAATATATTAATACTTCGTTTATGTGTACTCCTTAGATGAAGTGACACCATGTATGCTTTTGAGTCATTTCCCAAAAAATGTATACGTATATATAGTAAATATATAGCTTCCTAGGACAGGTATTTTTTATTTCACTTAAAAAATATAGAATTACGTTTAATTTCCACTTACGAAGAGTAAGATTAGTGTACTTCTACAAATTATTATTTCTAAATGCTTTACCTCAAATATTGAATCATACAGGAAAACAATATGTTAAAAAAGCTCGGTAAAATAAGTTCATATAAAATAAAATAGAACTAATAATATACCACGTTATCAGCCGTTGTGACAAACGGTATGTTAATAAAATTCAAAATAACATGTTAATTACTTATTGAATCATATACTCGTCAATAAAATTATACGCATACTTAACTTTATATATATATATATATATATATATATATATATAAACGCGCACACACACCCACGCACACACACACCCACACACACACACACACACACACACATATATATATATATATATATATATATATATATATATATATATATATACCAAAAGTTACATAGTTGCTGACTTTTGGCTAGAAAGCAAAAGTCAGTTGTCAAGCGATGTAATGAAACATATTTGCCATCGAAGACGCTTAGATATGTTTATTTCTACAGATTTCGCGTGTATTATTCTACAGTCGTGATTTCAAAAGTAGAAAAAATCTCTGGGAGCTATCAGCTAGCATCGATACCGAAACTGTAGCATTCAAAGCTGGTGACGTTATAATTGTACCAACGTGACACGCATATAAACTGGTTATGTTAAGGAATAGAGAGAGGGAGAGAGAGAGGAAGAGGTGAGTTATAGTGTAGACACGTTGACCGGAAGTTAAGATCAGCTGATTGGATTGCGTGCGAGTCATGTGATCAGGTTAGCTGAATCATTGAGATTTGATTTGGACACAGAAGAGAACAGACGGCTTCCCGTTGTCTCCTCCTCTCCACGGTGAGGGGGGCGAACGCTGACGTGTGTAGATGAAGAACCCACACAGGCCGATTTCACTTTCCACCTTCTGCAAGACATCTGGGAAAAGTGAAATAAAGGATAGCACCAATTCCTTGTCTTGGAGTGATTGAATCTTCATCCAAAAACAGGTATCAAGTCTCCCTCCAGGACGAGAAATTCCAGATTGTCCAACGTCGAAGCGGCAGAGGTAGGTTCTGAAAATATCATATAATGTCACTCACACACGATACCCTTTATGATACAACATAAATATATAATATAACACGTCATCTCTTCTAATCCATTATTAGGGATGACGCAACAAACACTCATATCCCTTATGATACGACAAGGTAACAAACGCTCATTTGGCGCCGTTGACCAGTTCGCGTCGACGATGTGATACCGAACCTGGGGTAAAAACAACAAACGCTCATTTGGTGTCGTGAGTGTGAAAAAAAAAGAAAAATCTCGAACCTGGTGGTTACCATAAATGTATAAATGTATATATACATATACATATATATATATATATATATATATATTATATAGACACGACTTAAGGAAAGAAGAAAAATATTGTACACTATACATAAAAAAGGAAAAGATAAAGAATATTAAAGAAAAAAACAACAACGTATGGTCCTTTCATTGAACAGCGGTGAAACAAATATATATAGACACAACGGAAAAAGACACATTAAAATTATGTATAGTTATATTATGCTAAATTAAGAGAAATAAGAAAAAAACAGATAGCTCGATCGACATACAGATAACGAATTGTTGATTTTAAATTTGAAAACACAGAAAGTAAAAATGCTATGTTACGGTGTAGAAAGATAAACAGAGGGAATTGAAAAAGGAAGATATATCAATCGACATACTGATAAAAACAAAAAGAAGAAATAGAACATATAAACTTTAGTTACAGAGGGGAATGAGATGACTTGTCACGATTACAGAGAAACACGTCAATCAAATATTTGTTATGAATTTATAGGTTAAACAATTATATACAGTTAAAATTGTAAAAGCTTTGCATACTTTTAGGAAAAGACAATGTCTATTTTTTGGTTTGGTTGTTAAGAGACAATGGATAATTTCTGCTAATGTGGAATTGTTTTTTTCTCTGATTGTACAGGTTTTTTTCGTGAGAATTTTTTTCTGGTGTAGAAAAATGTTATTGTATGTAAACTGTTTTATGAAATGTTAAAATGTATGTTTTTTTAGATTAACAAAAAAAGAAGAAAAAAAACAAGTGTTGTCTTAGGGTGATGGGATTCTGTGATTTCGAGTAGGATCAACATGGAAAAATCCATGGATGGAATCCAGATATATTTCGCTGAGCTTTATGCTTTGAAAGGTAGTCGCGGTTACCGACCTGTAAAAAAAAGTTTTTCCAATATAGCAAAGCGAAATGTGTTTCTGTCCAGCGTCAGGGAGCAATTGGAGTTCCCCTGACGTGGCGTAAGTGGCAGTAGAGAAAATAGCAGAAAAAAACATAATAAAAGTCACTCAGATACGTAAAAGGTGATATTTTTTTCCAGAAAAATCCAAGGGTTGGGTGACGTGGACAAATTTAGTTTCCATCAATTGTTATTTTGTGTTGAATTTTGTTTTATGAAGGATTGTCCGAAAATTTTTAGTGAGTCGTTTTTTGTTTTTGTTTTTGGAAACGACTATGTTTTTAATTGTAAATGTCTATGTATTTTTTGTAAACGACTGTGATTTTTTTAAAATTAGTTTTTTATTTTTATTTTTGAGATTCTGTGAGGTGGTCAAAGGTTATGTAATCTGACCTCAAAATTTGCTGACGTGGACAATCTTGGGTTTCCACGAATCTATGTTTTGTTATTTGTAACTTTGTATGGTGAGGGGGACGAACGCTGACGTGTGTAGAAGAAGAACCCACACAGACCGATTTCACTTTCCACCTTCTGCAAGACATCTGGGAAAAGTGAAATAAAGGATATAACCAATTCCTTGTCTTGGAGTGATTGAATCTTCATCCAAAAACAGGTATCAAGTCTCCCTCCAGGACGAGAAATTCCAGATGGTCCAACATCGAAGAAGCAGAGGTAGGTTCTGAAAATACATGTCACCCACAAACGATTCCCTTTATGATACAACATAAATATATCATATAACACGTCATCTCTTCTAATCCATTATTAGAGATTACGCAACTAACACTCATATCCCTTATGATACGACAACGTAACAGTTAAAATTAATAAATTAAAAATAAACTATGACGAATGTACAAAATGTGTAACAATTTTTTAGAATTTGACCCATTTCAAACACTTTAAAAACAATTTAACCCATAAGAACCCACAAAATAATGGTTCATAAATACTCCGGTTTTAGTTTCAGTGGAGATGAAGTTTGAAAATATGGAGACAGGCAGTTATACAGACAGTAAGTAAGATAGACAGACAGACTGACAGACAGACATATCGACAGAGAGGCATATATCGGTTTATATCTTTGATTATTTGCTTATAAATATATTAATGGTATACTTATTTTCTGGTTTCCACTTTTTCATACGTATTTATTACATCCTTGTAGAATGATTAATCTTGATCGAATCGTTAACACTTGTGGCACAATGTCAAGTCCAGCATAAGCTTCACTTTTTGTCTAATTTCGTATGTCTAACTAATGTTTCTTTCACACAGCTAGAGACGAGATTATGGTCAAATCATATGTACATGCCAAGCAATCAGGCAACTATAGTCGGCTCGAATACTGATCACTACGAAAACCTGTCGATGTCTATCTATATATTAGTACTCATATAATAGTATTAATATTATTAAAAATTGATTGAACTAAAAGGTCCCTTGATTTATCAGCATGAGAACTCACTATTTGTCTTTGCGCCATCCATCAGCAGAGTATGGATTTTATTCAGTTCTATGCTATTCTCTGATTTATGTTTTTAACATTCGCTTTATTTTCTAAGTACCTTATATACCTTTCCAATCAATTTATAGATCATGTCTTTTTAAATTTTATTCGTGCAGCTAAATTTTTGTTTTTAAGTTATATTCTACCCAGAATTTCCATAGCCTTTAACTAATCCGGTGCAATTCTAACTGGTATTTTGGAAATATATATATATTATTTTCAATTATAGTTCTATTATTATTATTATTATTATTATTATTATTATTATTATTATTATTATTATTATTATAAGTAGTAGTAGTAGTAGTAGTAGTAGTAGTAGTAGTAGTATTGCTGTTGTTTTTGTTGTTGTTGTTTTTGTTGTTGTTCCTATATACAATGCCTCCCCACAGGACAGTATGACACCAGGGTCGTTTTTTACTGTAGAGAAAAGGAACAAAAATAAAAATTGTCTTAGTCGTGAAGGATTTCTCCTCCACTGAGAGAGAACAAGAAATTGAAGTTCAGCATCTTTAATCTTTTCCTGAAGGCCAAGTACTTAAGTTGTTGGTTGATTGATTGGATGGTTGGTTGGTTGTTTTGTTTTACGGCATATCAACCCTTTTCAGGTTATTTAATGCTGAATACAGGGATTTGGAAGAAAAGTTTTTAGTTGGGACCATAACAAGTACTGCACTCCGGGTCAGAGTGAACCTGGTAGCAATGGCAATTAAAGGGTGGCTTCACACTCCCCAAAGCCCACAAACTGGGGCCTCACCATCGGATATAGTTTAAGGTCATATCAAGGACCAATTAGGTTTTTGTTTTTATTGTTATCATATTTTTATTTGTGTAATCAGAGTGGTTAGTAGTGGCATACAATAAACAACGAATGACAATAATGCTTCCCGAATAGTGGCAGACATAAGGGTGATTTACGTGAACATGGTTTGTTATTAAAGTTGCATTAGTTGCTGATGTCATGAAATGAAATCAAGTCACAACCGAAAGGCTTTCCATTGTATAGAACTGCAGAAGGAAAGGGGCATAGTCTAAAAGTGAAAAGTAAGGTTTTATTTTCCATGTGAACACGTTGAATACGAATTAGAGAATTTCCTACCGGGAAAATACAGTAAAGTATAAAACATTTATATTTAAAAAAAAATTATTTATTATTGAACTTTTAAATTTTAGAAATCGAAAACGATGTCTGCTTTTGTCATCTTTGAAAACACTATTTATTTACATTTCATGACAAAATGTTATTTATTATTATTATTATTATTATTATTATTATTATTATTATTATTATTATTATTATTATTATTGTGATTTTTTTCTGTATTACTTTTGAACGCTGTAGAGTAATATTTTAAACCAGGATTTACTGAGTAAAATAAAAACAAATATCCTGGACTTACACATGCCACACTTGTTTAAACGAAACTTATGCATGACAAAAAAGTTGTCATCTTTATAAACAAGTAACTGCTAGCTATAAAAATGCAAAATAGCTCAGGTTCATTAACAGGAGGATTTTTTTCTAAGCGGTCCTAAGTTCGTCGTTTCACGTGTATGATATCACTTGCAATGGTCTGTTTTTATTATTTCCATACTTTATACAAATACGTTACTGTGCTAAAATAATAGCAATATTCTTCAAAAACCTATTCTTACCATGATGATAAAAACGTTTCGTGACGATTGTATACTTTCAGGAAACAATTTAAAAACCAAAGATAGTGTATAACTTGACTTAAACTTGGAAATAATAAAGAAATGGCACGACACCTTCTCTGGTAAAACACCATTATTTCTTTTTAAAACCTAGTTGTATTATATAAAAATTTAGGAGAAATGTCGGAGTTCATTTCACTAGTTAATTGGTACGACTCACAGAGGAATGTTTGTTTGTGTAAGTAAGCTTTATTGCAAAGAAAATTGAGTGTGTATCACTGTACTTCTATTTTGGTTGGCATCTTATTACATTTTTTACCCAGCGTGTATATAACACACACACATACATACATGCATACATACATACATACACATCCACACACACACACACACACACACACATATATATATATATATATATATATATATAAACACTCGAGAGGTACAAAGTAGCATAAGGTATGCATATATTGTTAGTGTTTCAATAGATTCAAATAAATCGTCAGTCTGTTAGCCTGACAATTGTTTAAGGAGAAAGTAACAAATGTTTGTGTAACTAACTTCCTATAAGTACGTACATTGACACTGTTATATATACACACACCTACATCTATATTTGCAAATTATTATGGTTTGTCCCAAAGATTAAAGCGATATCATTATATGACTTATAAATTAAGATCTACGTTATTAGTAAAAAGGCTTAAACATGTTTTATTATATTGTTTAATCATTTAATTATATGTTTAAGATTGTGGACATTAATAAAAAATATATGCATTTTTATTTATATGTATAAAACAATTTAAAAGATAAATATACAACCCGTTTGGCAATAAGATCTCGTCCCTTCACTGTTGTTGTCCTTAAATTTCAGAAAGCTTTCTTGTTTAATAGTTTCTTCCCTTGAAAGTCTAGACATTGTGATTTCCTTACTGCTGCCTGCTTCCCTTCCTATACTAATATGCAGAAGTTTAAATGTAACATAAACAAATATCATGGTAATCTTTCCTAGACGTGGACCCAAATAGTAGCCCCTTACGTCTAAGTGGCGATATGCTTTGTAAGGGGTGAACATGAATAAAAAAAAATAATTTAAATTGAAGTAAGATTGACATTTACAAAAAGAAAAATAGAAAGACGGCAATAAATGTAATCAATTTAGTAATAGCAAAAAAAAAACACTTTAATAACATTTGTAATTTTTTTTTCATCGATAGTCATATTGTTTGGGAGATCATGCGTGCTAGGTCTTTAGTCTATCGCGTCACATTTCAGTTGAAGCACGTAAATGTGTTTTTTACGGTGGCCACGGTATTATACGTGAAACACGGTGACGATTTTGTCTATTAAATGAATCTGATTCTGCAGTTTATTTTCTGTGTGCTTGATGAGTAATTACACACTTTTCTAAACGGAGTCATTTTTTTTTAAATTGTGTTCCAGTCTGACGTCTCAATCTTTGATCAGTTTGATTATTGTTTAATTACAATCTTACATCGTTTCAAGCCGAGCTCCATTAAGGTTATAATTCTATAGAAGCAAGCATATAGATAGACACACCATGGTGCCACATAAACATAGATACCCGTTTTAACGCCTGCAACGTTTCCAAAAGAAGCATGATTTCTTGATTATCTTATAATACTTGCAATGCATTCCAGACGATTTATTCACAATAGTCCTTTAATTATTGTCTACTTTGCAACGACATGTATTTTGAAATCGAGCTATTGCTGTAGTTGAAAAATAAAATAATTAAACCCAAACAAACGCATTAGAAAATAATTTCGTAGCCATGATGTTTTATCAAAGCTAATATATCGATTAACATCGCGTCATTCCCGGACAATACACATGATCTATTTTTTTTTTCTTTTTTGAAAAATTTTGTTTTTTCTTATATCGGTCGGCTGTATTGAAGTGAAAATAAATGTAAGTGGAAGACAATAACAGCTTTGCTGTCGCACACAAAACACTAGAAGATACAATACCCACTTACTTATATTAGTCAACCATAATTTAGCTGTAGCATTTGGCCGTGAAAGATTCAGATTGAATATATACGTCTAACGAAATGCCATATCATATATGAGGTTTGTGCAGAATATATTATATTCACCCTGTTACATTTTCCATTAAATATGTCTGTGTGTTTTTTTTCTTTCTGTGCTTTTATTCCTTACAATATTTTATCCGGCCTTTTTGAATCAAAGTTTTTACTGAACATGTGATACTACTTTAGAGCTCTTATTATTACTATCTGCTTGTATATGTTGTATCACGCCATCCTTCCATCCCGTGCGTGGACATTCCTTGGTGTTTTGTGTTCACGAGATGTCCACAGCTCGGGACAGATATAGATTTCTTAAGTCCAAGGAGGGTGTTTCTCATTGAGTGATGAAGACTTTATTATTGGGTTATTTATTAATTTATTATTACTATAATGTTGTTTAGCATACGTTTTTACATAATATTTAGTTAATATAAATGTACGATGTGGTATTTTATACAGGGAGTTGTTTAGATTTATTTAAAATATGTAATTAGAATACACCTAACAAGCACACCTTATAAACAACACTGGTATTCTATAGAGAAATGGAAACTGCCAAAAAGTGAAGAAAATCACATCTGCAAAGTGCTTATAGCCATTTCAAAATAGATTCTCGATACTTATAATTCGTGTTGGAAGTGTCCAAACAAAACATAAAGATATGTATTCAGTACAGTGTTAATAATAACGCCTAACTTAATTATTCGCGGTTTAAACATAGACTGCATTATAAACTTTTCTAAAACATAATAGCGTGATGGGCAAAAACTCGTAAGTTATTAGAAAACGTTAAAATTGCATGAAAAATTATGGTTGCTCGACTGGCTTTGTTCGTTTGGAATGCTACATAAATGTACAATATCCCAGAGGCATAAAAAATAAATACAAATGACAAAAAAGAAATTCTTTACAAAATACAGATCTGAGGATATAAAGTGTACATGCAAAATAAAACGCGCACTACGCACGCACACACACACGAGCACACATATATACATATATAAGAATGATATGCAGTTTTCTTAAAGCATTGCTCATGAAAACAATATATGAGAAATTGCAAAGAACGAGAACAATGCAGAAAACAGGAAATGCTTTTCACCAGAAGAGGAGAAGGGCAACAATTTTGCATAATAGGACAAAAACAGGTTTTATTACATTTACATATGAAGTGAACCCTAATAATTATATATATATATATATATATATATATATATATATATATATATATATATATATAGATGTGCGTGTGGGTGTATATATATTTTATTTTATTCTCTCTTCTTACTATTATATCCCATTTGATTAGGGAAAGACTTCTCTTTGGACTACTGCACTGTCCGAAAAAAACAGCTGTTTTGTAAACTTCCCAATCAGATTTTTAAAAACTTTTAAATCGGATTATATGCATCGTCACGCTGGATTTTTCTTGAAATAATTCTATCTAAAAAAACTATTTTGCATTTTGGATCAACTCTAGATGAGTTTCATTCAAGCTGAAATATTATGCGCGGTTTGTTTTTTTTATATTAGTTTTTTTTACATATCCAATATTTTTAATTTTTTTGATTTGTCAATTTATAACTACAATAAATTGCGGTTTCACTTAATGCCTAAACTAGCAAATTGCAGCATTGCTACAAATATAATTTGCTGATTCCTTCATGTCATCTGATGAGAATAATAATAAAAATAGCATTCTTTGAAACTCCGCAGAATAAGGGCTTTGTAAATTGTTTTTTGGAGTATTCAGTCGAACAATATATTTGAATTGTAAATTTCAACTTACAGTTTTAATTTTCTTTCTCTTATATACATATATATATATATATATATATGCATATATATACATATATATATATATATATATATATATATATAAGTTGTAACAATATATATGACAAGTCATATAGAATTTTCGAGTTTCACCATCGTAAGGATTAGTAAAGCTATTTAATGGAATTGAAGTTGCCGTCGTTTTTCATATATACACGAAGTACTAAATATGATATCTCCTGTAAGATTCTTTGTAATTCAGCTATGAATTAAAAGGTAGTCTGAATTAACTTAGATGTTCTTAGATATTTTTGCATTTATTATTATTATTATTATTATTATTATTATTATTATTATTATTATTATTATTATTTTTGACTCACGTGGAACTTTCACACATCATCAAAAGTCTGATTAAAAAACCTGTGGGTTTCCCTGGAAGTTGTGTGACAACAAGTCTCCCCAGACGTCAACCACTCTCCACCTCCTTTGATAGCATTTGCAAATAAATGTGCGTTATCGCAACATTTTTTTACCACTGATTTCTCACTGGCAGTGGCCATTGGTCTATACTGGAATTTGAGTGGAACTAAGCCTCTCCAAGGTCTCAGTTCTCTTCGCGCTTGTCCAGCGGACGTCTAGTGAGCGCTCTCTCCTTTGTCTTTCCACCCTCCTTGACCCTTCTCGGTTATTTGGTATCACACTTAGGGTGGACAATGCGTGATTAGGATTTACTTGTTGATATGCAGCTTCCGTGTCCTTCATTCCTTGTAATGAAGAACACTGAAGCTGCATATCAACAAGTTATGCATCCCCATCACGCATCCTCTACAATTGTCCCATCACCACCCTCCAAATACTCCTTCTTATTATTATTATTATAATTCTTCTTCTTCTTCTTCTTCTTCTTATTATTATTATTATTATTATTATTATTATTTTAAATTTTTGTAATATACAATGTTTGAATTATTCATATGTCCTCAAATGAAAATGGCATTGCTTCTGTGTATGTATACATTTGCTTTTTCGCGCATGCAGTTTAATATTTTGGAGGATTATTTAAAATTTATGATTGTGAATTCTGCATTCATACATAATCCACATGATTCGTCTACACGTACTACACTGCGTATCGCATTGTTTCCAACAACAAACAAAAATAAAAAATAAATAAAAAAATAAATATAGAGCCTACGTCGGGATTTCAAAAACACAAGATGTTTGAAATAATTATTTGTAAAGTTAGAAACAAAATAACCTCTAGTTGCTTATTTGTATTTGTATGACAGTATCTGATTATCTTCTTTTTCTACCGGATCATATATGTTTCGTAAGTATTTCTATTTATAAATGAAAAAAAATCTATCGAGACGCACAGAATACTATTATATCACACCAGTTTCGTTTAAGTTGATTTGTATTCGTCTGATTGTATTCATTTTCCACGTATTTCAATCTTTTGCTATCCAAATGTTTTTTCATATTAATGTATGCATCTTCGTCGCATCTTTTTACTTTGTCTGCAAGCTTTAAATAAGTCTACGTATATGCAAATGGCATATCATAGATATAAACTAAACAGTGCTGCGACATTATGTCCGGTCTTTTCCAATGTTACAACAAATAAAAAGTAAATATTTTGGAGTGTTTAATTCTGAATTTGTATATTAATGATGTTATTGTGAGATAACATATATCTGACACATTAATTTACATGAGTAATAGTAAATAATAATAAATTTGGAAACAGTTTTTTTTATTATCTTCTTTCTAGAGGGATACCAACTTTAAATATTTTCCCCTGTAATATTTAAGTTTTAAACTGAAGTTTATTTTATTTAAAATATTTTAAATTATATAATAGACTAGCGGTACCTGGAGCTTAGCTACTCTAATATAGTTTTTCAAAGGTTGCTATACATCTTATTCTAAGAAAGTATTACAATAGATGGACAAGCTCTCTTTCTCTCTCCCTCTCTCTCCCTCCCTCTCTCTCTCTCTCTTGGACACTCTCTCGATTTCGACGATGACGTGGAGGTCGGTTAGTGTCCGTGTCGATGGTGCGATGTGAGTCAGATCGGAGCTCTCTTCAGCAAGAGCACGGCCATCATACTCCAATCGCCTGAGTGCAGGGATCACGCCGCGGCTTCCAGTCCATCAAACCTGCCGGTACACCCTCACTTCATCGTCACATGACTTTCACCTCTCTCCCAACCTAGGCAAAGTATGAATAAGTAGCCCTTGTTGACCGCGTCGGCACTGCGGTGTTGGTTTATCCGCTGCGCGATCCGTTGGGATTCTTTCCTCATCCGCCAAGAGCATCGTTGACCAGGCTTGGATTTTTGTGACCCTAAATAGGGGGCTAATGGGTACTACACCTTGCTCAAGGGTGACCCAGCACTTCAACGACTAAGGGGTAGTGACATTCTGCCCAAGCCCCTGGAGCTCCCGCACCAGGGCCTCGTTGCCGGGTGTAGTTTTACGTCATACCCAGGGCATAAGACGGAAAGCAATGAAGCAATAAAATAAGCATGTGAATTTCTAAGAACACGAAATATTTTAATAATGAATTTAGTTGAATAATAATAACACCTTACCTTGATAAATAATTGTCTTTACAAGATAAAATATTAAATACTAGCGGGGGTACCCGGCGTTGCCCGAGTGTTTGTTTCCGGGATGGGGGGGTAAAAAATGTTATGGTAGGTAAGTAAGAAGGATCAAACCCGGAGTTATGAGTAAACGTAAGAAAATAAAGTGTGAAAAAAAAACAAAACAAAAAAAAAACATCTGCAACGTTAACAGTTCGGCCACCAAGAAAAGTCCATTCCAGTTGTTTAGGAAAAAAAAAACGACTACGGTAGGTCGGCGCGAACGTGAAAATATAATGTGAATTGTCCAGCACGTTAACCACTACGCCACAGAGCACTGCAGCTTAGTTTAGTGATTTTAAATAACTTCCCATGAAAGAACTACGAAGCCAAACCGGTGTTCTCTTCTCAACTGTTCCTTGTGAACGATCCCCAAACGGTGTTAAGTGGTGGCAGGGGGAGGAGGAATTTATTAGAGAGAAAATATTTTACCACTTCCATTGATCTTAACTGATTTTGGCCGTGCCTTCTCAGCAGAAAAAGTATAGAAATCTAAGATTATCGAGGAATTTGAGAAATAATAAGTCTATAACACACCTCAGATATTGTTCTGCCGTTTGTGCATATTATATTTGCATGAAATATCTTGATTTTTAATCCTATTAATGTCAAAATCAGACGAGAAAAAATGAGTTCATTTTATTTATATAGAGATATTACAAAAAAAAATTACGCGATAAAAAATATTAGTCTTCTTCATGAGATACCATAAAAATATAAAGCTTACCGTCTAATGATATTTCGAGTTCGAACTGTACAGTGTTATTTTTCAAGACATTTCTACTTAAATGATGTTTATAATTGTTAAAGAAAATAAACTTAGTCTTAGTATCATTAAATATTACTAACGATTTACGATTCTGTTTCACTATAGATTGTATATAGCTTTTCCTAAATGTTCTGCCATTGCCTTGCATAGGTAGCATTCGTTTTTCTTTATGTTTAATATAAAATGTGGTATCATCAACAATTATATCCATCTCGGACGATATATTATTAAGAAAGTCGTTAAGAAATATTAGAAATTATAAAAGCTCGGATCAATCCATGAGCCACAGTCGCATTTATATCATATTGTTTAGGCGCGCATCCATCAAAAACATGGATTTCCTTCCTGCCTTATAAGAATTGGAATATATTAAGATGTCGCCAAGATAATATAATCAAAGCAGCATAACGTGGTCACACCGCTTTCTCATTTGATACCCGAAGTTAAGAGACACTGAACCTGGCTCATACTAAAATGAACGATCACTTGGGAATAAAGGATGCTATATGCTCTCTACGTTTATCTCGACATTGGTCCCAGTCATCTTGAACTTCGCCTTACAATTGGACCCAAGCAACGGCGATACTGGATAACTGGGTTTCAGGATAGTGACATTTTACAATTACACGTGTTCCTACATTTCACGGTGTATCCATTGTCTTTCGAGACTAAACGGAGGCGATTATGTATATATATATATATATATATATATATATATATATATATATATATAGGTTCCCATATGGTTGACTATTATATAAAACTGATCACATAGAATGATAGGATATATATCGAGACACAGGAATGGGTATGTTTGATCTGGTATAATAATGATTCATTAAAATTTGGGGTCTTCGTACGCGCCTGGTCCACAAAGTATGGAAATAATAAATTACAAAATTAAAAAAAAAGTTTACAAGTGTTTTTGATATAGATGTAAATAATAATACTTTGATGCTAGAATTAAAATATCATACTATATATTGGAAACGCCAACATATATATATATATATATATATATAAATATATATACATAGTAATTTATAAAATATATATGGCGATTAAGCTACACTGACTATTCGGCGTTTCATCCACTCTAGGATTCCTCAGGCTTATGCGCGAATTCTGTGGTTGTTTATCGTTTTTATATGGTCCTCTTCTATTAAGGATTTAGTTAGCCCATCAGCTTTCTAGTATCCACCGCGCCCCTTCCTATCAGCCATTGTGCATGCATATTATCGAACAGAGGATCTGTTTTAGAACTAGGTTAGTGGTTTAAGGCAGCCATTTTCTTTTTTTTTGTTAGTTTACATATAAATGTACATACGTGTACATATATATATGCATATATATATATATATATATATATATATATATACACATACATATATGTGTGATCGTTTACGTATATTCATTTTAATTTATTTATTTGGTTATTTTCTGTTGTTTTTATTAGTTTTAAACTATTGTGTATCGCTATCCTAGAGTACATTTTATTTTGTGAACAAAGTTATTTGCTATTTCTCTTCTACAGTTTAATAGATTTTGGGGTTCTTTAAAGTACAGGATAGCAAATTTGTCATGAAAGCATAATTTACATGGGTCGTCTAAATGCCTACACGTGGTAGCTTGTCTTATTATTTTCCATTCGACTACCGACGAATGTCAGCTTTCTTTGAGGTCCCAGTATTTATTCGCTAGTGTTTTTATACGGTGTTTTTTTGTTGTTGAATGTACTTTTGTGGTCATAGTATCGGGTTTTGACATATAAGGAAGTCATGCCTACGTAATATTTATTGTTATTCGGTGTTTCTTTCGCAAATATTGTTGCCTGATAAACTACGCTTTTTGTTAGACATTTATTTTTAACTGTACAAAGTGTGTGGTGTCTACAGTTGCATTTATCTGGTTCGTTATTAGTATTTTTATTTATAGTATGGTTGTTCTTGTCCGGGGTTATTTTGTTGTTGTTGTTGTTATTATTATTATTATTATTATTATTATTATTATTATTATTATTATTATTATTATTTCTGCTCGCGTTATTTTTATTTATGTCATGGTGTCTACTTTTTTATTGTTTATTTTTTGTTGTTTACATTGTTTTTATGTAGTATTTTGTTATTATGTGCTCTAATAATCATCTCTAAATTTTCGCAACAACTGTAGGATGACTTTAAGGTATTTTTATTGAATATTGTGTGTAAGGAGTTGGTTGCCGGAAAGTGTTTTTCAATAAGATCTAGAAATTTCTTTCGTATATTAATTTTATATGAATAAATGAAGTATATATATATATATATATATATATATATATATATATATATATATATGTAGAATTGGAACCTCCTCCACTCGTCCCAATGCACTGAGTAACCGTCTGTCTTGTAACGTCACCTCTTTAGCGTCTGAACAGCCCATGTTCTCCCAACGCACCTCCAAGCGACTTGTTTTATATTACATTTACCATTGTGAATCTCGCGAGATCACATTAGACCGTTTCCAGACGCCATCTTGCTTTTCCTTTTTCCTCTCCAACGCGCATGACAGGCAGACACGTAGACGCTTCACGTGTAATTCGTGTCTATGTCCCTTTCTATTTTCTCCACATCCTCCCTGATCTCATAATCACAGAGATGGCAGGAAGGCGGCGCTCTCTTCCGTTGGGATGTTCTTCGAAGAAAGCTGTGCGGGCTTCTTATTCACTTGCGCTCTCATCTGCAGTCTGAGGGTCGAAGAACACATATCGGATTAGCTGCTCGGTAGTGCAAACCAGAGCAACGGCCCACTGGCCTCAGCCCCAGAGTCGCTCCCGTCATCTAGTGATGGTTGTAACTGTGTCGCCGGCCTCAGGTCCCTAACATGACGGGGCACACCGTCAACCATGACTGACTGCTGACTCACCACATCGGTCACTCGAGGCCCCGTATATATCTGTCAGTGCACCGGCTACTTGCATGTCTGTCAGAAGTTCTCGAAGTGCTCCTTAACTGACTTGGCAGACATGAGGCTCTCATTTACAAAGATATCGTCAATGTAAGACAATGTTGCCTGGCGCACAGCCTCATCCTGTTGCCGGATCGCGTTCATAATTGTCGTCATAATGCCTGGTGCCACGTTAAGACCGAACCCCAGTCTGGTCCGACAATGGCGAGTTCTTTTAATCTCCCCAGTCTGGAATAGCCACAGCTATTTTTAAATGCGTATCTGCAGGTAGGCCGTGCGCAGGTCCATAATTGCCACGTGCGACCATTGCTGCCCCCATTCCCTTAATTTAAGCGCAAAAATATCCGTCCCTGCTGTGTACGGGTCGACATGTTTATTAAGTTCTCGATAGTCCATGACGGGTCGGACCTTCTGTTTGCTATCTTGTAAGACAACAATTTGGGGGATCAGTCCTCGGATGGGGGAGAGAGCTCATCCTCGGGGTATGGAAGTAGGCAGCCATTTTTGATCCAAGTCTGCATATCTTCTGTATACTGCCCTTTGAGCCTCATTGGAGAGGAGTACTCTGATAGTCGGTTTCGTAAGGATATTGGTGGTTGATCGCCAGCCCACTTTCAAGATGCCGTCCACGCGTTAGTTTCCCTGTCGTACTCCACATGAAAGTCAGGCTCGTCGAAATTAATTGCGGCGCAAACACGTTCCTCATATCGAGAGAACTCTACCTTGCCGGTACAGTTCACAGTTATTAATACCATATGTGTAATCAAATCCATCCCTAGAAGTAGGTCGCATCCAAGAAGCTCCCCGTCCACCACCAGGGCTTGCACGATTACTGCCGGCCAGTCGTCGATGCTTGTGCTGATGGCTTCACCCCACAAAAGACCAGCGATCCATCACCGACGATTAATACCGGAATTATCTCCTTGTACCAAGTGTCGCAACATGCGTTGCGCACCAGGGTCTGGGTACACTCAGTGTCTACAAGGGCGAGGCATTCACGTCCGTTAACGCGCACAGTCATGGCGGGCAGCGCCTTGGTCAGTGATGATATGGGGAGAAAATTGGCGTTGTAGCTTCCTTCCCTTGCCCGTTTCCAGGACAGGCACGGGCTAGGTGTCCCAGGTTTTTACACTTATACCACTGAAGCCCGCTAAGCTTCGAGTTAGTGAGCGCAATGAGAGATCATTACGGGTCAAATGGTTGGGCGCACCCCACTTGTAGCATCTTGTAACTGCGCAACAACCGGACCTAATGCAAACGCTGTGTGAAATCTGCCTTCTTTTCATCCATTAGCTGTTGGTATACAGCGTATGCGGCCCCAGCAAGGTGCATAGGCACCATCCATTCCAGACGCTTAACACTATCGGGCTGGAATATCAATTCAGCCTTTTCCACCCATTCCTGTACTGACTGCTCAGCGCTGCTGCCATCAAACAGCTGAATTAGTTTAGGATCCAATTCCAACGTCATGCCGAAATAGCATGTAGAATTGGAACCTCTTTCACACGTTCCAATGCACTGAGTAACCGTCTGTCTTGTAACGTCACCTGTTTAACGTCTGAACAGCCAAAGCTCTCCCAACACACCTCCAAGCGACCTGATTTATATTACATTCACCCGGGAGAATCTCGCAGGATCACATGAGACCGTTTCTGTTAAATATCACAGACGCCATCTTACTTTTTCTTTTTCCTGTCCAACGCGCATGACGGGAAGACACGTGGGCGCTTCACCGGTAGGCTGTGTGTATGTCCGTTTCTATTACCCCACAATATATATATAAATATATATATATATATATATACTGGGGTGTATGTGGGTGTGTGTGGTTGTGTGTGTGTGGGTGTGACTGACGTAAAGAACATTTAAAAAATAAAATGTTTAAATTCAACGTTCTTTCCCGCGATTAATGGTAGCCGATTGAGTATGGTCTTTGCTAATCGAGCCAGAGATTGCTCGTGTTGCCGTGTTCTAATCCGTCGACTGGTGTAAATCGTGACACCCTGCACTGAAGATTCTGTAGGTATTTAATTAATATAGTAAATAATTATATATATGTGTGTGTATATACATATATATATATACATATATATACATACACACATATATATAGGTATACTAGTACACGAAAATTGATTGTAACTGAGTGGGTGTGATCCTGACCATATCGACTAGTATCGTATCCATTCAAGGACGTTCCCAAGAAACTTTTCTTATTTAATGAAACCGCTGCAAAAAGTATTACACTTGGAAACTCAATATGTTTCATGATATATTACGAATCCGTTTTCGCTAATCTTATACGAATCGATTTTTATTTCAATTCTCTGATTTATGCCATCGATAATGTTGGACTCTTTTATTGGATGCTGAAATCTATTGTCTCACTATAAATAATTTAGTACTAAATGCCTTGTTCTTGCAAACGAAATATCACGCTCTCAGGTGCAGTTTATTTCACTGCTATCTCACATGCCCGGTTGTAATCTAGATAGCTCCGCTGTATATTTTAATTGATCTCATTTAATTCTAAATGTAATTAACGAGAAAGGGTTAAATTATATCTTTTCTGCTAGCCAGCCGAAACTTTCCAGCGATAAGTCTCATACAATAAGAGTTGAGACAAATACACAATATGTTCAGAAAGATTGTATGAAGAAACAGAAGAATACTTGTTTAAAAAGGGTAATATTAATTAAACAGACGAATTTTGACCAACATTTATTCATTAATTTCGAATGCATTTGATGATCATATTATTCTCGGGTATATTTTTGTTAGGATACATTCTAGTTAACAGAAAAGACTTACAGTGCGTATTTCGTTAAAGCTGATAAAATTAAATTGTTTTGAAAACCAGTTTGTCTCGTAAAACTTTGGGAAATCATCACCTTTTTACCCCCGTATTTATCCCCCATTTACTGAAAGTAAAATCAAGATATACTGTAACTTCACATTATAACTAACATAATCTTGGATGAAGGTCTGGTATATAACTTGAATAATGGAAAAGTTTAAGATGTCTTTAATGAGATTGACATAAACACACTGAAATTTGATTAATGTCAACTAAGTACCAACTCCTGTCTCATCGCGGCAATGAGGCATCTCTCTGCCTGATTTACAAGTATGTGAATTGAATGTATTCTAATGAACTCGTTCACTTGTGCAGTTTCAACGAAAAAAGCCTCGAAAAATCTGTTTATCAATAAAAATCACACCCATTCATTGTTGAGGTTCCTAAATACCATAAAGATGTCTACTATAATAGCTTCTTCCCTCGGGCAGCTGGACTTTGAAATTGCCTTCCTGCTATCTGCTTTCTTGACTGTACTGATATGCAGACGTATAAATGTAATGTAAATCAAAATACTGATAAGTTTTCCCATACAAAGTCCCAAATACTAATTCTATACCATCTACATTAATATATGCCTTGTTAAGAATGTATTTGTGTTAAAAAAGAGAATATTGCTTAATTATCGTCCAATAAAAATCTGAAATATTCAGTATTGCCAATTTAATTAGACATAAACCCCATTTAAATTATAGGAAAAACAGATCAAATTAACTGAAAATGAGGGATTAATTTCTTAATGATGTTTAATACTTGTAATAATTTTACACAAATCGCATATACTTTTTTACGATGGGGTTTCGTTGCTCTTTTACCTCAGTTGGAATTAATGTGGTTTGGTAACCTGTTATTTTATTCTCAGGAGGCTAGAGGTTTTCGCTCCTCAGCAGATGATTAGCGGTACCGTATTACCTTTGTTATTTAATGCGTCGTGTTAATTAAACATATGTCAGGATAAATTAGAGAATTTTACCTCTACTTAGATGAGACATATCCAAAACAAAACAAACGAAGTAAAGACAACTTGAAAACATTCGTAATATATAAAAAAAAGTTACATATTTTGACATATGTTCGTGAGATTTGACGTTACAAAAACAAACTTTATTTTCCTAATTGGTTGTCAAGTCATCTGGACTCTGGACACGTGTTTAGTTACAATTCGATTCACTAATTTACTAGACATCGATAATTAAATCTTCTGGTAAACAGAGGAAACGGTCTTTATCAAGCGGAATTATGCAGTTCTTCCGGTTTTCTGTCTTGAGAAATGGTAATAGAATTCTAGCCTCGGTATAGAATAAAACCAATCCTATTCGGCTTCCTCGCCGCCGTTCCATTACATTTCCTCATGCCTTTACGGCCAGTAAACCTTGTACATTTCGCCGTCTCCACTTTCAAATCTCATACACAGTTACTCTGCACTTTTTCACACCCCTCCTACAGGGATCACATCGTATTTAGCCAGTTCTTTTTTGCTTCCTCGACGCATTTTTCCATTACATCTCAATCCGCCGCCCACACGATACCACCGACTATGCGTTTCTCCAATCGATTGTACTCTAGATAGCTCGGCGTGAAATCCCTTATTTATTTCTCTCTATCTCCTTACAGTCCATGTCGATAAACTATGACTTAAAGTATACAAACAAAATCACACATTTCGTTTTTCTATTCTAACCCAATTTCCGAATCCACGAAAAGGATCGCATTTTTCTTCTAAAACAGTCAACTGTCGCTCTCTTCCCTTGTATGTTGTCTTTTCTTTCTCTATTTTCTTTTGTCGCTCTGTTTCGGTCTTATTTCTTTTCTTTCTTTTTTCTTCCAACCATTACGTGACCGTCGGTCTATTATATTTTATTTATTTATTTTTCCTTTTTTTTCAAAAACTCTATTTTTCTTTTAAAAATTTCAAGGCGAATCTAACCCTTCGGACTGCTAGCCGCGATAAATCAGAGAAAATCCTATGCCCATCAATTTGCCCATACCACGCCCTTGCTCCAAGCTCGTCTTGGGGCTTGTTGCTTTTTGCTTTTCGCCCCTTTTTCTCATGTCTACTAAAATCTGTTCACTGCTATGCCTTTTAAGGGGCCTTCTCCCCCCCCCCTCTCTCTTTTTTTTTTTTTTTTTTTTACACAGTGATCACCACTTATCAAGGCCCGGAAGCCACTCAGGGATAAGGGTTATTGCAAGTACATCACGTTAGTGAGGAGATTTTATGAAGTGTTTAATTAGGGGGGCGGTTCATTATGAATTTGTTAACATTAGACTTGAAGACATCCAAGTTGTAGTCCGGAGGGAAGCAGGCAGACGGAACAGAGTTCCACAGGCGTGCAGTTCTAAGAAAGACGCTTTGCTCATGAAATCCGCGTTTTGATTTAGGCACAGATATAGAGTGGGGGAATTTTTTCACAGTGGATTCAGCTAGACGGGTGTTTTTCGTGAAAGTTTGGCGAGGGGGGACCAGGGATTGGAGTTCAGACGAGCACCTGCCATGAAAATAACGATAAAACAAGGATAGGCTCGCAACGTCTCTTCTGTGGGAGAGGGGTTGCAGGGTAGAGAAAAGGGCGTCCCCCAAGAAACCACGAAGTCTATTTTGTACTCTGTCAAGGCATGATAGGCTGTTTTTGGCAGTTCCTGCCCAGATATGGCAACAGTATTCCATCCTTGGCCGTACTTGGCTTTTATATAGATAGAGAATTGCATCAGTAGTGAGATATCTTCTGGAGCGGTAGAAGGATCTCACCATCTTTCCTGCGACCTTGGCAACAGACTTGATGTACGTGTTCCATTTCAGATCAGGAGTAAAGGTCAAACCCAGAAGCTTGTCAAAACACGGGGCCTCACCCAGACGAGAGCCATCCATCACAATTGATGCCAGCTGGGGATCAGAGCGTTGATGATGTAAGGATAGGAGTTTGGTTTTAGATGCATTAAAGGTAACCAGCCACATCTTCCCCCACTGAACCACGCGCTCGAGATCAGAGGAGAGAGAATCCGAGAGAACTTCGTCATTTACAACCTTTGATGTGTTGCCGTAGATGGTCGTGTCATCAGCATAGATGTCAACGAATGATTTAAGTATGTGTTTAGGGAGGTCATTGATGTAGATCAGGAAGAGAGTTGGGCCGAGGATTGACCCCTGAGGGACTCCAGCATTTATATTGCAGGCCTCCGATTTTTGTCCATCTACCACTACTCTTATGAGCCTATCGGAGAGAAATGATTTAATGATTGAGAAAACATTTCCAGTTATACCGTAGCTGGAAATCTTGTGAAGTAGACCCTTATGCCATACTTTGTCAAAGGCCTTTGATATGTCAAGAGCAATTGCCCTAGAAAGGAAGCCTTTGTCAAGAGATTTACTAATCCTGTGGGATATAACCGTCAGCACATCTGCGGTAGATCTTGCAGAGCGGAAACCATATTGTGTGTCACTAAGAAGGTTGTTTCTGCTGAGGTGGTTGACTATTTCTCTATTTAATATTGATTCCAGTAACTTACTCATAACACAGAGAAGACTTATTGGTCTGTATTGAGAGGGAGATGACTTATCACCTGAATTCTTAAATACAGGGCAAACTGATGAGGTCTTCCAGGGGGTCGGAAAGCACTTCTCCTTAAGACAGCGCTTAAATAGTTTCGTAAGTATGGGAGCAAGTTCTGGTTGAAGCTTTTTTAACACTATAATTGGGATGCCATCAGGGCCAGTTGCTTTACTGGAATCTAGGTTTTTTATTAGCTTGGCGACCTCATGCACGGATATTTGTATATTACCTAGCTTATTCTGTGTTATAGGAGGAAATATGGGGAGTTGATGGCCTTCGTCGCATAGGGTAGAATTAGCTGCAAAGTTCTTTGCAAATAGTTTGGCCTTGTCTGACGCTGACGAGATAACCTCTGGTCCATTGATAATGGTTGGGATAGAACGCACACTTCTGTTCAGGATCCTATTTGTTATTTGCCAAAACTGGTGGGAACCAAGCCGTTGATCAGCTTCCTTGGATTTAACAGACTGGGCATATAGCTCTCTTGCATTTTTTATTACTCTTTTACAGTGGTTGCTGGCAGTCCTGAAAGCAGCTTTAGTCTCAGTGCATCTATTACGTTGGTAGTTATGGAAAAAGTGATTTCTGTGCGCGATAGCAGCAGCACATTCTGGGGAGAACCATGGCTGGCTGTTAGGTTTTTGTTGGAATTTTTTTGATGGTATGAATTGGTCTATGCCTACAATTAACCATTCGGTCAGATCTGATACTATAGAGGACACTTCCTTTTTAAACATGGAGTGCAGAGGTAAATCAGATATGAATGTACGGAAGCTATCCCAGTCAGACATAGAGTATCGGTATACAGTACGGTGGAGGGGTACGTCTGATGGCTTCTTACATTTTGTTTTTATCTTAACTGATACGACGGAGTGGTCGGAGGATCCTAAAGGAGAATGAACGGTACATGAACATAGCTCAGGGGAAGTTGAAAGAAAAAGGTCTAAGAGGCTTGCATATTGATTGGGTGTATCGGGCACACGGGTGGGTTCGCGAACAATCTGAGTGAGGTCATAAGCAATGGCAAAATCATGACAAAACCACCCCTCATCATCTGTCTTATTTGAATGGGTCAGCCATTCCACGTTATGGACGTTGAAGTCACCACAGATGTGGATGTTAGCCGAGGGATGTGAAGACAGTATGTGGTCTATTTTATAAGATATGCTCTTAAAGATAGTAACTCCGCTGTTGTGGGGCCTATAGAGGGCAAATATAAATGCAGTGGTGTTAGCAAGTGCAGTCCTGAAGCACATATAGGGTAAATTAGGATCTTCTCTAGAGATATTCCTGCCACATGGGAAGCCATCCTTAATGTAGGCACATATTCCATGCCCATGGCGATCTTGGGAGTCAGATTTAGCTGTTAAATTGGAGTATCCATGCATTATGAACTCATCTAGGGAAGTGGTCGGCCCTATTCCAGTTTCACATAGAAATAATATGTCCGGTTTCGTCTCCTGTAATTGGGTTTCAACCTCTGGAAGGTTGGAACGTAGACCCCTGATATTGGAGAAGGAGACCTGGTAGTAGGGGTCTACGCTGGAAGATGGGGTTCTAGGTTTAATCGAGTTTTTATTCTGGAGATATTTAATGTTGAGGTTTGGGGATTTGTGGAATAGGTCGGCATACTTGGTTAGAGCAGTACAGAGAGGGAAAGTAAGAGAGAAAAAGACAGGAAGATGTTTTTTTTATTTGTAGCACACGAAAAGGTAAAGCCGTAACAATTACCCACTAGTATGGCATCGAGAGGCCCCACCAGAGACTACTGCATGGTCCAGATCCACTCACCAAATGGCAATACAGCAGTCCCAGTACTTTGCGCCTGCTGATAGGACAGCCTCCTTAGTGGTTAATCCAAGGTTCGGGTCCCTGACTATCAGGCGGATAACGTCAGCCCAGACAAAACGTTTACCTCCAGCACCCTTACTAGTGACATGGCAACAAGGACAGACAAAGACAGAAAAATATCCGACATCTCAGACTACTGGTCACCAAGTAGTACCGACCTGTAAGCAGCTTTTTCTTCACCCTTTGTCAGAAACATCACTCATTGAATGAGGACTGAATGACAAAATAGGAGAAGCGAGAGTTACTGGAGCTGCCGATAACACATCCACTGTATTATCTACTCTCCATTTAAAAAAAAAAATGGGGGGGAGAAAGGGGAATGGGTACAAGTGACTTATATCTAAGTAGTAAGTCCGGTGCGAACTTAATAATTCATGGCATTTTGGTGATAATCTCCCCTCCCATATTAATGGGTGGAAGTTTGTCGTTATCTATCTAGTTTGAATCATAAAAGTTTCATCTTATAATTAATTAAAATCCAATAATTAACTATTATCAATTTGTAAAGACTGCTTTATATTAATTTACATTAGAGTTTAAATAATTTTTCAAGGTTTTAATTTAGGAGGTCCGTTTTCATGAGTGACTTTCTTTGCGCTGTATTATATTTCGAATGCACTTGAACATAAGGCTAACTATATAAGGTAGGATTCGAAAACTAGAAGAAAATATTTTCAATACAGGCAAGCTTGCAGTAATAGTATATATTAAGTATACTACTTAAATAAAGTCCTAAGTTTATCTACTCTAGAGAATAATTTCCGGCATTTTTTTTTTGTTATCGTTAGTTGCCGGCATTTTGTTTGTTTTAAAACGTTCAGCTTTGTAGCAGGAGGGCTGGACGGATAATACGGAATACAGACAAAAAGACGGGAGAAATACAGACAAAATACATAAAACACGAAAAGCAAATTTAAAACAATGTAACAAAACATTTAGGATTAGTTTAGAAAAAATAAAATAAAATAAAATAAAATAAATAAAAATACTTAACGTTTTTGCACTAGAGATTCCGCCAGCGGTTTTTTTTATCAACTGTTAGCTAGCATATGGCTTACTAGATTGACAGGAGATTTCTATTTCCGGATGACTTGATCGAGTGCCTATCTACAGAATAAAAGTCGTAACGTTTCTATGTGTAAACAATATCTAATTTACATTTTTTTTTTGTTAAAAAAAAAAAAAAAAATTCTAGCTTTTTTTTTTTATAAAGTCCTAAGTTTATCTACTCTAGAGAATAATTTCCGGCATTTTCTTTTCTCTCTCTCTCCCTCTTTCTGTCTCTCTCATATCAGTGAAAACATATGCGCGTCCGTTCTTATACAACGGCGACGTATCAACCAGTTTTAGCGTATATATATTTCATTTTCACTTTTTCCTTTGAGGGTGGAAGAAAAATCAACATTACTTTGCATATTTAGACAAAACTTTCGTTACGGGAGACTTAATCAAGAATAACCACACTGCCAACCGCACATAAAAAAAATTAGAGCGAAGCAATAGGAACCAATAAAAATCTGCCCTTACCTCTCTTCTCGTCTGCTTCCTTTCTTTCCATCTCTCTTTTTCTCTTTCGGTCGTAGTCCTCCCCGCTCCTTGCTGCACATTTTCCTTCCTGCATTCTGATGACTGTCCATTATTTTTTTCTCGAAGAGTTAATTTAAATCTTTCTTTCGTTTTCGATAACTTTTCTTTTCAAGCGTTCTTTTTCTCCCGATTTTTTTATAAAACATTTTCTGTGCTATTTTCCATTTAATTTTTATTTTTCTCCATGCTTTTTTTTTTCAAGAAAACTGAGTTCCAGACGCTTCAAAAATGTGTACGTGGTTACTCATTCGTGCACATCTCAGAGATGCGATGTCCTAGGTCATCGGCACCATACTATAACCCTAACCCCCTCTGTTGCCCGGTGGCAGGCCACCTCCGTCGCTAACCTGGTTCAAGGGAGAATACTTGTGATGTACTCTTGGCCGTGTTTATCGCTCCCGGCTCACAGGACCATAAATGCAACCCAGCAGGGCTACATTCTTATTTGTCTAGTGGTGGACCCCTCAAGGGTTACCAGACTCTCACTGGTCACTGGAAAATATCTCTCTGCTGCTCAGGCCGCGCGAAATGTGCCATACCTTAAGTCCGTGTGGCAACATCGTCCACTTCGGCCGTCACTCTGGCTTCGTGCTGGATCCAGTCTGTCTCCTTCATCATCTGGCGTCAGGGCATACCTGAAATAAACTGTATCCTCATTCAGGCCGGCAATTGAGAAACAAAAGAAAAACTCAGGGTCATTTTTATATAAACCAAACAAAATAATTATTAATAAATCCTTTTAAGATATTTAGAGTACACTTGTTTTAAAGTCGAGTTTTTTTTACCCGAGCTTCTGGATGCAGGTTGTATAATTTAAGTTCATCTTGTTCATTTCCCAGCTAAGAATAAGAGCTTTTCAACTTAGCTCTTATGAGGGTTTGTGCCACCCCTCCAAATCCAGGCGGGGCGAGAGCGATGTGGACGTCTCGATGCCAGCCAGTAAAAAGACCCTAATTCTAAAATGGCAGTCGTTTTTATAAAACTGGCTTCTTCCCCTCCTCTATCATTTGAAGATTACTTTTCACCCCCCCCCCTCTGAACATCTTTTTTCTCTTTTCTATTATCTTATATTCTTTTTCTTCTCTCGTGAACTTATTTCTCTATCCCTATTTTTAATATTTGGTTCGCGACTTTTTTTTTTACCTTAAATTGTCGATAGATGTCAGCCAGTGCGATCGTATCCCTTACATACCTTTCAACAGAATATATTGTTTCCATAATATCTGAATTGTTCTTTTCAAACTCAACCATAAACGATCCTGTATTGTTTTTCTGTCAAACTCAAGAATCTCATTATCATATTTATTTTTTCCATTGAATTATTTTATTTCTTATGGACAGTTTTTCCTCTTCTTATCATTACATAAGTACAAAATGGAAATTAAAACCGCTTAAAGAACAATTATTATCTATTATCTTCTTTTCTTGATAAAATCCCAGGGGCATATTTCTTTTTTTTCTTTATGAATATCACACCCTCTCTCCTACCTTCTCTTCTTCTATTTGAAAAGCGCGGTCATCTGGTATCGCCTGGGATCTTGCTACATTGTCAGTTGCACAAAACAATCAGATTTATATGTTGGTTTCATAAAAAAATAATAACATTCATAATTTAAGTCTTCCTTTGAGCAGGGTAGGCCGCCGTTTTTGGCGCATACAATAATACTTAACAAATAACACAACCATAGATGCACCTCATTCTCCAGAGTTTCGGCAGTCTCAACCTCCCCCAAATGGGGAGACCTTCCGCTCCTTGGGACGGTCACGCCACACTCTCATTAAGGACAAAGTCTCTTCGCCAAAAATATCTCTCGAACAAGTATCTCGAGAAGAGACTCTCTCTCTCTCAGTTGTGAATCCTGGTTTAAAGGATCCGGTCAGAATCCGGCAATCCAAAAAAAAAAACATGCTTCTAAATATATAATGTTACCGACCCGGGTGTAAATCTGACCAGGACACTGGTTATTTTTCGGCCAATCGGCGTAGTGATCAGATCTGGTCCCGCCGTCAACGTATTTTTCTTTGAATGAACAGTTTCCAACCAGGACATAGACCTGACAAGGCCACTGGTTCGTTTTAGGCCAATCAGTGGAGAGGCCATATACGAATCCTGCCGTCAACGTATTTCACTTTGAAAGAACAGTCTCCAACCTGGATCTACACCTGATCAGGCCACTGGTTAGATTTTAGCCAATCACTGGAATGACCAAATACGGGTCCGGCAGTCAGCGTATTTCCCTCTGAAAAAAACAAAACAATAACTATTAAAACTTTTCAAGTATGCTGAAAACGAAAATAACAGTAAGAATCCCAGGAAACGAGTAGTTTTCAAGATATAAAAAAATATAGTTTTAAAAAGTGGGGGTCAGTGTTCTATATTGATTTAACGTAAAATGAGCATACACTTTATAGCCAACGTTCACATAAAATCGTGGCACGATTTCAATATTTTTCTGATTCTGAGGCAATTGCTGATTCTGTTCTAAATTTGCAAGTCCGTAAAAGTATCGATTTCGACTGCGATCTCAATTAGTCGTTATTCTTTTTACCGATTACCGTAAATAAACACGTTTGGCGTGCGGATATTTTCTAAAACGCACTTGTTGAATATGATTTATAGATTTAATGTTACTGGTAAGATAAAATCAATAAATATTTATTATTTTATTATTACTACCAGCAGTGAAATATTTTTTAAACCAAAATCACATAAAAAAGATTATCAAATAAAAAAATCAATTTTGGCATCACTAAAAAAGTTACAGATTTTTCTGATCACATTATCGAATTTGATTCCTCTAAAAATTGTGATATTTTCCATTTCCTATTCCAATTGTTCCAAATATATATTTACTATACATTTTATGAATATGTTTAATCATAAAAATTAAATAGTGGATGTAAACATCTTTTATACGCTTTCGTAGTAAGCGGCACTAAAAACTATCATGTATATCTCACCTGTTTGTTTCAATGTATGTATGCATGTTTGTCAGCCTCAAACTTTAAATATAAACTACGGATTTTCAAGTCATCAGTATAATTTTGACGCCCGTGGCTCCGGATAACAACTAGCAAACAACTGGCTGCGAAAATTAATTCCTTTCTCCTCAACTGGGCAGTTTTCTATAGGGAGAGTCGTTTTTTTGTGTCGCAATTTTTGCAAGTTATCGTTTCAGTTAGAATTACTTTACTTAATTTAAACGCTCCGAACTTCCGGACGCGTCATGGAGTAGCGGTAAAATGTCAGGGTTTTTTTTCACTTTTTCTTCTGCCTTTGCCTCACGGGTTCGAGCGTTCCTGCCTACTATCACTTTTCTTGCATTTGCTCAACACACACGCATCCAAACTCCCGCCAACGCCGGGTACCCGGCTAGTTTAAAATAAATAAGAAGACAATGAAATAAACTTCTTTCTCCTAATGACGAGAACTTTCACTGCAAAAACTACCATCAACATATTCCCGTAAGCAAATTTATGCATTAATTCTGATCCGGCTTTTGCGTGATTGCATTCTGCCCCCACGTCACCTTAATTTATTTTGTATATATTACTGCTGTACTGCTTTAATATTTTTATGCCATTCTTGTACTCGTAATACAATTTATTTAATATATTTTAGCACGTGTTTGTAAAACACATTCCGTTTTAATCATATGCTCTAATATCATGTTGACATAATTAATCTGATCGCTGTTCGTGATGTCTTTCTTTGTGATGATATGCTGCCTTCTTGTAAGTTATTTTCCTGCTTATCTATAAACAGTAATTTATCTCCTCTCATGGGTTTTCAAAAAACAATATTTTGCAAGATTCTTTGATGAAATCTTCATCAACCCTATGAGTAACATATATATTAATATATAAGTTAAGTTACTTGGTAGAATACCAAATTCATAAATGCCATTTAATATTAATGGCAATGTATATTGCGAAAAATTCAATCGACTCTAATCAACATGTTTATTTTTAAAATTAGTTTGTTAAATTAATACTTATTTGAAATTTAATACAGACATAATTGCCGCATAAGATATATAGCTCTTTTCGACATCGTTTAAAGGTAGAAGATGACCAGCAAACAAGATGCTATCTGAATTTCGGAGCGGTATTTTCTAAAAATGTTACATGATAAGGGTTGTCCCCTTTTCATGTAAGTATAAAAATAGAGAGATTAGTTAAAATGAAAATGAAATAGCAATAGACGAAATTCGAACCTCGTAATTTAGGTTTAGAAATAGATTACGTGTGAGAATTAAAAAAAGGAATGTAAAAAAACGCTTGTTTAGAATAGAGATAAAATATTTCAAGAAATGAATGTGCACTGTCAAATTTGTTATGAAATTTTAATTGAAAGGGTGCAGCTATAAGATAATGTTTTTAACATATTGGAAAAATAGGTTACTGAGTATAGGTTAAAATTCATTTTGTAGAAAAAGGAAACGTTTTGGACACGCATGTCCAGAACACGTGAAAGAAGGCACATGTTTTAACATGTGTATGACGTCACGGAAAATAGAAAGTTCTAGGGATAGAGAAAAACTTTAGAGTTAAAAGAAAACGGAAACTGGGAGAAACTCAGAGAGTCTTGAGCTTGGAATTCGAACGTCTAGAAGCGAGACGATCACTTTTAAACTTAGTATGTTAAGCTTTGAATTCTTGATGAGGAAACCACGGCCGGTCGTGTGAAGAATAAACTCATCTGTGTTTTTGTAAAACGTCGTCTTGTCTTATGATTCTTACAAAAAGGTAAAGTGCAATTGTATTATATATCTGTGTTATAAAATGTCATTACATACACGTCTCGACATCTCATATCCACAATGTGAATCTACACATCATGTCTACACAATGTCTGAACGCTATCCCTTCACCCTAAGAGCTTTCTTCTTCTACACGTCTAAGGAATGAACTTTTAATATATAAGAATCGTAATAACATGAACAATCTCTCTAAGTCTCTTACAACAACATCTCTCTCTAAGATGCAACATAACATATAATAAGACTCTCTTTTAATGAAACCCCTATATGTAACAAAAACTTTTCAATGTCATATATTTTACAATGTTGCTTTATGGAATCCAAATTCGGAAATGTATGATACATATTAATTTAGATTAAATGTATAATAAGATTTCTGATCATTCATAAACTTTTAGCAGAACATCTACGTATCTATTTTCACTAGAGTGTTAAATAAACTAAAATGACAGAATATAGTTAAGCTCAACCTATTCCATTAGCCGTTACAGAAAGTTGTAAAAGGAGAAGCAACATTATTTCCAAATTATTCCAATTGCCATTGATTCTTTCCTTATGACGCTTATTGTTTAGCCAGTGGAACAAAGTGCAAATATTTAGCCTCTAATATGGCAAAAGAAACGATTGAGCCTCTGTCTCTCTTCTAATTAGCGGAAACTGTATGCAATACTAAATTAATAACAAATCTGATGTCGTTTATCAAACGTTTATCTCCACTTATCTGAAAAGAGATGTCATTCATTTCCAAAGGATTTCCCTCAATCCCGGTTTCAGACTAGGAGCTTCAAAGGATGCTGGTGGTACCTGCAGTAGCATAGGTCTATAGTCTGCCTAAAACATTGGGGATCCGTAGGTTTTTCATTAGTACTTCCTGACGATCTGATACTACTCATAGCGTACCAACTACGGTCGGTATTATCTGGGTTTTAACCTCGTGAATACGCCTTATCTCCAATGCCAATTGAGTATAATTGCTCCACTTCTTGTTCTCGTTCTCTCTCACGTCCCTGTCTAAGGGTACCGAGAAGTCTACAATCTGCCGGGTTTTCGTAGACCTTGTCAAAGACGACAAAATCCGGACGATTATGTTCCAATTTCTTAGTGGTTATGACAATTTTGTCCCAGGATGCAATCCTCACTGGTTCTCACTTTATCTGGCACCCTTTTAAACAATTTTCCAGCACACTCCACCCCACCCTCTCACAACCCTCCCGATATATCCGGATTCCCATGTGATCGTGTTTTTTGCGGTACTCTTTCTGGGTCAATCTGCAACATCCTACTATAAATTGCGCAATGTACTAAGGCCTTACAAGGAATCTCTCATTCTTTATCAACTTCCTCTCGTTGAACCACTATTTTGAACAGCTGTGTTCCTAATGCATGCTCTTGTGCTATACAAACAAAAGCTGCAATACTCTCTGCCAGATACTCAGCTCTAAACCATTGTCATAATCTTTCATCAGCCACTTCTACTATATCCTGGAAGAATTTTCCGTGCCTTTTCTTCCTAACTAATTCTTCTGCCCTTTCTCAGTCCATACGTTTTACATACTGAGCTTTGGTCTCACATACCTCTACTTCGTTGTCCACAACCTTGAGCATTCACACCTCACTTCTAACCACATGCTACTTCAACAATATCTCATCAGTTCTAACACAATCTTTTACACTTTTCAATCCTCTCCACCATTTTTTCTCTTTTGATAGTTACGCTTCGCTACTTCCAATGTGGAATATATTAAACATTGCTAAAATTTTTCTTGTTTGGATATTCATGCCATGCAACTCTTTGACAAACCATTCTAAATTTCCCGCACTGTATCTCAAAACACTGACTGCCGATGCCTTCAGCGCATCTATTAGATTTCGGCCATACAATTTCGACTTCACAATTAGTGTCACTCTTCTAGGATACTCCTTCCTGACTTTCTCTTTCATTTCTCTGTTTATGATGCCAAAGCCTTCCAGCACATCCAAATACTTATATCCTGTATCTTCTATTTTTTTATTATTCCAAATTTGTCAACACTATTCCATTCGGATGAAACTTTACTCCCCTTTTCATCATCAACAACGCACATTTACTTATCCTAAACTCCATCCCGATGTCTTCCAAGTATGTCCCGACGAGCATTACCAATCTCGCCAGTTCCTTGTCATTTCGACCGAATGGCTTCAAATCATCCATAAACAGTAGATGGGCGAGACGTCTACAACCCGATCCAAAGTTATACCGCAGCACCTCTCTCTTCAAGAGAATGCTCAGTGGTAGCATTATCATTACAAAAAGAAGTGGAGATAACAAATCTCCTTGGCATATTCCATGTTTCATGCCAAACTGCCCTAGCACTCCTCTGTTTGCTGTCAGCACCGTTTTCCATTGAGTCATACTTGTCCCGAAAATTCTATATCATTTCCAGCAACTATGATCATCATTAGTATTTCACGGATTGATGAATGAGGAACATAGTCGTAAGCCATTCCGTAATCGATCCATACTACACTACAACTCCTCTTCTTCCTCTTTGGATCCTGCAGTAGGGCCTTATCAATTATTAGTTACTTTTTGGTCCACCCCAGATCCTTTATAATAATAATAATAATAATAATAATAATAATAATAATAATAATAATAATAATAATAATAATAATAATAATACAGTAAATCTAGAACCTGCATTACATATGTTATACTGTTTTTTTTTAAGTTTTTCTGTTGTAATGGTTAAGCAACATTATAATAAAATGAAACGCATGTTGTAAGCTATTGATCGAACATTTTTATTCTATATCGATTTCAATAATTTTAACTTCATTAATTTTGTTTAAATTTTGCTTCGTCGTTATTATTGGCAAGATACACGATACATATGTTCGGTTTCCTTTCATTTATCTTTTTAATAGCTGAGAAACATTTTAATGTCGTTTACTGTGAATGATATTTGAAATATTGTAAGAATCAACGTAAACCGCTTATTTTTTAAAAATTAGCTTGTAAGTTTATACTTATCCAAAATATACTGTATTGGCTTTAATACAGCTATAATTCAGGCATTAGTTATATAGTCCCTTCCCACATTGGTCAATGGTAGAAGATAACTAGCAGACAGGATGCTATGGATCAGGTATGTAACGCACATCCAGTAATTGTTTGGAGACATATTTCTAAATATGTGCTGTGAAGCGGCAGTTCTCTGAAGAACATCTATGTTCTGAGACGAAGATGTATATCTTTAATAGCAACAATTTTAACGTTATTCCTACGGTACAATATATATATATATATATATATATATATATAT